>NC_138182.1:189224597-189824597 GCF_964194105.1 Spermophilus citellus | reverse complement strand
AAGATACTCAGTTAAAATACTTAATATTTGTAAAGAACTTACAAGAGCATCAGGCACAGAGGAAGCACTGAGCCATTTTTAAAAAGCTGACAATATGGTGTCTGAGCCAATTTTCAGTGACTGGGAATCTATTTCTGTTTCTTTTTTCTTCCTTCTTCTTCCTCCTCCTTCCTCCTCTTCCCCCCTCTACAATCAATCCTCTCTCAGTTACTTTCTTTTTCCCTCCACTGATTCTTTTCTAATGTGTGAATAAAAAAAAATATATTTGGATCCATTTTTTCATGAGCGCTCATCATATATGATATTTGGACATACGTACATTCAAACATATGACACAAACACAAGTGTGTACACATAATATAATAGTAAAGGCCTTATAACTTTTTACAGGTGAAATCTCCATTGCAATGTTTAAAAACTCTATAGTCAAAAAATAGAACTGATCAGCAAAACATTAACCTTTCCATACTAAGCTTATTAAACTCTTTTCTCTCATTTTTCATCTCTAGTGAAAGACAAGTTATAGTTGAAACTTCTGATAAAGAACTGACAAAATCAATTGACATTACAGTGAGTCTCTTTAATATTTAATTAGATTAAAATTTATTTTTTTTCAATCTATTCTCTTTCATATAGAACATGCATATTTTGCTGTCTTCTGAGTATATTTGCATGGCTTAAAAGTAGTTAAACTGATATTCTCCCCTCACATTTTGAGAATTTATGCTGGATATTTTGAAATTTATTTTTATTTTCAAGAAAATATGCACATTTTGTGCAACTAATCAGAAAAGGAGAGTGTCTAGAAAAATATGGTCACTTGCAGAGACAATTGTTTTCTTCTAGTTGGGAAAATAAAAATGGCTTAATTTTGTATTTCTTTTTAATTCTTTCCCTCTCTCCTTGCGTATGGAATAAGTGAGGAAGAAGAGAGCTAAAAGGAGGAAACTTAGAAATACAGGTAGATTGAAGGCAAACAAAAGGGGTTTTAATCCTACTGTTTAAAAAGCATAAATATCATTTATATTAAAGAGATACTATAAATTAAGCCATAGAAGAACTAGAGTAAAACAAAGGAGCATATTTATTTAGCACCTGGTGAGGAGAAGGACTATCAAAGTTCCAAGGCAGTAAATTAAAACACAAAAAATGAAATAGATATGGTTAAATAAGTGTCTTTTGTAATCCCAAAGTTTAAAAGCAGTGAACTGCTTAATTTTAACAGAAAATACAATGAAGGATAGTTTTTGTTATATAAAGAAATCACAAAAATTGATGTAAAAAATTCTCAGGCTCAAAGACAAGTGAACAGGTGATTCACAAGGGCATTTTAAAATGGGGAAAATGATCAACTATTCAACCTCAGTACTAATCAAAGGTTAAAACAAATAACTAGATAGAATTTGTTATGTATTAAATAGGGCTAAGGTGGAGCTCATTGGTAGAGTGTGTGCCTAGCCTGCATGAGGCACTGGGTTTAAGCTTTAGCATTGAAAAACAAATCAGTTTCTGATCCTCACTCAGATGCAAGCTAACATTCTCCCACTCTGTTTTTCATTCTGGGAACATGCTATTGACTTGATGTTCCTATCTTCTCTGCATCCAACCCATCCCTCTTTCTTAGGGAAAAGACTTTCCTGATAAGAGAGTTTGAAAGGATGAATTGGACATGTACAAACCAACTCCATTTCCCTGCTTTCTCTTGGATCAAATGACTCACCAGGAGCCACATTCTAATCCACTCCTGCTGGTGGTGTGATGGGGGTGCCTAGCTTGGGTTAGATTCTAGAGGCTAGTATAAAAAACATTTTGCCTGAAGATAGAGCACATTCCCTAAGATCAGATTTGTCAGTGATAAAGATGATATTTTGGTCTTCATTTGTTTTATATATTGACCACTAAGAAGGGTACTATTTTGGGGATCCCTATCAAAATCTATTCCTTTATCATAGTGTACTCAAAGTTTAAAGATACTCAAAGCATTTTATCCATTTCTAAAAATTACAGTTAAAGATTTATGCACTAATATCTTCATTATGTTTTTATTATTAATGATATATTAATGGCTAATGCACCTATGTTGTATCTGCTAAAAATGTCATTGAAAGGCAAAACTCAAGATGTAAAAGAATACATAGGCATCAATAATTAAATCAATATTTTGTAGCACCTACTACAAGCCACATACCTTGCTATGTAAAGTGAAATATAAAGAAAAAAAGACTGACAAAAATATAATAAAAATTATCTTTAAATATATTTTATGGGATAAAATCTGATATCCTCTTACTGATTGTATGCCTCTTTGTGTCTTTTTAAGTTAGAATGTGTGACTTTTATGCCTTTGCACCAATCCAGAGTATATGGAGAACTTCTATCAAAAACAAAATAAATGACCTACTTCAAAAGAGGGGGAAAAGCACCAGGTGCAGTGGAACACACTTTTGATCCCAGTGGCTCAGGTAGCTGAGACAGGAGGATCGCAAGTTCAAAGCCAGCCTCAGCAACTTAGCAAGGTCCTAAGCAATTTAGTGAGACACTGTCTCTAAATAAATAAATAAATAGAAATTTTAAAAATGGGCAAGAAGCCAAGTGTGGTGGTATACACCTGAAATGCCAGTGACTGAGGAGGCTGACTCAGGACAATTGCAAGTTCAAGGCCAAACCATAGCAACTAAGTGAGATCCTCAAGCAACTTGATGAGACCTTGTTTCAAAATAAAAACAAAAAAGGACTGGGAATGTAGCTCAGAGGTAAAGTATCCTTGAGTTTAATTCCTAGTATTAAAAAAAAAGGCAATAGACTCAAATAGACATTTCTCTGTAGAAGATATATGAGTGGCCAATAAGCACAGGAAAGCAAGCTCAACACCAATAGAGAAATGCAAATTAACACTACCATAGATATCAACTCACACCAATTAGTATGGTGACTATCAAAACAAAACAGGAAATAACAAGTATTGGTAAGAATGTGGAAAAACTGGAGCCCTTGTGCACTGTTGGTGGGAGTATAAAATGTTATGGAAATAGTATGGCTTTTTCCCCAAAAAGTAAAAGTAGAATTACTATATGATCCAGCAATTTCACTTCTATATGTATACCCCAAAGAATTGAAATCAGGATCTTAAATATTAATACACCCATGCAGTATTATTCACAACAGCTAAACATGGAACCAGGCCACGTATTCATCAATGGATAAATGGATAAATAAATGTGTGTGTGGATGTGTGTGTGTGTGTGTGTGTAAAATATTATCCAGCCTTTTTTTTTTTTTTTTTTTTTGGTGCTGGGGATTGAACCCAGGGCCTTGCGCTTGCAAGACAAATACTCTACCAACTGAGCTAGACCCCCAGCTCCTTTATTCAGCTTTAAAAAGGAAGGGAATTGATATATTCTACAGCATGGATGCTTTAGTCAACTTTTCACTGCTGAGACCAAAAGACCTGACAAGGACAATTTTAGAAGAGGAAAAGTTTATTTGGTGTTCCTGGTTATAGGGGTCTTAGTGCATAGACAGCCTATTCCATTGCTCTGGGCCCAAGGTGAGGAAGAACATCATGGCAGAAGGGTGTGGCATAGGAAAGCAGCTCAGTATGTGACAGTCAGGAAGCAGAGAGAGTGCTGCTCACCAGGGACAAAATGCATACCCCAAAGGCAAGCCCCCAGTGACCTACCTCCTTCAGTCACATCTACCTTCCTATAGTTATTACCCAGTTAATCCATTCAAGTGGATTGTTTCACTGATTAGGTTAGGGTTCTCATAACCCAATCATTTTACCCCTAAACTTTCTTGCATTGTCTCACACAGGAGCTTTTGGGAGATAACTCATATCTAAATCATAACAATGGATGAACATTGTGAACATTATACTAAGTGAAATAAGCCAAACACACACACACACACACACACACACACACACACACACACACACAAACAAGACCAAAACACCAATACTACAAGATTCTGCATATATGAGGTAGTTAGAGTAAAAACCAGAGAAAGAAAGTAGAATGGTGGTTGCCAGGGTCTGTGGGGAGGGAGGAAAAGGGAGTTATTATTTAATGGACACAGTGTTTCAGTTTACAAAGTGAAAAAAGTTATGGAGATGAAGGATGGTGATTGTTGCACAATGTTACAAATGCATTTTAAAAATTGGTTAAAATGTTATATCATATGTGTATTTTACCATAATAAAAAATTGAAAAATATTATACACCAAAATCAATTCAAGATGAAGTTAAACACATACAGTGAGAAACATCAGGGTTGGGGAGGGATGTAAGAAAACTATTAAAAGTAAGTGTGGAAGTCTGGGGCAGTGGCTCAGCAGTAGTGCAGTTGCCTGGCATGTGTAAGGCACTGGGTTCAATTCTCAGCACCGCATATAAATAAATAAAAGGTCTATCAACAACTAAAAAAAAAAAAAGTGTTTTATACTAGTATGTTATACCATAGAATGAGTAATTTAAAAAAATCTCAAAGTGAACAAAGACCTTATAAGAGGGCAAAAGAGAAAATATTTATTTTGAATATATAAAAGTTTAAAATTACATTACAAAAACTACCATGAACAAAAGGATAAAAACTCAGTCATGAACTGCATTAGGACATTTTGGTCAATGACTCACCATATATACAATGATGGAGCTGAAAATTTCTATATACCTAATATTTTCCAAATATTTCCAACATATTTTCTATGTTTAGATGTTTTAAGATATACAAATGCATACCATTGTGATATAATTGCCTACATTATTTAGTACAGTAACACATTGTTCAGGTTGGTACACTAGGAGTAATAGGCTATGCTGTGTAGCCTATTAGACTGTTACACTATATCCCCTACCATCTAGGTTTGTGTAAGTACATTCAAAGAAGTTCACAAAAGAAACTCACCTAATGACACATTTCTCAGAATGTGTCACTGTCACTGACACATAACTATATAACATTATTCATATCATAGAAAAGAGACAATTTCTATGCATGTAAATTACTCCTATAAGTTAATATGAAATAGCACAAAAGAATAAAAAACCAACAGCAAATAGCAAAAAAGGAGTAAATACTTAAAAGGATTAAACTTGAGGAATCACACAAAGCACAATGTATTTTAAATATTTTTAGAAATAAAACTAATGCAAATACTTGACAATCCATTAGAAACTAACAGGCTAAAAATAAATTCTTGAACTGCCAAGAAATGGGAATAATTTTACTTTTAAAAATATGTGAAATTATTCAGAAAACATTAAAGGAACCCAATCTGCATGCTCTACATATACTACAGCAGCTGATAGTTCTGCTATGCCTAGAGTTACTGATGGAGTCAGGAATTTAACAGATGAAAACAGAATGTCCAGTTAAATTTTAATTTCAAATAAATAATGAATAGTCTTTTATTATAAGCATATCTCATGCAGTATGTCCAAGGCAATATTTGGGACATACTTAGAGGACATTATTATTTGTTTTATCTGAAATGCAAACTTAATTGGATTCATATACTTTATCTGATGTTCCTGGGCTCTACTACAGGCAAAATAAATCAGAATCTTGTGTTGTAGCCTGGGTATTCTTATTTTTTTAATTTCCCAGATTAGAACCACCCAATGCATGCCCAGGACTGAGAATCACTGCTCTAGAAAATGTTAATTTTAGGTGAATTAGTTAGGTAAATTGGCATTGGCAGATTGACTTTAGGGGAATTGGTATCAAGGTGAATTAAATCCCTATTGTCATCTTAGCATGCTATTTTAAAATGTTGTTCATCTGTGTTGGTACATTATGTCCTTCTAAGAACCTAATTCATTTTGTAGGTATTATTTATAGGAGTCCCCCTTTGAATCTGGCACCTGTCTCTGGTTCCCTTTTTTTCATCAGTGAGGTGTCACTGAGAGAAGCAGTTTACTTTTCTTGCCTCTTAGTTAAGGCCTCGCACTGAAGATGTGATATACTTTTCATACTGGAGGTTATAGTTGAAATATCTGGTTTTCACTCTTAAACAGTATTATTTTTCTCTTGTATAGTCAGAAAAATTTCAGGTAAGAATAATCTCCTAACTTGTATTAGAGACATAACCAGAAGCAAATTTAGGCTTCTGAACCCTAATTAATTAAGTTAATTTAAGAAAAGGTGTCATGATGAAAGTCTCTGATTTTGATTGGTGTTTCTCAGAAAAACAGTTCAAACTATGTTTCAGACTTTTCCAAAACATAATGCCACTTGAGGTCACTTCTTTCTTCTTCTCAGTAGCTAATGTGCTATCTGTCTCCTCATCAGCTCCAAATGACTATGTGGCAGAGAAGAATGGGCTGTTATTTGATGCCAAATTGAATCTGCGGAGATTCAGTGAACTAAGACTAGAGTATTATTACAGTGACTCAGTATGTATCTGTCTGTTTGTGATTTTTAACATTGATAGCAAGCTAGACTTACTTTTAATTTCCTCCTAAATATTAGGATGTTTCAAAGTGTCCACAGTTACTGATTAGGCTATTGTGTTTCTGATCTTAGTGATAGAATGTAGGCAACTTTTAAACTTGAAGAAAAATTTCATCTGTGAAGTTCCAGCTAAACTTTCCACATCTCAGGAGTACTCATTCTAACTGCAGGAAAACATGAATATTCTTCAGCTCAGTCCTAATTCTCAATCATCCTTGTTGCCCTTTGGTTCTCACAGGCCACTGACCCATGTGAGAACTGGCAGCACAGGTAGCTCAGTTATCATCCCAGTGTTCTCATCTCCTGAGAATCATGTGCTTCAGAAGTGGATTTGACTTCAAAAAAGGCAGAAAGTCGGAACCTTTATTCCTCTTGCTATGGATAATAAATATCAGGGTATGCAAAGAAACTCTCATACTAGGTAGCAACTGCCCCTTGTCCCTGATCTTCATATCTGCATTGGCACAGATAAAAGGTGTCTGTGCTTAAAGAAAGTCATCAGTTTTAACTAAGTAAGACCTCCAGAATTATGAATTTTTTGGCAAAAAGTTTTTAACCTCCTGCACCCATGTTATAGCCTATCACCACTATGAGTATGGGCCCATCAAAATTAACTTAATGTTTTATGTCAGTTTCTAAAACTTCAGAACTACCCCATTATCTCTTTTACCTAGAGAATTACTCCCTTGCCATTTAGTAGATTTATTTTTCTTATGTTATTCCTACCTCTCCTCAACTCCTGAAACCTTTCTACTATGTGCTGTGGTCAACCATTATCAAAATTTCTTATATACTTGACCTCTTTTCTGAAAAATGATCTTCTTTATGTAATTGAAACCTAGTTCTCCCTGAGTACATTATTTCTATATTCATCTCAAAATGTAACTCTGGTTTCTCCTCAGCCTTTATACCATGAACCTAGAAATCAGAAATTCTCTTTCTTGCTCCTTGACCATTAGATGAACTCTCTATGCTCATAGCTAAGGCCACCTTTCCACTTAATCTCAAACATGCACTCAAAGACATTGCTTCTTATCACCCTATATTATCAGTTTTCTCCTTTCTATTGAATCTTTCCTATCAGTGTACAAGAAGGTTGCTATATCTCACATCTTAAAATAGCCATCTATTGACCTCATTTTTCCTACCAGTTACTGCTAATTTCTCTCTTCTTTACAAAGATTCCTCGAAAGAGTTCCCCATACTTACCAGCTCTAATTCCTCTCCTAATCCTTCTTTTTTCAAAGTTTTAAAATAATTACATTTTAAAAATTAGCTTTCATAACTACTTTGAACATTCCATCAAATCCACCATCAAATCATGTCAAAATTCCCTTTGAAATATATAATTTTAACTCTTCATCCTAGATTATGTCTTCTTCAGCTGCATGATTTTTGTGATGTGCTCTTCTCCATGGGGAAGCAATTTATAGATTATTATTCTAAATCCAATAAAAGATGAAGATACATATGTGAAAAATATGGGCCTTTACCTGTAGGCATGATTTTCCAAAGTGAGTTAGCATAATGAAGAACTTGAGAAAATATATGTTGTGATTCCTCCAGAAATTTCTCTTCTGCCAAGATACAATATATGAACAGGAAAAATAAAATCCAAAAAGAGTTTTTAAGTTTCAAAATACAGGTTGATATCATAATAATTTTTCATTCTGTCCACAAATACTTACTGAACTTCTGCAATGTGCCACATATTGTGCTAAGCACTGACTGGATAAATAGAAGAGAAAGGACAAATGTTTTTGTGGTTTCATAGAAGTCATGGTGGAGTGGAGTAGTTAGTGAAAATGTAAAGAAATATGCAAAAATGATTTAAAATTATTACTGCTCTTTAAAATAAACATTATACTGTACTAAAGAAAGAAGGTAGATTGTGGAAGGCAGAACAATCCCCCTCTCTCAGTATGTATATATCCTAGTTCCCAGAAACTGTGAATATGTTATATTAGATAGCAGTTGGGAATTAACATTGCTAATTAGTTAATTTTGAGATCACGAGATTACCCTGGGTTTTATATGGGTGAACCCAATGACATCACAAGAATTCTTAAAAGTGAAGGAGAAAGGCAATAAAAACAGTGCTGGAGTCAGGAAGAGATTTAAAGATGCTTTGCTGCTGGCTGTGAAAATGGAAGAAAGGTCCACAAACCAAGAAATGCAGGTGTCTCCAAAAGCTGGTTAGCACAAGAAAACCAATTCTCCCCTAGAATGCCCAAAAGGAAAGCACTCCTGCTAATTCCTTGATTTTATCCCAGTGAAACTAATTTCAGATTCCTCACCTTTGCAAGTGTTAGGTAACATATTTGTTTTGTTTAAAGCTATTGAGGAAATTTGTTAGAGCAGCAAATAGAAAAATAACACAGGAACTTTAGATAGGACAGTCAAGAAGCACTTCTCTAAAGAGGTGTCATTGACTGAGTTGAAGGATAAGATTAAGCACACTGTGCAAAGAGCTGGGGATAGCATGTCCCAGGTAGAGAAAACAACAAGCTTAAGACTGAAAGGAGATGGATATGTTCTAGAAATTGAAGGAAGATCAGAGCGGGTATGGCAACTGAGGAGGAAATACTTAAGAAGAGATTGGAAATTTAGATAGGATTAATTTATGCAGTGCCTTATAGGTTTTATTAAGGATTTTAGATTTTTCTCTCAGTGCAATGGGAAAACACTAATTGTTTTTAAACATGGTAATAATATGATATTTTAGTCACACTTTCATCACTGTGACCAAAAGACACAAATATTAGAGGAGAGAGAGTTTATTTTGACTCACAGTTTCAGAGGTTCAGTTTATTGTTGGCCAACTCATTAACTCCGGGCTTAAGATGAGACAGAACATCATGATGGAGGACTGTGGTGGAGGAAAGCTGTTCAGTTCATGACAGCCCAGTAAGCAGAGACAGCATGAGGTACCAAGGACAAAATATAAATCCCAAATGCATGCCCCCAGAGACCTGCTTCCTCCAGCCACACCTTACCTGGCTACAGTTACCACCCAGTGAATCCATTCAAGTGGATCAATCCACTGATTAAATTACAACTCTCACAGTCTGATCAATTTATAGTCTGAACATTCCTATATTATCTCAAGCATGAGATTTTGGGAGACATATCATATCCAGACCATAATATTCCATCCCTGGTTCCCAAAAGATGGTTATCTCACAGTGCAAAATACATTTAGTCCATTTCCAAGAGTCCGCATCATCTTAACAGTTTCAGAATTTCCCCAAAGTCCAATCTAAAATTTCATCTGAGACTCAAGGGAACTTATTTTTTAAGAAAAAAATTTTAAATATTTGTTTTTTAGTTATAGGTGGACGCAATATCTTTATTTTATTTTTATGTGGTGCTGAGAATAGAACCCAGTACCCCATGCATGCTAGGTGAGCACTCCACCTCTTAGCCACAACCCCAGCCCCTCAAGGCAAACTCTTAACTGTGACCCCCTGTAAAAATCAAAAGCAAGTTACATAGATCCAACATATAATAGCACATAGAAAATATTTCCATTCCAAAAGAGAGAAATGGGAACATAGAAGGGAGGGATGGAACCAAAATCTAGTTGGGCAAACAAGTCTTATAGTTCTGTGTCTAGCATCTAGGGTATATGATGACACAGAGATATTATCTCCAAAGGGCTTTTAAAGCTCCACCTCTGTGACCTTGCTGGTTGCAGACCACATGGCCTCTCTCTTGGCTTGTCCCTGCTTCATTCCTGCAGATTTCCTCAGCAAGTGTTCCACATTACTGGCATCTCTTCATCTTGGGGATCTCCAGAGCAGCTTTGGCTTCCTTCTCACATCTTCATGCATTTCCCTCTCAGGGAAAGCCTGAAGGAATTTCAACCCTGCTACAATTTACCTGACCTCTAAGACCTTCCTTTGAAATCTTGTGGAACACTCCATGATCCCCAAACTCCAGCATTCTACATTCCTGCAGCACCAGCACCCTGTGGTTGATGCCAAGGTCTGTTGCCGTCTTGAGCAGTAGCCAAGCCTCCTACTACCGTGACTTCAGCTACCTCTGAGTGCCTGAGTGACTAAGCACAGTGGAAACAATTTTCTCTCATTTGCAGGCAGGGTGTCCCAATGATCTCTTCTCAAAGGAACTTTTACTTTTACCCTTTTGAGCCTCTCACCAATTCCTGAGATGCCCTCAAGCCATCTTTCATTTTGTTTGGGGGTAAAGTAATTAGCATCTCATTAGCGGTTATAATCTCTTTAACAATCATAGCTCCTTAGCCCCAGTTTTACTCACACTTTTCTGACCCAAACTGCAAAATTTTCAAAAATCTTTTAACTCTGCTTTCTGCTCCTGATATCCCAGTAAACGTGGTTAAAAACCTGACAGTAATACTCATGCCACCCCCTGAATGCCTTGAAATTTCCTCTGCCGGATTGATTAGTCCATCACCTTTAAATTGAGCTTCACAGAAAGTCTCAGGACATGGCAAAATGTAGACAACTTCTTTGCTAAAATGAAACATGAGTGGCCTCTAGTCCAATTTTCAATAGAATCCTCATTTGCCTCTAAAACAAGTTGAGTATTGTGTGCACTCCTATCAGCATTCTGGTCTTCTGAGTTTCCACCAGAATCTCCCATTGAGCTCTGCTTATAACATCCTAAAGTTTTTCTAACCTGCATCTCTAAACTTTTCAAAATTCCTTTCAGATACCAGCTCTAGAGGCTTCTGAACCATGTGGTCAGGTTAGTCACAGCAATAACCCCTTCTTCTCAGTACCAACCTCCATTTTAGCCAGTTTTTCCTTTCTTTGACCAAAAGACCTTACAAGAACAGATTAGGGGAGGAAATCTTTTATTTTACTTCATGGTTTCAGAAGTTCAGTACATGGTTAGTTGACACCATAGCCCTGGGTGTTAAGTGAGGCAAAACATGACAGAAGGGCAAGGTGGAGGAAATCAGCTCAGGATACGACAGTCAAGGATAAAATACAAACCACAAAATCACACCCTTAGTAACCTACTTCTTCTAGCCACACCCTACCTGCCTACAATTATGACCCAGTTAATCCATATCAGTATATCAATCCACTGCTTGGCTCTCTTAGAACTCTTGTAACCTAAACATTTCACCTCTAACATTCCTGCATTGTCTTACACATGGGATTTGGGGGACACCTCATATCCAAACCATAATACATGATTTGTATTATGTCTTTTTTAAAGATGTACTTTTTATTGCAATATAACATTCATAACATATACAAATCATAATGTGCAGCTCAATAAGCTTTATGGATCAAACATACTCAAATAACTACCACTCAGATCAAAACCTTCAAAATACATACTTGAATCTCTGAAACTCCCCTCATGCCCCTTCCAATCTTTATCTCCATCAAAGGAACCACTCCTCTCAATTTATCATCTTAACAAAGTTTTTCCAATGATTAAACTTATATAAATAGAATTATACAAAATGTTTCATTTTATTCCTGAATTTTTTTGATGAAAAATTGTGAGATTTATGTATATTGTCTCATAGTAACAGTTTTTTTTAAAAAAAATTTCATTGCTATATATATATATATTTTAGTATCCATAACAATATGTTTATCCATTCTATTGTTGAAGTATTTTTGGATTACTTCCAGGTTTGACTATGAGGAACATGTCTTTTTGTACACACATATGCATTTCTATTGAGAATATGTCTATGATTGTAATTACTGAACCATAGAATATGCTCATATTAAACTTTGGTTAATGCTGTTCTCAGAGTGGTTGTGTCAATTTACAATTCGCCAGAAATGTGTGAAAGTTGAAGTTGCCCCATCCTTTTCTACTCTTGAAAATATCAGCTTTAATTTACTGATTTTGCCACTCTTTTAAGTGGGCAAAGGCATTTCATTGTGATTTAAATTTATATTTCTATTTTTAAGAGAGAGAGAATTTTTTAATATTTATTTTTTAGTTTTCGGTGGACACAATATCTTTATTTTATTTTTATGTGGTGCTGAGGATCGAACCCAGAGCCCCATGCATGCCAGGCAAGCGTGCTACCGCTTGAGCCACATCCCCAGCCCCTTAAATTTATATTTCTTTGATGATTAAGGATGTTGAAAACCTTTGCCTATTGGATATTTGACTATTCTCCTTCATTGGTTTGTTTTGAAAAGATTGTTCTGAATTCTATGCTGGGATTACATTAACCAATTTAAAGCACTTGTTTAGTTGTGGTACAATATGAATAAAGTTTGAAGTATTAATGAAAATTTTACAAGTGCTCCTTTACAGAAGGAATGCTACAGAAACACAGGCATGCTGTATAACACAATCAAAATATAATTTATCTGTTGTCAAATTATTACTGAATCAGATTATGCTTTCTTAAAATTGTTGATTTATTCTCTTAATGTAACTCACTCTTGACCTCCCCAATATCAACTTTAAGAAAGTATTGGGCTGGGGGCTGGGGATGTATCTCAGTGGCAGGGCAGGTACCTTGCATGTGTAAACGCCTGAGTTTTATCCCTGGCACCACACATACAAAAAAGTGTCATACTGTCTTATGAATTGAATTTATTAAAGAAATTGTGTCCTTTAAATATCAGTTCTACAATTTTCTATGGAAATTTAATGACTGGGGAAGATAAAATGCCATTATGCATACAATTTAGTTTATCTGTCTCCAGAAAAAGATAACTTTGCTAGTTTTGAAACCAAGTTAGATGAATTCTGAGACATAAATATGTGGAGAAGAAAGGGCATACCCAATTAATGGGATTTCTGGTTCTTTGCCCAGAGAGATCTGCAAAATCATACACTACAAGCTAAATTGCTCTTCTGGAGCAAGTGATTTGTACAACCAGAATGTGAAGGGCTCCATCCAACAATAAATTAACTTTGTGCTGCATGCTTTATTGCTCTGCCCTGCATTCTGGTAGGTTTTCTTTCATTGTTTCTTTCTTGGAGCTGGCTTGCCTTGCTTATTCTCTTTTAAATATCACTCAACCAAAACTCTTAGTCTTTGCTCCTAGACGTTCCTTCCTTTCTATTCTCTTTCCCTCCAGTTTTTATTCCTAGAGTTGAAAAAGCAGAGTCTTTCTGGTTATTGTTCTAGCACATAGAGTTATTAGCCCTGAGAAGTAAACTGCTTCTTTTCATTTCTTAAACCTTTATAGTCTATATTTGAGTTCTTACTAGGCTAGTTCTGGTCCTTTCACTTTTCTTAAGCCTTTTATTCCAAATATTTATGGTTTCTGAAGATGGGCTAGGTTTCTTTTTATCCCTGCTCCTTCCTGCAACAACCACTGCAGTCCCCTCTGCAACCCCAAGCAAAGAAATGTGTCGGCAGAATGCAGTGCAGCCATAAGTCCAAGCCTGACAGGACCGGCACTCGGCCAAGTCTCGTGTGCTGCTCTCCTTCCACTACACCCTCCTCGGCTTGGTCTATATTTTAAGAGCTGGGTACTAAATTAATTTCCCGGGGGCAGATGGGGGAGGGAGGAAGAGGGAGTGTCTGAGGGACAAAAACTGCTGTCGACTCGCCCTCTGCTGGTTAAAGATCTGAATCATTGCTGCCAACAGATTAAGAAAAGAGAAAGCAATCAGTAAAATGCGGATAAATTACAACTAAAACTCAGCTTAATTTAGCTTGTTTGCCAATCTTAAATAGATACGTGTTCGTCTTTAGCCTTATCTATTTATCCAGCACTGAGATTAAATTAGACTTTGACTCTAAACCTTAGACTTAATTAGACTTTGACTCTAAACCTTAGTCCCAGGTAATATATTGTCCTATCCTGAATCCATCTTCATCTGCCCTTGGGTTTTTGCCATTCCAAACTGCGAATTAAAATCCCCCAAGGTATTCTTTTGTCTAGTTAGTCGCTAGGCAACTGGAAATGTGGTACCCAAACCGTTATTTATAGAACACACTCGTGCTTCAATCCGAAGTCTCTTTGCCTAAAATAGTAATTGAGAGAGAGAGAGAGAGAGAGAGAGAGACGCTGTTTGTGTTCTTTGGAAAACGGGGAGGAAAAACCCGGTTCGTCCCATGCTGGTTTCTCAAGAAAGCTGAAAGCTGACAGGCAGCTTTGTACAAGACAATGTTCTGGCCGCCATAGCTCACACAGACTTTTGTACCGCCTTTGCCGTCTTACGCATTTTGTTGGAATAAACCAAAATGCGGAGTTGGGTAATCAAATGCCTGTACCACAGCAAGACAGCATTTACAACTCACTTAGATTCCAGTGGGTAGTGAGGGGGGGAAACCCACAAGATTTTGTTAATGTGGATTTTTATTTACTGTCAGCTGGTTCCTCCGCCAGTCTAAATGTCCCAGATCAAGGGATTCCTACCCCCCCTTCACTTTTGGCATTGTAAATTAGTCAATCATGCGGTCCTTGGAGCCAGTTCGGATTGGCCAGTTCCCTAGTCGGGTGAAAATCTCTGCAGCGAGTCATAAGACTAAACTGGGCGGTGTCGCTGTCCGTTTCTAGGGTGCTGAACTCAAGGCGTGGCCAGAGATTTCCTTTACATGACAGCTTCCGGTAGGGCGGGGTCGGGATCGCGTTCAGAAAAGCGGATCCACCTGCCACCTGGTGGTAGATAAGGAAAATGCAATTTGTAAAGTTCAAAAAGTATTGAGACCCTAAACTCTGAGGACACAAATTGGAGGTCTTGGGGGTTTTAAACCTCAACAGATAGCCTTTGAGAGATCTTCTGTTTTAAAAGTCATAACTTGGTAAAGGAGAATGAAAATTTTCCAGAATGGTGTTTCACTTCCACTTAAGAAAATATTTTACAAACACATTTAAATTTCTCCAAGAATCTCTTCCAACAGGCATTTTATTTTTAAATAGGTATTTTAAAATCATTTCTGTATATTGGCATTGATAAACACTTACTAAAAATTAAAACAATATATTTTATGGGAAGTAATGCTAAAGAAAGCTTTATCTTGTTATTCAAACACATTTAAGGCAACAGCACAGAGTACTGCTCTGGTCTCTGTTCCTGGAACATACAAAGTTGGGTTATGTTTAGAAAGTGGTAAAAAGTAATAGAAATTTTAGGAAGGAAAACTTATTTCTTTTAACTTTCTTTCAACCCTAGTATATAAACTATCAGGCAATTGAAAATATAAAAACTTTGTGGCATGCTTTTTACTATTTTAGACTGTGCATTTTTACACAGTAATGATTAAGTCACTGTGAAATACACATGTATTCAGATGAGGCACTCTTAAGTTGCTTTGCACATAGAGATTCTTTAATAAATAACAAGGAAAAAGAAGAAAAATGGTAATGACATGCCTCATTCAAATGTTTTTCTTTAAATAAAAAATACATGGAAATGCATATCTTTTTTTTAGAGGCTATGAAGTTAGAATTCTAACTGACCATTTAATTTCTATATCTCTCTTCTTCCCAATCAGTTTAATACTATTTTTACCCATTTGAAACAAGTGATTACTGTATAACTGGAACATACAGATCATATTGAGCATTCACATGTATGCATTATAGTAAAAAATCAATTCCAGAAAATTAAGACTGAAGTGAATTTCCTTTTCAAACTAACTTATCATTTGCCAGCTAATCAGTGAATAGTTGATAGGTTTAAATATATTTTTTTTCATTTAATCTTCCATGGAAAATAATAGTTGCTATTTCTCTTTTAAGGTTCAAAGCAAAATTTTATTGGCAAAAATATTAATTTCAATGAAATTTTAGGTATGAGTTTGTCAATTTAATTGCCTTTAATTATAAAATATATATCAACAAGAGTTTAATAAGTGGGAGAATTATCACCCTAGCCTCATTTTGGTTAAATTAAAAAGTTTTCAAACACTTCTGGATTTCATGGAAAGACACATATAGCCTCTACTACCAATAGAAAAACAAATAACATGAATAAGGGTGTGAAAGCCATCTGTCTAAAATAAGAGTGTAATATAAGTCTGGCTTATTAGTAGTATTGGTTTATATTATGACTTCTTATATTACTATGGGAGAGGGAAACATTATATGCACATGCACATGTTGAACAATAAGAGGCACTGTTATATAAAGCAGCAGATGGGAGATAAAGAGCAGCTGAAATAAACTGAGCTGCCTAAGAAAGTCTTCCATCCCCCAAAGCAACCTGTTCCTGCCAAAATGAACAAAAGAGCTCAACTGTATGAGAGGACACAATAGAAGAAAAGAATTCTAAAATAATAGTAAAGATTAAAACCACAGGTGTAAACCTCAGTGTTTTAAAAATACATCTGTTCCTAAAAATAGATTTTTCAGGCTTAAGAAGTACATGTGAAAGAAAATTAAAGCACCAATAAAATGATTATGATAATAAATATAAATATTAAAACTCAAAAACTATTTGAAGTTGGGAAATTATAAATAATAATAAAAGAAGAACAATTGGGGGAACACACTCTAATACTCTAGTTAGGGCATTTTTTCCTGAAGCTACTGAAAATAATGATAAAGTTCTCCACAAAACAATTTCAGAATTATTTAAACCTATGATTTAGATGTGAGTAAATGAATAAATAGTATTTATGTAGTCATAAATATTAGAATAAATTTAAATCCAAACTAATTTTATAAACAGGAAATGTAGCATCTCAAACGACAGATTATAGGGGAAAAATTTGTTATTCAGTATTGGAGCTTTGGCTTGCTGAATACCTTGAACTAAAGGAGACTGGAAGACTTCAGCAGCAAAGTCTTTCTGACTTTCTCTTGTCCTCCTCTTTCTCTCCCTTAAAAGAATCCATAGAAATGGGAATTTCTTTCTGAAGGCATGTTATGGAAACTAGAAATCTTCTTCCCCAGAACAAGCCATAAGACCCAGAAGTATAGCTCCAAACTCCTGCCTTTCTATGTAAGAACTGGTCATAAGAGAATTATCTGACTTACCTTATCTAATGGTAGATCATACAATCCTCATTTCAGAGGGGTCCTATCTCTCCCCTGCAGGAGGGAATACTACACAGAGAAGCCAAGAGGAATCTGTGAAGACATACCTTTCTGGGTTTCCCTCCTCAGTCTATAACCATGAGACCCTTTTTGTCCAATAACATTTCTACACAAGTGTCCATTCTTCACCAAACATAAGCATAAACCAGTTCCCCTCAATGTTAGATCATCATATCTGAAGCCCCCAATGTCATGTAAAACTTTGATTACATAAATTTGTTATGTTTTGCTATCTCTAATTCATCTTTTGTTATAGGAGTGTCAGCTATGACTTATGATATGTGAGGAAAGGTATCACATCTTTATGTTTCTACACCACTATGAGGCCAATTATAATTTTATAGTTTGCTTAAATGGATTTGCAAAATAATGGTACTTGGGTAATAGTGTAATAATTCCAAAATTATTATATGTCTATTTTAAGATTCAGATGAGTAAATATATTTATAGTACTAGAAACTTGAGGATTCTTACCTTGGTAAAATGGGGGACAGAAATGAAAAAAACCTATATATTTTGGGAGCGGGTACTGGGGATTGAATTGAGGGGCACTCAAACCCAGAGCCACATCTCCAGCCCTATTTTGTAATTTATGGAGAGACAGGGTCTCCACTGAGTTGCTTAGTGCCTCACTTTTTACTGAGACTGGCTTTAAACTTGCGATTTTCCTGCCTGAGCCTCCAGAGCCACTGGTATTACAGGTGTGTGCCACTGTGCCTGGCAAGAAACCTATATTGATGGACTTAAAGCATAAGCATCATGATTTCATATATACATATGAATGTATATACACACTTAAACAATGTAGTTACAAGTGTGTACTAATTCAAGGCAAGCTTCATCCATGCATGTTGGAAACTACCAGTCTATGAAGTGTTTTGGGAATAGCATATTCACATAGTTTCAAAATTTGTCCCCAAAGATCACTAATTAATTTTAGAAAGTATTGAAAGGTAACTTTCCAACTGAGAAAATTAATGAACATGATCATATAAAGAAACCACCAAATATGGGATAAAATTACATAACATGTTGCCTGATGTTATACATTGAGAATGACACAACATCATCTAGGTGATGTTTTTGTGAAACATTTAACCTGAGTCTAATCAATAAAAAACAAAAATTTTTAAATTGAGGGATATGTTATAAAAACATCTCATTTTAAATTTCCAGAGTGCAATAATGACATTGAGGTTATGTGGGCCAATGTCCCTGTTTGTAAGAGGTCCATGTTAGGATATTTAGGTATGATATATCATAATGTCTGCAACTAATTCACAGGAAAATAAAATATTCATAGATTATATAGGTTGGCTATTGTCATATAGTGCAGTGTAATAAAACATCCTGAAATTATTAGCTAAAACAATATTAATTCCCGCTCATGCATGTGGAAATCAGCAGACATAGGTTGAGATCAACTGTGTCTTGCTTTCAAAATGCAGATTTACCTAGGATCGTTCCATATGCCTCTCTTCATTCTTTAAATAATGTGCTACCCAGAAGATATTCTTCCCATGAAGGCAGAAGATGAAGAGGACAAACCCAGTTATGTAACACATTTCAAGACACAACCACAGTGGAAATTTATTCTCTTACAGTCCTGGAAACTAGAAGTCTGAAGTAAGATTCTATTCCTTTTGAGGGATTAGGGGAAGATAGTTCTTTGACACTGCCTAGTTTCTGGTGTTTGCTAGAGATGTTTGGAATTCCTTGTCTTACATAAGCATCAATCCAATCTCTGCATCCATTATCACATGGCCATCTTCTGTTTGTGTGCTCAGATAACTCCAAATTTCTCCCTCCTCAAAGGACACCAGTAATTGGATTTAGAGCCAATACCAATCCAGTGGAACCTCATTTTAATTTAATTATGTTGGAAAGATCCTATTTCCAAATAAGATCACAATCACAAGGATCAAAAGTTAGAATTTTAATATCTTTTTCTGGGGAAAAAATCCACAACAGTCTGCTAACATGCCATTGTGCCGCAGTCTGGCTAGGCACAAATAACCGAGCCGCCACAAAGCACTTGTAGGTTCAAACAGCAACTCTTTATTCCCGAACTCTCACCGGCACTCCACACACGCTCCCTGGGAACACTCTCACCCTCCACCGGGCTCCCCCCCACTCTCTCAGAACCCCGCGAGAATTCAACGGGAACTCCAAAGTAGCGGCCTGAGGCAGCAGGAGCCGCCCTATTGCCAGACAGCAAAGGTCTATATACAACTGAATACACAGCTTAACTTAATCATCATCATCTCAATGGCTCACTGGTGTCACCTCTTAAACACTCCTTCTGGCAAAATGCCATGCGCCATCCTGACTGGCTGTGGCCCTCAACACCATTGGCCAAAAAAACTTACATGGTTAAATGCAAAGTTAAGAAGAGGGGAAGTATTGAAGGAAGTTCCCTCCCTGGGGCCTATTATTCATATCCTTTACTCTCTACTGGAGTTTATCCATCATCCATGATCCAGGAGTCATCTTGGGACTGCAACATGGTGGAATCTATGGAAAATGAAACCCAGATCTGTGTTGTTAATATTGGTCTCCCCCTTAAATGTGATGTACTGGAAATCTTCAGGGACACTATAAGTTACAGAGTAGAAACTTTACTGCCTCAGATACTCACTGCTAGATGGGAAGACACACAAACAACCTGGAAAAAAAACAAGGGAATAAAGCACTCCAAACAAACCAAGATGCTCCAGTAATAGAATTCATTGACAACACAGTAGAAGAAATGTCAGAGAAGGAGTTCTGAATATACTTAGTAAAATTGTTCTGCAACTTAAAGGATGATGTAAGAGAGCAAATACAGAAAGCAAAAGATCACTTCAATAGATAGAGATCCTAAAAGAAGTCAGATAGAAATTCCTGAAATGAAGGAATCAATAAACCAAATTAAAAATTTGATGGAAAGTATCATCAACAGATGAGACCACTTGGAAGACAGAACCTTGGGCAATGAAGACAAAATATATAATCTTGAAAATAAAGTTGACCACACAGAGAAGATGAAAATTTGTGTGACATTCCCTCACTCAGACACAATCCTGAACAGCAACTGCTAAAGCCAACAGAGTGGAGCTATTGTGATTGACTACTTCTGTGCTTATAAGAAGGACCTCCAAGGCAATGGCACCATGGCTGGGTTTGAACTGTGGCTCCAAAAGCAACTGAAAGACAAACAAATGCAGAAAGAAATATCTGAATACACCTGAGAGAGGATAAAGATTGAAGAAGAATATGCAAAGAACTTGGCTAAACAGGAGGAAGGCTCCCTAGAAAAAGTGTGGACTCAGGTGAAGAAGAGCTTGGCAGATGAAGCAGAAGTTCATCTCAAGTTCTCCACCAAGATTCACAGTGAGGTATAGAAGCCCTAATGAACTTTTGTTGCTGGTAGCAGGCCTTCCCTGGCCCTCGGGGCCCAGCCCCCAGTTCCTTGTTCTGCATGTCAAAGTGGCCAGCTCACAGGGTCGTGACACAGGCTTGCGGTTTCATGTTTATCTGCCTCAGACATATGTGCCTTTTTTGGGAACATCTTGGCCTTCTCAGAGCTTCCTGATAAGGGACGGTCACGGTAACCCAAGAGTAGCAGGTGTTATTCCTCCCCTGTTTTGGCTAAATTTCCACTGTAGTTATAGAGAGTATATAAGGGAACAAACTTTGATAATAAAGCACACACATGCCTCCTCCTGGATGAAGAACCTTGGTGTCCTGTGTTTTTTATTTTTTTAACCTCGACATCCCTCGCCGGACTCGGTTCCTGAGGCCGGATGCGGCATTTTGTGAGTACTTCAAGAAAGATATAAAACAGTGTGACCACCATATAGCTGACATCTGCAAACGACTTGCCAGCTGCTATGCATTGGTGGAGAAGGCCCAGAAAGCCCTCACAGAGCAGTAGAGAGACCTGAAGATGAAGACCCAGCAGCTGGAGATTAAACTGAGCAACAAGATGGAGGAGGATGTCAAGAAGGCAAACCACACAGACTGGCTATGACCTCATGTGCTGTATGAACCTCTACAACCAACACAAGTCCAAGAGGTTTGAAGAGATGATGGACACCACTTTGGAGCTGGAGAAGCTAGAGGTGGAGAGGGTGGAGATTATCTGGTAACAACGGTGCCAATACACACAGCTACAGCATGAGACAGAATATTCAACCAAAGCATAGTTCAGCCTGTGAACCAGCTGCTTCAAAAAGTGGACCTGGCCAAAGACAGAGAGCTGTGGGTCAGAGAGTACAAAAGGGGCAACTTTCGCCTTGTGCTCATAAAGATCTAGACATGCCTGTGAGGCTCCCCGGGAGGAGGGGTCCTACCCAGGAGAGGGGCTGGGTGTTGTGGAGAGGAGCTGGTGTGCTGAGAGCCATAGCCAAGTAGGAATGATGCATGGCAATTTCCTTGTCAGCCTACCCAATGTTGCTTAGAGGAAGGACTCTCCATTGTGGAAATGGGCTTGCCTTGGACCCAGGTCATTTGCAGTGACATTGCATGAATGTTTGAGAGTTTTGATTTGAAAGGTGACCTTGCTCAGGGATTAGGGCGGATCCGGGTTTAGGGTGGATCCAGGTTTAGGGTAGATCCTGCTGGGAATAGGGCTTATCCTGCTGCCTCAGGCGCCTGCTCCTTGAGTTCCCGTTGAGTTCTTGTGGGATTCAGAGGGTATTTGGTACACAGAGCCCAAGCCCGGTGGAGGGTGGATTTTTCCAGAATGTGCGTGTAGAGTGCCAGTGACAGTTCGAGAATAAAGAGTTGCTGTTTGAATCTACAAGGCGTGTGGTGGCTCGGTTATTTTGTGCCCAGCCAGACTTCGGCATTTGGTGGCCCGTATGGGGAACGTCTGAAGAGAAGGTAAGTGAAATTGCTCGCCCCTGAGGAAGAGCGAAAGAATGGGTGACCATTTCAATAAACAATGTGTTCTTGTTTTGATTTATTTTGTTTTTATTTCAAGTTGCCTGTTCCTAGAACTTTCTCAGGCAAACTGGAGAAAATGGTTGACTCAAGGTTTGAAGTTGTTCACCCCCGAGGAAGAGAAATTGTTAGAGGAAGGAGGCACCCCAGTGAGACCAAGAACAATTAGGGCATATGTTGATACAATACAAAAATATAGCCCATGACTTTTTAAAGACAAGTTATTAAGTATATCAATGGGACCATCATGGTATTCTGTAGAAGGATTTTTCTTCAACAAGAAAGAGATGGCTAGTTCTGTTTACTACATTTGTCTAAGATCTTGGTTTTTACAGACATCTGATTAATTTACAAAACTAAAGTGTTAAAATATCAACCACTAAATATAAAATCAAGTACTCTTTACTTATTTAGATCCATAAAGTAATATATTTAAACATTATGTGTGTTTTCATAAATTGGTAAATGAAAAAAAGTTTATTATTGCTTTGTGTCTGTGTCTTTGCTAAAACAAGGTTACTAAGAGTTAAGATTCTGTCATGTGTAATTTATATACAAAGAGTATAAGAAGTTTCAGTTGGGTTTCAATTATAGTATTATAGTACCATAAAAAAACATGAAAGTATTTCATCTTATTAAAGTGGAGTAATTTGTCTAATTAGAAATTTTATAAGAGTTGTTTCAGAATGTAAATTTATAAAAAGGGTTAATGGCTAGAAAAGAGATATTAAAATATTGAAGATGTGAAAATATATTTTAATATGGAAGGTTAAAAGAAAAAGAAATGTTTCTAGATGAGATAATCTCTGTGTGGTAAAGTAAAAAGTTGTAAAATGCCATTTAAAAAGATTTTGAGGAAACTAGACTTACTTTAAAAGCTTGAGAAAGGAAGAAAGAAGAAAAAGGTATTTGTACATGGCAGATTGAGACAAAGCTTCTTAATGGAGAGTCCTTCCTCTAAGCAACATTGGGTAGGCTGACAAGGAAATTGCCATGCGTCATTCCTACTTGGCTATGGCTCTCAGCACTGGTGCTCTTGCTGGGTGAAGCTGCCCTCCTACCCATTTTCCTGTACACTGAGGAGAGAGGAGAGAGCTGGTGATTCTAGAAGGGTGATCTGGATGATGTCTTCTCGGCCTGGGAATATTTGGGAGAATCCCAAATATTCCCAGGCCGAGAAGACAGATCTGCAACTCTGCCTTTGTCTCCAAGACTGAAACGCCACTAGCCATGTGCCTTGCTTGTTGCTCAGAGAACAAACTGAGGCTGGAACTTTGTGGTCCCTGCTAAGTTCCACAGGGGGTGGTCATCACACACTTGTGCCCTTGGATGCCACAAGGCCCATCCTCTAGCTGGTTCCTTTATCTCTGGGGCTTTGGAAGATCAGGGGAAGGCTGTATCTACCTCCAAGCCAATGTCAGGATCAGAATCATGGATAGAAGTTGTCATCAGCTCAGCCTGTACCTAGAATCCTTTACAGCCTTCTCTCTCTATTTTTCTCATTGCATTCTGGGGACCTAAGTGTGGCTTTTCTTAGCCACTTTTCATCCTCATGGGTCTTGATAAGGCCTGTTATCTGTCTTCCTAGACCAACCCTCCCTAGAGAGGTCAGGATGAAACTACCTCATCCTACAAATTAGCCCCAAGTCAGAGCACTGAATCACGGTTCCTATCAGACCAGGCATGTCTCTGAAGTCTCTGAAAATCCTGATCCATCCATTCTTCAGTTGCTTTCTCAAGGCAGTTCCATCCCCACCCTGCCACCCCTGAAGAGTCTCACTAGAGGAAGCTTTCCAAAGTTCCCAGCCAGCAAGACCTCTGTCAGCTGTGTGCATGTCCAAAAGCTTTGAGGAATGGAGATAAACCAGCTCAGCTCAGAAACCCTATAGGGCTGGGTCAGTCCCACATAGGAGACAGGTTGGGGCAAGTATTTTCTCATCTCCCGTATGGCTCCATCCATGCTTGATGGGGTTTGGACTACTACTGTCCTTTATATGAGCATTGCAGACTCTTGTGGTCACAGGAGTTTATTGCTATCCAGGTAAGTCCTGTCACCTGGTCTCCAGCTCTTCTGAACTTTTTAGAGCTTTGTGCCAAGCCCTCAGTTGGTGTTAGCACCTCCTCTCTCTCTCTGTCCATTTTCCATGGAGAAGCTTGGGCCAAGTGTGACTGGGGAAGCTTTTAAGCACTTCTGCTCATTTTAGCCCATCACTTCCTTTTTCTACTACAGCAAACATGATCTCCACCATATTAACCTAGAGAACCAGCCTGAGAGGTCTGGGAGAAAAAATTGACATAGTGAGCAAGGAACAGATTCTAGCCAGAAACCCATGCTCTGAGAGTCCACCTTTCTTCATCTTTCCCATTGATGGCTTTGGACTTGATTCTTCCATCTCCATGGGAACAGAATTCTACAAGCACAACTCACTGAACTTTCCTTCAATTTTACATGTTAACAATGGATGACATTAATCTTGAATCTTTTGGCATCTTTTCCACTGAAACAGAATTGCTTTCTCATAGTTTTTATTAGAAAGATGTCCAATATACTAAAGCAAACCAGACCTTGTCACTTTTCTTTTTTAAAAAAAAATTTAAATTGATTTTTTAAAAAAATAAATGACAGCAGAATGCATTACAATTCATATTACACATAGACAGTACAATTTTTCATATCTCTGGTTGTATATAAAGTATGTTCACACCAATTCATGTCTTCATACATGTACTTTGGATAATGATGTCCATCACATTTCACCATCTTTGCTAGCCTCCTGCCCACTCCCTTGCCCTCATACCCCTCTGCCCTAACTAGAGTTCATCTATTCCTCCCATGCTCTCCCTCCCTACCCCACTATGAATCAGCCTCCTTATATCAGAGAAAAAATTTGGCATTTGCTTTTTTGAGATTGGTTAACTTCATTTAGCATTATCTTCTCCAACACCATCCATTTACCTGCAAATGCCATGATTTTATTCTTTTTTATTGCTGAGTAATATTCCATTGTGTACATATGCCACATTTTTTTATCCATTAATCTACTGAAGGGCTTCTAGGTTGGTTCCACAGTTTAGCTATTGTCAATGTGGCTGTGTCCCTGTAGTATGTTGTTTTTAAGTCCTTTGTGTATAGACCAAGGAGAGGATAGCTGGGTCAAATGGTGGTTCCATTTCCAGATTTTCAAGGAATCTTCATACTGCTTTCCATATTGGCTGCACCAATTTGCAATCCCACCAGCAATGTATGAGTGTACCTTTTTTCCCCACATTCTTGCCAACACTATTGTTTGTCTTCATAATAGCTGCCATTATACTGGAGTGAGATGATATCTTAGATAGTTTTGATTTGCATTTCTCTAATTGCTAGAGATGATAATCATTTTTTTATATTGTTGATTGATTGTGTATCCTGTTCTGAGAAGTGTTTGTTCAGATCCTTGGCCCATTTATTGATTGGGTTATTTGTTTTTTTGGTGCTTGACTTTTGAGTTCTTTATATACCCTAGAGATTAGTGCTCTATCTGATATGTGAGCCTTAATCTTGTAACGTTTCTTACTGAAACATCCCAAGCACAAAAACCAGTGTGAAGGTGTTCACAAACATGAAGGGTGGGATTTGGTGAGATCTGTTCATGATTGGAAGAGAACCATCCTTTGAGATCTGGGCTTGGACCATAACACCAGCTATCAGTTTTTGAATATTTCTTGGCTTTTTTCTCTAAAAATGGATGCTAGTGGTAATAGCCTAAAAACACTTGGGAATAATGAAATTAATTAACTTAATGAAAGACCTATACAATGAAAACTACAAAACGCTAAAGAAAGAAATTAAAGAAGACCTTAGAAGATAGAAAAACCTCCCTTGCTCTTGGATAGGCAGAATTAACATTGTCAAAATGACCATACTACCAAAAGCACTATACAGACTTAATGCAATTACAATCAAAATCACAATGACATTCCTCATAGAAGCAGAAAAAGCAGTCATGAAATTCATCTGAAAAAAATAAGAGACCCAGAATAGCTGAAGCAATCCTCAGCAAGAAGAGTGAAGCAGGTAGCATCACTATACCAGACCTTAAACTATACTACAGAGCAATAATAACAAAAATGGCATGGTATTGGCACCAAAATAGACTTGTAGACCAATGGTATAGAATAGAGGACACAGAGACAAACCCACATAATTAATTATCTTATATTAGACAAAGGCACCAAAAATATATATTGGAGAAAGATAGCCTCTTCAACAAATGGTGTGGGGAACACTGGAAATTCATATGCAGCAAAATGAAAGTAAGACCCTGTCTCTCACCATGCACAAAACTCAACTCAAAGTGGATCAAGGACCTGGGAATTAATCCAGAGATGCTGCACTTAATAGAAGAAAAAGTAGGCCCAGATTTTCATCATGTTGTATTAGGCCCTGACTTCTTAGAACAAGAAGTCCTATAGAACAAGAAATAAAATCAAGAATCAGGGCTGGGGATGTGGCTCAAGCGGTAGCACGCTCGTCTGGCATGCGTGCGGCCCCAGTTCGATCCTCAGCACCACATACCAACAAAGATGTCGTGTCCGCCGAGAACTAAGAAATAAATATTTAAAAAAATTCTCTCTCTCTCTCTCTCTCTCTCTCTCTCTCCCCCCTCTCACTCTCTCTTAAATAAATAAATAATTCTCTTCTCCCCCCCCCCTCTCTCTCTCTCTCCTCTCTCCCTCTCTTAAAAAAAAATCAAGAATCAATAAAATGGGATGGGTTCAAACTAAAAAGCTTCTTCTCAGCAAAAGAAACAATTAGTGAAGTGAATCAGCAAAAGAAACAATCCTACAGAATGGGAGCAAATTTTTACCACACACAAACCAGATAGAGAACTGATCTCTAGGATATATAAAGAACTCAAAATCTTAACATCAAAAAATTAAATAATCCAATCAATAAACGGACCAAGAAAATGAACAGACACTTCTCAGAAGATGATATACAATATAAACAAATGTTCAACATCTCTAGAAATGCAAATCAAAACTACTCTAAGATTTCATCTCACTTCAGTCAGAATGGCAGCTATTAAGAATACAAAAAATAATAAGTGTTGGCAAGGATGTGGGGGAAAGGCACACTTGGTGGGACTGCAAATTGGTGTGACCAACCTGGAAAGCAGTATGAAGATTCCTTGGAAAACTGGAAATGGAACCACCATTTGACCCAGCTATCCCACTCCTTGATGTATACCCAAAAGTTTTAAAAACAGCATACTCTAGTGATGCAGCCACTTCAATGTTTATAGCAGCACAATTTACAATAGCTAAATTGGGGAACCAACCATATCCAGATTAATGGATAAAAAAATGTGGTATATATACACAAATGGAATAATATCAGCATTAAAAAAGAATAAAATCATGGCATTTTCAGGTAAATGGATGGAGCTGGAGAATATTATGCTAAGTGAAGTAAGCCAATCCCCCCAAATTAAATACCAAATGTTTCTCTGATATGTGGATGCTGATTCATAATGGGGATGGAGGGGGGAGCATGGGAGGAATGGAGGAATTTTAGATAGGGAAAAGGGGAGGAAGAGGAAAGGGAGGGGGAATGGGTGTAAGAAAGATGGTGGAATGAGATGGACATCCTTACCCTATGTATGAAGAAATGAATGATGAGACTACTTTGTGTACAACCAGAGACATGAAAAATTATGCTCCATATGTGTAATATGAATTGAATTGCATTATTCTGTCATATATAACAAATTAGAATTTTAAAAAAGTGGAGAAGTATCAAAGGATTCAAAGAATATGCAAACAAATATTTGAACGAATTAAAGAAGACAGTACAGGATAAGAAAGAGCATTTTAATAAAGAAAGATTATAGAAAAGGATAAAACAGAAATATTGGAAATGAGAAGCTCAAGAGGAAGAAAGAATGCTGGGCTTAAAAACAAATTGGATGAACTAGAACATTCAAGTCATAGTAAAAACAAGAAAAAAATTAACTATGAACAGAAAATACAAGACCTCAGGGGCAATATTAAAAGGCCAAACTTAAGACTTATATATTTTGGGAAAAGAGTAGAGATACAGAATAATGGCATGGAAAACTTGTTCAGAGAAATAATAGCAGAAATGTTCCCTAATCTTGGAAATGAGATGGGCATTTCACTTCTGGTGGCATTTAGAAAATAAGGTAGATGTGACCAGGAAAGAACCTCTTCATGACATATTATAGTTAAAATTACTTTGTTACAAAACAAAGAAGGAATTTTAAAAGCTGCAAGAGAAATGTGCCACATGGCTTATAAAGGCAAATTCATGATGATAACAGATTTCTCAGCAGAAATTCTAAAGGCTAACTAAGGACAGAGTAGGGACGAAGAGCATGAGAAGAAGATTAACATTAAACAGGGATGAGAGGTGGGAGGGAAAGGGAGAGAGAAGGGAAATTGCATGGAAATGGAAGGTGATCCTCAGGGTTATACAAAATTACATACAAGAGGAAGTGAGGGGTAAGGGAAGAATAATACAAGTGGAAGAAATGATTTACAGTAGAGGGGGTAGAGAGAGTAGAGGGGAGGGGAGGGGAGGGGGGATAGTAGAGGATAGGAAAGGCAGCAGAATACAACAGACACTAGAAGGGCAATGTGTAAATCAATGGAAGTGTAAATGATGTGATTCAGCAATCTGTATACGGGGTAAAAATTGGAGTTCATAACCCACTTGAATCAAACTGTGAAATATGATATATCAAGAACTATGTAATGTTTTGAACGACCAACAATAAAAAAAGAAAAAAAAAGAAAGAAATTCTAAAGGCCAGGAAGACATAGAATGATGTATGTCAAGCCCTGAAAGAAAATAACTTCCAACCTAGATTAGTATATCCAGGAAACTATGATTTAGTATCAAAGAAAATAAAAAATAACTTTCCAAAATAGGCATAATCTAAAGGAATTCATGCCCACTGATCCAGTATTGTGGAAGACATTTAAAGGAATCCTATAAATAGAAGAGGAAGTGAGACAGTACAGAAAAGAACAAATATCATTTGAAGAATACATGGGCAATTGATAATTAGTAATGAGTCAAATATTAGGAAAAATAATAAATGACAGGAATTTAGTGCATCTTTCTATAATAACCCTGAATATAAATGTACTTAATTCTCAAATTAAAAGACATATAGAATGGCAGGTGGGATTAAAAAAAGATACTCTGTGTTTGTACAAATATATCAGAATATACTCTATTGTCATGTATATCTAAAAAGAACAAATAAAATTTTAAAAAAATAAAATAAGTTGAAAAAAAGAGCAGCTATATATTCCCTGCAAGAAACATATCTTACTGGCAAAGACATACCCAGACTGAAAGTAAAGAAGTGAAAGATGATATCCCATGAAAATGGAATGCAAAAGTAAGCAGGAACTGTTCATTCATATTGCCAAAGTGGAACTCAATTCAAAATTAGTGAGAAGAGACAAAGAAGATCTGTACATATTGATACAGGGAACAATTCAGATATAAACATGGAAGATATATATATACACCTAACATTGGTACAATCAATTTCATAAAATGAATGCTACTTGACATAAAGGGAGAGATGGGTCCCAATGCAATGCTAATAGGCAACTTCAATATCCCATTATCACAAATAGGTCATGTGAATAAAAAATTTACAAAGAAATAACAGAATTAAACTATACTATAGACAAATGGACTTAATTAGATATCAATAGAATATTCCATTCAAGAAGAGCAGAATACACATTCTTTTCAGCAGTTCATGGCACATCATATTTTAGATAACAAAGTAAGTATTAACAAATACAATTTTGAAATAACTTTTTGCATTTTATCAGATCATATGGAATGAAATAAGAAGTCAACAGTAGGAGAAACTACAGAATCTATTCAAACACGTGGATAGTGAAAAATACACTTTTGAAAAATCAGTGGGTCATTGAATAAATCAGGGAGAAAAACATAAAATTCCTATAATCATATAAGAATGGAAACACAACATACCAGAATCTGTGGGATACAGCAAATGCAATTCTAAGAGGAAAATTTATTAGCTGTGAGTGCCTACATTAAAAAATCAGATGCATCTCAAGGCCTTAGAAAGGAAAGAGCAAACAAAACTCAGAAGAAGGAAAGAAATGTAAAGATAAGGGCTTTAACTTAATGAAATAGAGACTTACAGATCAATACAAAGAATCAATAAAACTGTGAGTTGATTACTGGAAAATACAAATTGAATTGGTAAACCTTATAGCAAAACTAATCAAGATAAAGAGAGAGAATACCAAAATTAATAAAATTAGAGATGAAAAGGAAATATTACAGCAGACATAATTGAAATCCAGAGAATTGTTAGGGATTATTTTGAAAACTTATATTCCAATAAATTGGAAAATATAGAGTAAATGAACAAATTTCCAGACACATGATCTACCAAAATTGAATCAAGAGGTTAGTAAAAAACCTAATAAGATCAAGAATAAACAATGAGACTGAAGCAGGAAGAAGAAAAATCTCTCAACAAAGAAAAGTCTGGGGCCAGAAAGATTCACTACTGATCATAACTTTAAAGAAGGATGAATACCAAGTTGGACATAGTGGCTCATGTCTATAACCCCAGCTACTTGGGAGGCAGAAGAAGGTAGATCACAAGTTTGAGGCCAGCATGGCCAACTTAGTGAAGCCCTGCCTCAAAATAAAATAAGAAGAAGGGATCAGGATACTGTTCAGAAATGAAGCACCCACCTAGCATATGCAAGGCCCTGGGTTTAATGCCCAGTACAACAAAAACAGCAACAACAAAACCACCCCCCATGCAAAATTCAATAGCTAATATCAATTCTCTACAAATTATTTCATGAAATTAAAAGGGAAGGAAAACTTCCAAATTCATTCAACAAAGCCAGTATCACCCTTGTGCCAAAGCTGGATGAGGACACAATAATAGCAACAATGACAAAAAGAAAGTTACAGACCAATATATTTCATGAACATAGACATGAAAATCCTCAATAAAATACTTGGAAACTGAATTCAACAGTACATTAGAAAGATAATATACTGTGTTAAAGTTTGTGTCATTCCAGGGATGCAATTTATCCAAAAGAACAAAAATTGGCATGCTGTAGTGATACAGGTGCATCAGTATTTATAGAAGAGCAATTCACAATAGTCAAGTTAAGTATCCAGCATATATATATATATATATATATATATATATATATATATATATATATATTAAATGAAGAAGAATAAAATTATGGCCTTTGCTGGTAAATGGCTGAAACTGGAGACTAACATGCTTAGTGAAATAAACAGGATGAAGAAAGTCAAGGGTCAAGTGTTTTTAAATATATCCAGAAGTTAGAGCAAAATAAGAAAAACAAATATGAAAATAGAAGGGAGATCATTGGCGTAGAAGTGAAAATAGAAGGGAGATCATTAGAATAGAGGGCCAGAAAGAGGATGGGAAAAGGGAGGAACTGCTGGATGAAATTGACCAAGTTATGCTATGCACATACATGAATATGCCACAGTAAGTTTAAACTTTATGTTTATCTATAAAGCACCAATTAGAAAAGCAATAAATAAGTAGAAGGAAGATTAGAAGAGTAGAAGAAGGAGAAAATGAATAAGGAGGAGGGAAGGGAAAGAGGAAGTATTGGGAACTGAAATAGAGAAAATTATATTTCATGCATGTATGATTATGTTGAAATGAACCTCAATATTATACGTAACTATAATGTACTAATAAAAACATTTTAAAGAGTTAAAACACACAAATAAAAAAACTGTAATAATCCATGCAAATAGAATCAAGGATGAAAATCACAGGGTAATCTCAATCAATGCAGAGAGGGCATTTTTGACAAAATTTAATATACCTTCATGATAAAAATACTGAAGAAACTAGGTATAGAAGGATATTGCCTCAATATAATTAAAACTATATATGACAAACCCAAAGCCAACATTATATTGAATGGGGGAAAATTGAAAGCATTTCTTCTAAAATCAAGAACAAGACAAGGATATTCACTCTTACTACTTCTATTCAGTAAAGTACTTGAAATTGTAGCCAGAGGTATTAGGCAAGAGAAAGAATTAAAAGGGATACAATTAGGGCTGGGGTTGTTGCTCAGCAATAGAGTGCTTACCTAGCATATGTGAGGTGCTGGGTTTGATCCTCAGCACCACATAAAAATAAATAAAAAAATGTATTGTGTCCAACTACAACTAAAAAAAATATTTAAAAAAGGATACAATTAGAAAGAAAGAAGTTAAGTTATTCCTACTTTACAGATGATGTAATTTTAAACTTTAAGACCCTAAAGATTCCACTGAAGACTTTTAGATGTGATAAATAAATTGAGCAAAACAGTAGGATACAAAATCAATGTACATACATCAACAGCTTTTCTATATGCCAGAGGTGAATCTGCTGAGAAAGGAATCAGGAAAACAATTCTATATATAATAGCTTAAAAATACCTAGTAGTAAATATAATCAAGGAAGTGAAAATCCTTTACAATGAAAATTCAGAACAATGAAGAAAGAAATTCAAGAAAACATTAGAAGATGGGAAGGCATTCCAGAAAAGTTAAGGTTTTTAAAAAAAATTTTATTGGTTCTTTTTAGTTACATGACAGCAGAATCCATTTTGACATAATTATATAAGCATGGAATATATCTTTTTATAATTCTGACCCAGTACCTTTCCTTCCACTTTCATTTCCACACCCCTGCTCACTTGCCTCTATTGATCTTTCTGCCATTTACATATGGTTATTTAAAAATAAATTTTATTTATTTTTTTGATGTGGTGCTGAGGTTTGAACCTAGTGCCTCACATGTGTTAGGCAAGTGCTCTACCACTGAGCTGCAGCCCTAGCCCATACATACAGTTATTTTTTAAATTAAGTATATTATCAAAAGTGATCTATAGATTCAATGTAATTCCCATCAGCATATCAAGGCCAACATCATCCTAAATGGAGAAAAATTGGAAACATTACCTTTAAAAACAGGAACAAAGCTGATGACATGATCTATACCTAGAAAATACAAAAAAACTCCACCAGAAAACTTCTAGAACTAATAAATAAATTCAGCAAAATAGCAGGATATAAAATCAACACCATAAACCAAATGCATTTCTATACATAATTGATGAATCAATTGAAAGAGAAATTAGGAAAATTGCTCCATTCACAATAGCCTTTAAAACAATAAAATACCTGGGAACCAATCTAATAAGAGGTAAAAGACCTCTACAATGAAAACTACAGAACATTAAAGAAAGAAATTTAAGAAAACCTCAGAAGATGGAAAGATCTCCCATGCTCTTTTGGATAGACAAAATTAACATTGTCAAAATGGCCATAATACCAAAAGCGTTATAAAGATTTAATGCAATTCCCATTAAAATCCCAATGACATTCTTCACAGAAATAGAAACAACAATCGTGAAATTTATTTGAAAAAATAAGAGACACAGAATAGCTAAAGCAATCCTTAGCAAAAATAAATAAATAAATAAATAAATAAAGCAGGAGGCATCACAATACCAGGCCTTAAACTATACTACAGAGCAATGGTAACAAAAACAGCATGGTATTGGCACCAAAATAGACTTGTAGACCAATGGTACAGAATAGAGGAAACAAAGAAAAATTCACATAAATACAGTTATCTTATACTAGACAAGGGTACCAAAGACATTCACTGGAGAAAAGAGAGCCTCTTCAACAAATGGTGCTGACAAAACTGGAAATCCATATATAGCAAAATGAAATTAAACCTCTATTTCTTACCCTGCACAAAAATTAACTCAAAGACTTAGGCACTAGAACAGAGACCCTGTGGCTAATAGAAGAAAAAATAGGCCCAAATCTTCACCATGTCAGCCTAGGATCTGACTTCCTTAACAAGACTCCTATAATGCAAGAAGTAAAATCAAGAATCAATAAATGGGATGGATTCAAATTAAAATGCTTCTTCTCGGCAAAGGAAACAATTAATAACGTGAGGAGAGAGCCTACAAATTGGGAGAAAATCTTTATCACATGCACCTCCATCCAATAAAACATTAATTTCTAGGATATACAAAGAACTCAAAAAACTTAACACCAAAGAAAACCAAATAAACCAATCAATAATCGGGCTAAGGAGCTGAACAGACACTTCACAGAAGAAATACAATTGATCAACAAATATATAAAAAAGTGTTCAACATCTCTAGTAATTAGAGAAATGCAAATAAAAACTACTCTAAGATTTCATCTCACTCCTGTCAGAATGGCAATCATCAAGAACACAGGCAACAGACTGGGATTATGGCTCAGCAGTAGAGTGCTCGCCTAGCATATGTGAGGCCCAGGGTTCAATCCTCAGCACCACATGAAAATAAATAAAATAAAGATATTGTGTCCAACTATAAATAAATAAATAAATAAATAAATAAATAAATAAATAAATAAATAAAAGAATATAGGCAACAATAAATCTTGGTGAGGATGTGGTGAAAAAGGCACACTCATATATTGCTAGTAGGACTGCAAATTGATGCAACCACTATGGAAAGCAGTATGGAGATTCCTCAGAAAAGTGGGAATGGAACCAACATTTGACCCAGCTATCCGACTCCTTGTTTTATACCCAAAGGACTTAAAATCAGCATACTATAGTAATGCAACCACATCAATGATTATAGCAGCTTAATTTACAATAGATAGACTATGGAACCAACTCAGGTGTCCCTCAATAGATGAATGGATAAAGAAAATGTGGTATATATACTCAGTGGAATATTACTCAGCTTTGAAGAAGAGTAAAATTATGGCATTTGCCAGTAAATGGTTGGAACTGGAGAATATCATGCTAAGCGAAATAAACCAAACTCCCCAAACCAAAGGCTGAATGTTTTCTCTAATATACAGATGCTAATTCACAATAAGGCAGGGTGCACTAGGAAAGAATAGCATTACCTTAGATTATTACTGTATGCATAAATGTGACTACATGACCAATATGATTCTGCACATGTACACTCAGAAAAATGAGAAATTATATCCCACCTATGTATGATATATCAAAGTGCATAAATACATTCTACTGTCATGTATAACTAATTAAAACAAATAAAAAAGAAAAACAGGAACAAGACAGGAATTCCCTCTTTCACCACTTCTATGCAACATAGTCCTTGAAACTCTAGCCAGAGCATTAGATAAAAGAATTTAAAGGATATGAATAGAAAAAGAAGAACTCAAACTATCACTATTTGCTGATGACATGATTCTGTACTTAAAGGATTCAAAAATTTCTACCAGAAATCTTCTAGAATTAATAAATGAATTCAATGATATAATGATATAATTCAATGTAGGATATAAAATCAATACACATAAATCAAATGCATTTCTATATATCAGTGATGAATTCTCTGAAAGAGAAATTTGAAAAACTACCCCATTCACAATAGCCTTAATAAAAAGAAGTACCTGGAAATCAATCTAACAAGAGACGTGAAAGACCTTCTATGATGAAAACTACAAAACACTAAAGAAAGAAAAGGTACACTCATACATTGCTGGTAGGACTTCAAATTGGTGCAGCCAATATGGAAGGCAGTATGAAGATTCCTTGGAAATCTGGGGATGGAACCACCATTTGACTCAGCTATCCCTCTCCTCAGTCTGTAACCAAAAGACTTAAAAACAGCATACTACAGGGACACAGCCACATCAATGTTTATGGGCAGCACAATTCACAATAGTTAAACTGTGGAGCCAACCTGGGTGCCCCTCAGTGGATGAATGAATTAAAAAATGTGGCATATATACATAATGGAATTTTACTCAGCAATAAAAGAGAATAAAATCATGGCATTTGCAGGTAAATGGATGGCATTGGAGAAGATAATGCTAAGTGAAGTTAGCCAATCCCAAAAAAGCAAATGCGAAATGTTTTCTCTGATATAAGGAGGCTGACTCATAGTGGGCTAGGGAGGAAGAGCATGGGAGGATTAGATGAATACTAGATAGGGAAGAGGGGTGGGAGGGAAAGAGAGGGAGCAGGGGGTTAGCAAGGATGGTGGAATGCAATAGACATCATTATCCAAAGTACATGTATGAAGACACAAATTGGTGTCAACATACTTTATGTACACCAAGAAATATGAAAAATTGAGCTGTATACGTGTAATAAGAATTGTAATGCATTCTGCTGTCACTTATTTTTTTTAAATCAATAAAAAAGAGAAATTGTTGAAGACCAGAGATGATGGAAAGATCTCCCAAGCTCTTAGATAGGTAGAATCAATATTGTCAAAATGGCCATACTACTCAAAGCACTATACAGATTCAATATGATTCCAGTTAAAATCCCACATCACCCCTTATAGAAATAGAAAAGGCAATCATGAAATTCATTTGGAAAAATAAGAGAACCAGGATAGGCAAATCAATCCTTCTTGCTAAGGTATCACAATATCAGAGCAATAAAAATTGTACTTAAATTATACTACAGAGAAAAAAAATACATGGTATTGGCACCAAAAGACATGTAGACCAATGGTACAGAATAGAAGAAACAGAGACAAACCCACATAAACACAGTTTCTCATACTAGATAAAGGTGCCCAAAACATATATTGGAGAAAAGATAGCCTCTTCAACAAATAGTGCTGGAAAAACTGGAAATCCATATGTAGCAAAATAAAATTAGACCACGATCTCTCACTATGCACAAAACTCAACTCAAAGTGGATCAAGGACCTAGGAATTAGACCAGAGACCCTACTCCTAATAGAAGAAAAAGTAGGCCCAAATCTTCATCATGTCAGATTAGTCCCTGACTTCCTTACAAGACTTCTACAGCACAAGAAATAAAATCAAGAATCAATAAATGGGATGGATTCAAACTAAAAAGCTTCTTCTTAGCAAAAGAAATAATCAATGAGGTGAATAGAGAGCCTGCATTTTGGGAGCAAATTTTTGCCACATGCATATCAGATAGAACACTAACCTCCAGGATATATAAAGAACTTGAAAAACTTAACTCCAAAAAGCAAACAATCCAATCAATAAATGGGCTAATGAGCTGAACAGACACTTCTCAAAAGAAGAAATATAGTTGATCAACAAATTCATGAAAATATGTTCAAATCTCTAGTAATTAAAGAAATGCAAATCAAAACTGCCGCAGTCTGACTGGGTACAAATAACCGGGAGATCACCAGCCACTTGTAGGTTCAAACAGGAACTACTTTATTGCCTGAACCCAATGGGAAATCCACCGGAACTCAACAGGAACTCCGTGAGAACTCCGTGAGAGCAGGCACCTGAGGTAGCAGGAGCTGCCTTATTGCCAGACAACAGAGGTTTATATACACAACTGAATACACAGCTTGTTTCAATTTAGCATCATCCAGTTACAGCAATCAGTCATTATCTTAATAATTATACACAGCTTAACTTAATTATCATCATCTTAATGGCTGGATGGCGTTACTTCTCAACCACTCCTCTGGCAAAATGCCAGGCACCATCTTGATTTGGTTGTGGCTCTCAACACAAATCTACTCTTAAGATTTCATCTTACTCCAGTCAGAATGGCAGTTATCAAGAATACAACCAACAATAAGTTTTGGCGAGGATATGGGGGAAAAGGCACACTCATGCATTGCTGGGGGGGACTTCAAATTAGTGCAACCAATCCAGAATCAGTATGGAGATTCCTTGGAAAACTTGGAATGGAACCACCATTTGACTCAGCCATTCCACTCCTTAGTCTATACCCTAAAGACTTATAGAGAGCATACTACAGCAACACAGCCACTTCAATGTTCTTAGCAGCACAATTCTAAATTGTTAACCTGTGGAAGTAACCTAGATGTCCTTCAATAGATGAATGGATAAAGAAACTGTGGTACATATATACAATGAAATATTATTCAGCATTAAAAGAGAATAAAGTTATGGCATTTGCAGGTAAATGATAGAGTTGGAGAATATCATGCTAAGTGAAATAAGTCAATCTGAAAAACCAAGAGCTGAATGTTTTCTCTGTAAGTGGATGCTAATCCATATGGAGGGGGTTCATGGGATAAGTGGAGAAACTTTAAATGGGACAAAGGGAAGTGGAGAGAGGGCAAAGGAGTAGGAAAGATGGTGGAATGAGACAGACATCATTACCCTAGGTATGATTACACAAATGAATGTTACATGTTACATGTATGATTACACAAACTCTAATTCATGCACAACCAGAGTAGTGGAAAATTCTGCTCCATTTGTATATAATTAATCAAAGATCTTTCTATTGTCATGTGTAATTGATTCCAACTAATAAACAAATAAACAAACAAACCAAGGACATTCTTCACAAAGCTAGAAAAACTAATCCTACAACCCATAAGAAAGCACAAAATACCCAGAACAGCTGAAGAAATCCTGAGCAAAAAAGAGCACCACAATACCTTACTTCAAAATATACTGCAGAGTCAAAAAAACAAAAATTGCATGGTATTAGCATAAAAGCAGATACATAGACCAGTGGAATAGAGTAGAGGAGACAGAACTAAACCCACAGAGCTAAAACCATCTAATTCTTGCCAAAGGCGTTAAAAACATACATAGGACAAAAGGCAGCCTATTCACAAATAGTGCAGGAAAACTAGATATCCACATGTAGAAGATTGAAACTAGACTCCTGTCTCTTATTATGTACAACAATAAATTCAAAATGAATGATAGACCCAAATATAAGGCCCAAACCTTTGAAACTACTAGAAGAAAATAGTTTTAGTCAACTTTTGCACTGCTATGACTAAAGGATCTGACCAGAACAATTGTAGAGGAGGAAGAGCTTTTTAAGAGCTTATGATTTCAGAGGCCCACAGATAGTTCCATTCCTCTGGGCTTGAGGTGAGGCAGGACATCTGGCTGGAGTGAAGCAGTTCACATCACTGTATTCAGGAAGGAGAGAGAGAGAGAGAGAGAGAGAGAGAGAGAGAGAGAGAGAGAGAGAGAGAGAGAGAACTCCACTCTCCAGATACAAATATATATACCCCATAGCCACTCTCTGATTCCCACCTCCTCCAGCCACACCCTACCACTTCAGTTAATTCCATCAGGGATTACTTCACTGACTGGGTTAAGATTTTACAATACAATCGTTTCTCCTCTGAATCTTCCTACATTGTCTCATGCATGAGCTTTTCCGGGGGACACCTCACATCCAAACCATAACAAAAAGTAGGGGGAGCATTTCAAGATATAAGCACAGGCCAAGATCTTTGCCAAAGTGCCAGTGGACCAACCATTCCAGAAGCTGATAAGATTCTCCTGGAGAGGAACACATGATGATTATTCCCAGTCTCTTCTTAAATGTCGGCAGTGTCTTATTTTGAGTGGCTGAAAAATAAGAATCATGTCAGCTATGGCTGATTAACCTTCAATTATGAAAGGGATTCTGATTATCACTTGCTCATATCTGTTCTAGAAAGTTTAGAAGGAAAATTTGGAAAGCATGGTGGGACAATTCTTGTCATTCCCACTACAGAGTTCCAGGACAGAATATCAGGTACATCAAGGAAAGACATTGTGAATTCTGGCTTGGTCTACACCATGGAGTGTTGAGCCAGGCAAATTATGCATACAACCATGAAGTATAATCTGAGCTTTGACCTGAAAATAGCTGCCTATGTTACTGCCATTGAGAAAGTTTTCGAAGTGTACAACAAAGCTAATATGACTTTCACATAGATGGATCGTGGCTAACTTCCTCACCATCCTCTTTATCTGTAACTTCTGTTGACCTATAACAAGTTTATATGTAATTTTTACAGAAATTTTACTCTCATGAATCATTAAATAACAGACACTGGTCTCAACAAGTCAATCCAAGCCAGCCCTTAAAAAGAAAGAAATTAAGTTTAGGGGATCATGTTCAATCTGATGAGTGTGAAAGTAGAAATCACCTATTTCAGAGAGTCTTTCAGGCATTTTGCTATTAAATACAAATTCTCTTCCATCTGACTGTGCTGCCTTGTTCCAAGGCTCTTCTCAACACAGTTAGTGCTATTGCCAGGGAAAACAGTCAAGAACAGTCACTCATTTTTCTCTGGGCAAGTTTGGAACATGCTGTAACTTTGACACATGTGAGAATGAGATGTATGGTATTTTCAGAAGGTGGCATGGTCCTGAAATGAGTTATTGGTATTTTACATCTGCATAATAATAACTCAATTTTACAAGTTGCAAACAAAAATAAAAGCTGTGTCATGTGCATTTTATTCTCAGAATAAAATTTGTACAGCTGCTGTAATAAAATTGCCTTGAATCACTTAATAAGCCTAACCTTGACTCAAGCAGTGAATGCCTACAAACATAGTAAATGAAGAAAGCTAGTATTTTTATAACATGAAGCAGTATCATTTATAGCTTATCAGTCATGTGTTGTTCAGCAAAGTAAAGAGCCTGCTTGAGGTCTGTCTTTATACTTGGTGACATTGGAGGTTGTGTTTGTTAAGACTATCAGAATTTGCTAACTACCATTATGCCGTGTAGTCCAAAAAATGCAATAACATTCTTTCATGTTAATTAATTATTCTTCCCTTTTGAAGATCTATCCTGTTGACTAATTGAACCATAATCCAAGTGGAGTATCCCAGGAAAAACCCCCTGTTGGGGGTCCAGCTGGCTCTGAGCACTGCTGGTGGCCCCAACTCATCCTGACTGTGTCCTCTCCTTCTGGAGGCTTTGCATTCTGCACCCAGATTTATTAACAGCAGGTTGAAAATGACATAGGTTTTAGCGTGTAGAGTTTTTTGGCCAGGGCCTTTTAAGCAGTAGTGTTCCAATGAAGTACTAGATATTTATATAAGAAAGAATGCTTTTTTAAAAAATACAATAATGTCCTTTCACAAATTTCTAAGTACTTTGTAACTGAATGAATTAACATGGTGATAAGAGCAGTTATTAAAAGTTTACCTTTTTCAAGTCAAAAAGTAGATACAGGCACAGGCAACAGCCTTATGACTCCATAGCTTTAGGAAATAATAAAAAGAATCAATAAATGGGATTGCATAAAATTAGAGTTTCTGCACAGCAAAGAAAATCATTAACAGCATGAAGAGAGACCCTACAGAATAGGAGAAAAATTTCCCAGCTACTCTTCTGACTGACAGTTAATATACAGAATATATGCTGAACTAAAAAACTTAAAACAACAACAACAATAAAAACAAATAACTCAATCAATAAATGGGAAATGAACTGAAGAGACAGTTTTCAATAGAAGTGCAAATGGCCAATGTCAGTTTAATATTGTTAGCCATTAAGGAAATGCAAGTTAAAACTACATTGAGATTCTATTTTACTTCAGTCCTAATGGCTATCATCAAGAACACACACACATACACACACAATCTAATAAATGCTTGCAACCTTATTGATGGGGAAAGGAATCCTTATACATTGTTGGCAGGAATTTAAACTAGTACAACCACTATGGAAATCAGTATGAAACTTCCTCAAGAAAACTAAAAATAAAACTATCATAGAATCCAGCTATACCATTTCTTGATATATATTGAAAAGAATTAAATTCAGCATTCTATAAAGATACTTGCATACCTATGTATATCATGGCACAATTCACAATGCCAAGTTATGTAATAAGCCTAGGTGCCCATCAAGAGATGAATGGATAAAGAAAATGGAGTATTATCCAGCTACAAAGAAGAATGAAATCATGGTTTTTCAGGAGAATGGATGGAACTGGAGATCATCATGCTAAGTGAAATATGCTAACCTCAAAAAATAATTGCATGTTTTCTCTCATATGTAGAGTCTAGGGGTAAAAAGACAACATGAAAGTAAAAGAGAGACTCTTAGAGAAAGAAAAGGGATGAGGTAGGGGAAAGGGAAGGGTAGTGGGTAAAGGGGGATGAAAATAATTCAAGTAAATTATATGCATGTGTGAATATGCCACAATGAAACTTCTGAATAACTACTATGCACAAATAAAATTAGAAGATATAACTAAATCTCTTAGAGGTTAACCAAAGATATTGAAATTCATATGAATTGAATTGAAAAGTAGCATTTTTGTGCTTGGTTTATTTCACTTAACATAATATTCTCCAGGTTCATTCATGTTGTCAAAATGATAGAATTTCCTTCTTTTTATGGTCAAATATATTCCAATGTGTTTACATACTTTATTTTTTTTATATATGTATTATTGGTAGACATTTAGGTTTAACCCTTGACTTTCTGAGTTTGGTTTATATCATCTTAACATGATATTCTCCAGTTCCATACATTCTCCTGGAAATGACATAATTCAATTCTTCTTTATGGTTGAGTAAAACTCCATTATGTATGTATGTATGTGTGTGTGTGTGTGTGTGTGTGTGTATTCTGAATATTAATCTCCTTTCAGAAGTGTAGCTGGCAAAGATTTTATTTCACTCTATAGGCTCTCTATTCGTGCTTTTAATTGTTTCCTTTGCTGTCCAGTAGAAAAAGCAGTATTTCTTGTTTGTCAGTTTATATATATATATATATATATATATATATATATATATATATATATATATATATATATTTTGGTTCTGGGATTGAGCCATATATTTTTTTAATTTATGGGGTTTTGTGGGGGAGGAGTACATGGGATCAAACTCAGGGGCTCTCACATGCTAGACAAGTACTCTCACACTGAGCTAAATCCCCAGACCATTTCTAAATTTTGAGACAGGATCTCACTAAGATGCTCAGGCTAGCTTCAAACTTATGATCCTCTTGTTTCAGACTCTCTATCTGGGATTACAGTTATGCGCTATCACACTTAGCTTAATTTATGTTTTTTAAATAAATTATGTGGAAATTGATTTATGAAGTTTCTCTAAGAGGTCAGAAGCTTCTGCATAACTGTGAATCACTGGAATAAATATTTCTCTTTCAAAAACTCCCTTTTTGATGGTACTAAATAACATAAGTGGGTCTTATACTCTCTATTTTCTCTATCCAAATTGATTAAGGTTATTCTCTGTAGACATATATTGACAATATATAAATATGCCTCTTCTCTAACTTGTAAAGAAATACTCAGGACTCAAATTCACAATATACAAAGAACTAGTACAAATCAATAGGAAAAAAGACAAACATTGACAAAGGGAATTGTTAGTTGTATTCTTGATGATTGCTATTCTAACTGAAGTGAGAAGAAATCCCAGTGTAGTTTTGATTTGCATTTCACAGACCACTAAATGTTTATTTTGAGTTTTAAAAAATGGGCAAAGGCAATTGAGCAGAAACTTCCAAAAAATAAAAAGATAAGCAAATGGATGAAAAATGTATTAAATAGTGCTCCACCTCACCAGTAGTTAATAAGCAGAGAAATGTAAACTAAACAATGAGATCTGAATACTTACACTCACCAGGGTGGAGAGAATTTTAGAAGACTAGTAAGGCAAATTGCCATGATTTGAATATGGCTTGTTCATTGCAAAAGTCATGTTGAAATACTATCCTCTTCTCTTCCTGGGGGAGGAGAGAAAGGAAAGGGGGAGTACCAGAGAGTAAATCAAATTCCATGCCTGTATGATTATGTCAAAATGAACCCAACTATTATTACAGATGTACTGCACTAATAAAAGAAAAAGCTTTGCCACCATCTTGGCTGGGCACAAAATCACGAGCCACCACACACCTTATAGATTCAAACAGCAATTCTTTATTCCCGAACTCACACCGGCCTCTACACACGCGTTCTGGGGAAATCACGTTCTGCCGCACAATTCACGTCCCAAATACTTTCTCAATTCCACGAGAGCTCAACGGGAACTCAGGCAGCAGGATACGCCCTATTCTCAGCAGCAATAACCTTAAACCTGGAACTTCCCTAAACCCAGATTGTCTTAAACTGGGAACACCTTAAACCCAAATTATCCTAAACTGGGATACTTCCTAAAACCTGCAGGATACACCCTAAACCTGGATCCACCCTTGTCCTTGAGCAGGGTCACCTTTCTCAAACACACATGCAATGTCACAGCGAATTTCCAAGGCAAGTCCATTTAACATGGGGTACGCTGGCAAGGAAATTTCGATGCGTCATTCCTACTTGGCAATGGCCCTCAGCAAAGCTTAAAGAAAAAATTTAAAAGAATGCAATCCTCACTAAAAGATATTAAGAGGTAAGACCACAGGAAACTTTTAGGAGGTTATTCATGAGATTAATAGATTAATGGGTTATTCCAAGAGTATGTAGGTCTTGAGATTTTAAAAAGGAGCCAATTTGGAACAGATGTGCTTTTACTCTCTGCCTCTCTTGCTGTGTGATCTCTGCATTGCCCAGAACTCTGCCAGCAGGTTGTTCACCACCTGATGTGACTCCTTGACCTTGAACTAGAATTATGACTCAAAATAAACATCTTTTCTTTATAAATTACCCTATCTGTGTTATTGTATTATTAATGACAGAAAAAAAAGACCAAGACATAAAGTGTTTGAAAGAATGTGAACAATTAGAATTTACACTACTGATGACAGTATAATTGATATAACCTTTTAGAAAGCAGTTTGGCAATACCAGGTAAAGCCGAAAAAGAACATACCTTATGACATCAGAGTCACTTCTAGGTATATACTTTCCCCCTTCAAAATGTGTATACATGTTCACAAAATTATATATATATATATATATATATATATATATATATATATATATATATATATATATAGTATAATAGAATGGGTAAATGAACTTTGATGTCCAGGAGATGGCTTTATATTCAGTGACAGGCCATAGTGTTCTATTGAACAAAAATAATTTCACTAACATCAGGAAATGTTACTTTACTGTGGTGATGGGTTAAGAGAAAAAAAGAGCACCCCACAATTTTGTCTAAATACAGACAAAAAGGGCATAATCCAATCCATAGAAATGACCAAACATCTCTATCCTGGCCAATATTAGTAACTAACTTATTTGCCAGTAAAAATGTTAGTCTTGCCCTGTTTGCTTCATCTTCTACATAAGAATTATTAATATACCACCATAGAATTAACCTCACTTATGACAGTATCCAATCTGGAGCAAAGTCCTACTTCAAATCTCTTCCAAACCACCAAACATAAAACCAAATACCATTATGTTCTTTATTATAACTTTCTTATTTAGATGCCCCATTATCTACTATAGTGTGTAGTTTACCCTGTTGTAGTAAGTCAGTCAATACAACTTTGTTCAAATACAGGTGTTAATGATGGTCTTTGTTGAAAGACACTGACAATACACACAGGAATTCTATAAAGTGGTAATGAAAGTGAATCAAATAGAGCTAAACACAACAACATCAATCTCACAATGAGCTAAATAATTTGGGAAATAAACTAGATTCAAAGAATTATCTGCTATACACTTTAGATATAATTTTAAGGCACAACTAAATAGTTTAAAACATACACTTAAGCAAGTGTTAAGATATCTGATAGATTGAGGGGTTCCATGAACTCTATCATGTTAGGATGTTGTTAATATTTTGTACACTTCATTTTCATTCACTTTGATCTCATTTGAAAAATATGATTTTGGCTTATCTTATGTGACATTATTTGTATAGCATCTAGGATTGAAATGATGACAACAAATAAGAAATCAAATGCTTTGAATAATGAGCATGAGACAGAGTGTCAGAAGACAAGTTCTAGTTCTTACTCTGTTATGAAGAGCTGAATGAACTGGTCAATAGACTTCATCATTTGGGACCTTAGTTTCTTCATCTGTTAAAAATAAAGTAATGGACTCTAAGATTTCATCTCATTTGAGTCAGAATGGCAGCTATCAAGAATACAAACAACAATACATGTTGGTGAGGATGTGGGGAAAAAGGCACACTCATGCATTGTTGGTGGGACTGCAGATTGGTGCAGTCAATATGGAAAGCAGTATGCAGATTCCTTGGAAATCTGGGAATGGAACCACCATTTGACCCAGCTATCCCTCTCCTTGGTCTATATACAAAGGACTTAAAAACAGCATACTACAGGGACACAGCCACATCAATGTTTATAGCAGCACAATTCACAATAGTTAAACTGTGGAGCTAACCTAGATGTCCTTCAGTGGATGAATGGATAAAAAAATATGGCATATATACACAATGGAATTTTACTCAGCATTAAAAAAAGAAGAAAATCATGGCATTTGCAGGTAAGATGGAGTTAGAGAAGATAATGCTAAGTGAAGTTAGCCAATCCTAAAACACAAATGCGGAATGTTTTCTCTGATATAAGGAGGCTGACTCATAGTGGGGTAGGGAGGGACAGCATGGGAGGATTAGATGAACTCTAGATAGGGCAGAGGGGTGGGAGGGAAAGGGAGGCGACAGGGGATTAGCAAGGATGGTGGAATGTGATGGACATCATTATACAAAGTATATGTATGAAGATTTGAATTGTGTGTCAACATACTTTATATACAAACAGAGATATGAAAAATTGTGGTATATATGCATATTAATAATTGTAATGCAAAAAAACAAAGTACATGTATAAAGGCATGAATTGGCATGAACATACTTTATATACAGAGATATGAAAAATTGTGCTCTATATGGTAATAAGAATTGTAATGCATTCCACTGCTGTCATGTATTTAATAAAATCAATTAAAAAACAAAAATTGTGCTATGTTTAATATGAAATAAATTGCAATCTGCCATCATATATAACAAAATAGAATAAATAAATGATTTAATTAAAAACATATAAAACAAATAAAGTAATGGGAGGGAATTGGGGCTAATTTTTTCTGTTTTGAAATCCAAAGCCAAATATTTCTCTTCGTATGGTTTCCTCATTTGGTTTACTGAATTATCTGGGAAACAGTAATATATTGATTAAAGTATAGAAATGTGAAGTCAGACAAAATTAAATTGAATTTTATCTCTAACATTTACAAAGTAAGGGACCATAGGGTGTGACATAATCTTTCCTTTCCTATTTCTGTTTTCTGGTCTTTTTTTTTTTTTTTTTTTTAAGAATGTCTTCCTTGTAGACTTGTTGCAAGGATTGAATTAAATAACGCATGTAAATCACTTTAACAGAGTGTTGGTACATAGAAAACATACCCAATAAATATTAGTGCCATAATAATCATAAGTGACAAGCAACAAGCTGCTTCCTAAGCATTTGAGGGTTCTGGAACAAGGAATGGATCTGAGGCCAGTTGTCTTACTCCCTTCTCAGTATATCCACTGGACCTCAGGTTCCTGAAGGAGGTCTGCCTCTCCCCTTTTCTTTGCCTTTTGACTTCTTCCTCCATTCTTTCTTGCTCTCCCTCACGTCTGCCGCTGTCTCCTGGATACCTCTGCTGCCTAATACATTTTGTTTGGGCTCCAGAAGACACCGCAGGGTCCTTTTTGCTATTTGCTCGGTCTCTGGGAGCACTGTGAAGCGTGCACACATAGTTTAAAGCGGTCCCTGTTTGCCCAAGGCTGCAGTGGCCCCAGCTGGCTAGCAAATACAGTGACGTCAGCTTGAACGAACATCCTCATTGGTTTCTCAATTCCCAAGGACTTTTTTTTCCCCTGAAAGGGGATTAACAGGCGAGTCTACCGTTGCTTTGGCAACAAACTTCCAACCTCTGCCCAACTCTCCGGAATGAGAACATATCTATTAATACATTGGATAGACTGGAGTGTCGGGTTGCTCAAAGCAAAGTTGTGTTTGTTTGTTTGTTTTTCCAGTGTAAAACAGTGTACCTGTTCAGCGAGCCTTTGGTGGCCTTGCGATTAGAGATTAGTAAAGCGGCGAGCCCTGTTGAAGGAGCCTGTTGCGGAAAAGTGAAAGTATATTCTCAACAGGTGGCGGCGGCTGCAGGGAATGCATTTGTGGGAACTAATGGCGGTTGCAAGCAGAAAACCTTTGCAAAACAGGCAAGTGGCGTCTCTTTTCCTTTTTTTGTGTGTATCTGTGGGGGATGCAGCTACCATCCGCTATTCCGTGGCAGAGGAAATGGAGAGCGGCTCGTTTGTAGCCAATGTGGCTAAGGATTTGGGGCTGGAGGTAGGGAAGCTGGTTGCGCGCGGGGCGAGGCTAGTTTCCGAGGGCAACAAGCTGCATTTCCGGCTCCACCGCAAGACCGGAGATTTGTTCGTGAAGGAAAAATTGGATCGGGAGTCACTTTGTGGCAAAGCTGACCCATGCGTTCTGCACTTTGAAATTGTCCTGGGAGAGCCGCTGCAGTCCTTCCGTGTGGAAGTCAGGGTATTTGATATCAATGACAATGCCCCAAGTTTTCAAAACAAGGAACCACTGTTAAAGATTCCGGAGAGCACTCCTTTGGGTTCGCGTTTTCCTCTGCAGAGCGCCCAGGATTTGGACGTGGGCCTCAACGGTCTCCAAAACTACACCCTAAGCACCAACGCATATTTTCACCTGCACACCCGCTTCCGGAGCCACGGGCCCAAATATGCGGAGCTAGTGCTGGATAAACCCCTGGATAGAGAGGAACAGGCTGAAGTTAACTTAACAATTACTGCGGTGGATGGCGGGTCCCCACCCAAGTCTGGCACTGCACACATCCGCGTGGTGGTTCTGGATGTCAATGACCACGTGCCCCAGTTCTCACGATTGGTGTATCGTGCTCAGATACCAGAGAATAGCTCCAATGGTTCTTTGGTGGCTACAGTGACTGCCACGGATCTAGATGAGGGCACCAACAAGGAGATAACTTACTCTTTAGCTCAAAACCCAGAAGCAATTCTCCAGACATTTCAGATTGATTCTCATACTGGAGAGGTTCGGCTCCGAGAGCCACTAGATTTTGAAGCTACAGAAACATATGACATTGACGTTCAAGCTACGGATGGAGGAGGACTCTCTGCCCACAGCAAAGTTCTGGTGGAAGTGATGGATGTAAATGACAATCCTCCCGAAGTGATGGTCTCCTCTGTGTCTAGCCCTCTGCCTGAGGACTCGCCACTACAGACTGTGGTGGCCCTCTTTACTATAAGAGATCGGGACATCAGAGTGGGAGGAAAAATCACTTGCTTCCTCAGAGAAGACCTTCCCTTTGTAGTCAAACCTACATTCCGAAATTCTTATTCACTGGTGACTGATAAAAGCTTGGATCGTGAGGATGTCTCAGGCTACAATATCACTATTATTGCCATGGACACAGGACCACCCAACCTGTCCACAGAGACTGTGATAGAGGTGCTAATATCTGACATTAATGACAATCCTCCAATGTTTCAGAAAGATTCCTATGTCTTGACTGTTCGAGAAAACAACAGCCCTGCAGTTTTTATTGGTAAAGTCCATGCTGAGGATCTAGATTTGGGTGAGAATGCCCAAGTGACATATTCTCTGTTGCCTCCAAAAAGTGGGGATCTATCAGTCTTTGCTTACATCTCCATAAATTCAGATAATGGGAAGCTGTATGCTTTGAGAACTATGGATTATGAAGCCATTCAAGATTTTCAGTTTGTGGTAAAGGCAACTGATGGGGGCTTCCTGACACTGAGTAGCCAAGTTATTGTCAGAGTGGTTGTTCTGGATGACAATGACAACCGTCCAATGATCTTGTACCCACTGCAGAATGGCACTTTGCCCTGCAATGACCTGGTGCCCAGATCTGCAGAGGCAGGCTATCTGGTGACCAAAGTGGTGGCTGTTGATGGTGACTCAGGTCAAAATTCTTGGCTTTCATACCATCTACTTAAAGCCACCGACCTTGGGTTATTCTCTGTTCAGCGACAAAATGGGGAAATCCGAACATTGAGGCAGATATCTGAGAGAGACCCCATGATGCAGAAACTGACTATTCTTGTTCAGGATCATGGCCAACCAGCTCTTTCCACTACTGCCTCACTGAATATCCTGCTGGTAGATGGCTTTTCAGAGCCTTATCTGAGGTTCTGGGATCCATCCAAGCATTCTAAGAAGGTAAACTCAACCACTAAATATTTGGTTATTTCTCTGTCTGTGCTTTCCTTTCTGTTTCTTCTCTCTGTTACAGTGATCTTCATTATTCACATCTACCAGAAGATTAAACATAGAGACACATTCACAATTCAAGAGCATTTCTATGATGACTGTAACTTCCCTAACAACCTGGTACAAGGAGAAGGCAATGGATCCTTATCTCGGCCTTGTACATATGAAATATGCTCAGCCACTGGCACTGGCAATAGTGAGTTCCGGTTTCTTAAGCGCTTTATGCCCAATTTTCCTTTCCCTCATGCCTCTGGAGAGGTAAGAACAGAGGACAGATCCAGTTTACCAACTGATTCTAACAGGAATAGGTCTCGGGGGTCAGAGGACCATACCCAGGTATCTGATGACTATATGTAGCTCATAGTAATAGCCCTTAGTAACAGAAGTGAAACACAATTCTATACTTGGTATGCAAAGCTCTCCTATCCTCACTGAAACAAAAATGGTAGTAGATTAGTTTTAGCAGACAGAAGAGTACCAAGTTTGCTGAAAATGAGAAACCCAGAGTGAGGCTTAACTTACTTAGTACAAAATAGTTATCCTGATCTCTAGTTCATATATCTGTAATCCTGTTTGGAACTGTTTGAAGGAATGTCACCATCTGTAAGAACATATGTGACAGGGACTTCATTTTTATCTCCTCAAACAGGCAAATAATGAATGAGACATTGTTTCCCCCATGAGATTCATTGCAATACTTAATTCTATAAGGATAGCCCTTATTTTGCCTTTATTTTCCAATAGAAAGGTTGTACATATATAGGTAACAAGCTTCCAGTTTTGATATATCAGGAAGCAATCATGTTTGACAAAGAGATATAGTTTATTATTCAGAAATTTCTAGATTTTTGTCCCTGATGGGGACCATCTTTGAACCAACATCTTGCATGTCATCATTCATAATCATGAAAATGCCTAGTCAATAGTGGTCTTCACAGATTACCAAAATGGGAAGGAAGGGTAAGGTCTGATATAAAGAGATTCAGTTCAGGAATGTACTCCAGAATTAATTTTTTAATTTAATTAATTTTTAAATTTAGATATTGATTTCTTAATGGTTGTTTGAAGTTTTAAGTAAATCTCAAGTCTTTCTTTCATATCCAGATGTCTATCCTTGCCTTATCAAAGAACAGTTATTTGAATAAGGGAAATGAAGGGTGAGTGAGGATAAAAATAAATTAGGACTGCTGTCGTAAGTGCTATAGAACATTTATTTTGTGCAATTAAGTGCTATAGAAAATTTAAATTATTTTATAATTTGTAGAACAACTAAAAAAATAAAAAGGCATTAAAAGAAAAAAGCTCATTAATACCAATTAAGTGGCCTTAAAAGATGTATTTTCAGGTAGTACCAAATTTGATTGCAAGTCATTTTCTTCTGTGAGTATTCTCAAGTGATGATATTAAAAATGAGAAAAAAAGGTATTTCCAGTACATCATTCATAAAAGTAGATGGAGTAGGTAAACAAGTTAGTCTTTTTGATCATTATTTTTCCTTCATAAGCTCTTGCGCCCTCTTATTCTAAAAGAAAAGCCAATATCAAAACATCAACATAACCAATATTACACTCTGGCTTGAAAATTAAGTTAGCTTTAATGAGATTTTAATTTTATACCTTATTTAATACAGGACACATCTTCCAATCTTACAGGAAGGTAAAATATTTGTACCTGGAATTACAGAGTAGTATTCTTAAAATAATTCTCAAACATACATTTATTAATACATATCATCTTTATTAATATATGCTTCATTTTGGATTTATGACTCATACCTAATGTCACCACACGACTATAGACTTAGTAACCAGAAATATACTAAAATTTAGTGTTGTTATTTCTTAAATGTTGGATATGCTTAGGACAGAATTGGTGTAACCTATTGTTGCCTTCAGTGTTTTCTTTAATATTTTGAGAATAGATGAAGCAAATGCAGAATATCAACAATTTTTTATTATTAAATATTTTCCATAAATTGTGTTACAATCCTACTCATTTGCAGTAAAGATCTTTCTTGCACAAAACAAAATAGTGTTCTAGTGTATTTGGATTAAGATCAGTTAGGGAAGGCTGAAATCAGAGACTTTAAGGGAGAAAGAACATAGAATTAATTTTGTAGAAAAGCTGTAATTACTTACTAAAACATGATTAAATAAGAGCTACCCAACTACTTGTATTTGATTATATTCAATGATAAATAGAGCCTGTCTTAATGTCAAGGATAAGGAAAGAAAATTACATGGAGCAGTGATTTTCAGACTTTGAATTTCATAAAACATTAATTCACACACAAACACAAACAGTGGAAAGGGAACACAGATTTATTTTTTCCATGTTAAATGAAATAAGACCTGTTATTTCATACCACCATTATTTCATAAATAACTTTTGTTTTACATTTTGAAGATACATTTTATTTCATTTTTTCCTGTGTCCACAATTAAAAGTGATAAGTCAACTAACATTCTCAGTGTTGATTCTTTATAGAAAATTTTTTCATTGTATGGTCTTTATATGATCTTTCCAGTTTCTGCAGTTTGAGTTTGTGTTTATGTGCTTCTTACTTTTTTTTTTTACCAGTTCTTCTTAGTTATACATGACAGTGAAATAAGCCAATCTCCAAAAAACAAAGGTTGAATGTTTTTGCTGATATGTGGAAGCTAAACCACAATAAAGGGGGGAGGGAGAGAAAGAAGTTCAGTAGATTAGATAAAAGGGAATGAAAGGAAAGGAAGGGGTTTAGGAATAGGAAAGACAATAGAATAAATCTAATATAATTTTCCTGTGTACACATATGAAAATACCTAAGTGAATCCTATCATTGTGCCCACCACCCATAAGAATTGTCTTGGCAGACAATGTCTGCCAAGCTTCTCCACTATTAGTTACTATTTCTCTCCTTGTAATTAATAAGTGCTTGGAGGAAGATACTTTGAAACTTTGTAAATATCATGATTTTGCATAAAATAATAGAATAAGATCAGCATGCTTGTATAATTTTACAAAATGGAAATAAAATTTCAATATAAACGGGAAGACAATAATCTCATGACAAAAACCATTCTTTAAATACAAAATATATGGAGTTTTATGAAAGTTTTGTCTTTTTCTTATTTTTGCATTAAACTAGTGAAAATATTGTCACTGAGTTCATATTTGAGTACTGGATTAAATGATGATCTAATCTAATTTTTATCTAGATTTCAAGTTCCCATGAAAATTCCTATTGTACCTGAAAATTAAAAACTATGAAAATCTCTGTATCAATTAACAGAATATGATATGATGAGGCACACAAGCTGAGATTAAGTCCAGGTATCCACAAGCAAATTAAAGAATGGAAATAACTAGGACAATTATTCTTGCCAATATGTCAAGTAACATCAGAACTATTTGTATTTATTTAAAGTTGTAAGCCAAGAGCCTTGAAGAGTGTCTTATACAAAATGATTGATATTTAAAAAATTAAAAGTATCTATGTTGCTTAGGCAAATTGCTTCAATTGCCTTTTTAAAGTTTGGCATATAGGCCTACATTTCTACAGGAGAATTTAAACTCTCTACAAAACTTTTAATTGTAATTTTAGACTTATAAAATTGCAAAAATACTTAAGCTTAAGAGTTCCTATATATTTGTTTGGCTTCCCTTAATATTAACTCCTTACATAACGATAGTGCAATCATCAAAATTAAGAAATTAACACTGGTAAAATTTTATTAGGCTACAGACTTTATTCAGATTTCACTATTATCCCCCAGTGTCCTTTTTCTGTTCAAAGATCCAATCCTGGATCTCATAGTACATCCAGTTGTTTTATAGCCTGTGTCTCTACTATCTGTGATAGTTCCTTAGTCTTTCCTTATCTTTCATAACTTTGAGGCTTTTGAAGAGTACTAGGTCAGTTATCAGTAAAATCTCTCTCAGTTTGGCATTGTTTTTTGTTTTCTCATGATTAGGCTTGGATTAGTTTTATTAGGAAGAAAACTACAGAAATGTTGTGTCCTTAGAGCATATTATCAGCAGGTGTATGATATCCATATGTCACTATACTGGTGATATTTTTTTATTGCAAAAACACAACATTTACTCTATTAACCATCTTTAAGTGTGTATAGCTCAATATTAAGATGATTTCAATCTCTTTTTGAGGTGCTGGGGATCCAACCCAGTGCCTCATGCATGCTAGGCATCACTAAACTATATCCCCGTCCTAAGGTGATGTTAATCTTGAACTCTTGGTTAAGACAATGTCTGCCAAGCTTCTCCACTATTAGTTACTATTTCTCTCATTGTAATTAATAAATGCTTGGAGGAAGATACTTTGAAACTTTGTAAATGTCATGTTTTTGCATAATTTTAATATCCACTGCTGGGTATTTACTGCGGCAGTTAATATTGGGGCATTCTAATGGTGATTTTCTGTTTTCCTGATTCATTTACATTAGTTTTTCTTCCATAAGGAATAATTGTGTCTTCTCCCACACTTACTCAGTTATTACTTCTTTATATATGGACTCATTAATATATATTTTAGTATTGGTGTTATGATCCAGTATATCATCATTTATTTTGTTGTTCAACAAACCCTTGTATCTGAGATGAACAGTGATTTTTAAAAAAATATGTTTTAGTTACAGGTGGACACAATATCTTTATTTTATTTTTATGTGGTGCTGAGGATCAAACCCAGTGCCTCATGCATGGTAGGCAAGCGCTCTACCTCTGGGCCACAACCCCAACTCAAGATAAGAGTGACTTTTAAGACTAGAAGTAGCCACATAGAATACCTTGGATCAAAATTAGTACTTTTTAAACCCTATGTTAGATTATTTTAAACAAGAATAAATTTCTTTAATCTTGTTAAAATTTAATAACAATGAATATTTTAACTTTAAAGTAAAAGATAGTGACATTACGTGATTTCAAATTTTAATTACAGGTATAAAACTACTAGACATTAAACAATGAAAATTTTAAAATGTTATGCAGATGTGTTTATATATTTATAAGCCATGTATAATACAGTTGTCATTTAAAATAAATTTATATACTGAAATCAAACATACAGATATGTAAGAAATGTAATTGGTTTGTCAGATTTTATGTAATTCTCCTAAAAATAAATAAACATTAATTTTTTTATGTTTTTTTCTATTCAAAATGAAATTGTCTCATAGAAGCAAAATTCTTCCATATATAATTTTCCTGAATACACTTTTGCTTTCCACAGAATTTAATATTTTCAGAGTGAGATTAATCGTACATTCTTCAACCAAAAGTTTGACTTAATTTCCAAATCTAGGTAACATTTTTAATAATATTACTTGGGTATATTTTATGTTTATAAAACATTGACATGGACTTAAAGGTGAGAATAACTAAGGGTTCTTTGATCAAGCTTGTGAAATAAATGTATGCATCTGTGTACCACACTCTGCCCTACACACAGAAATTATAGATAACAAATAAAAACAGAAAATTAAATAATGCAAAACAGAAATGGAACAGATAAAATAGTAGGGTTGAAACCCTTGGATTTCTGAGATATAGGATGGGAATCTGACATTGGATGCCATTAGTCTGAGTATTATGGGCTCTCAGGAACAAAATATTCTCTATGAAAGATGGAGAATAAAAGCTACAGTCACTATTTAGGGGATGGAACTGGGGAAGGTCTTTCTTGTTCATACTAGAAGGCTGAAAAACCATTTGTTGGAGATTCTTGAAGCTATTTATTAATATGTTACAGACCCAAGAAGGCTAGAAAATTCTGTGGTCAACAAGATCAATGAAGTCATATATACTATTTCTGGTATCATGATGGCTAGGAAACCTGAATCATTATTATAAGACATAATTCTAGACCATGTTCAAATGGTGTAGGAGATGAACAAAGGTGAGGAGAGGAAGGAAGTAGAAAATAACAGTTTTTAAGAGTACCACTTGTTATGTTTTAAATATGAAGTTCATGTATAAGACAGTGCAAGACTTTTAAAGATAAAACTACTAGATTATTAGAGTTATAGCCTAATCAGTGGATTAATACACTAATACGGATTAACTGGTGGTGATTATAGGCAAGGAGGGTGTAACTGGAGGAAGTAAGTACCTGGAGATATGACTTTAGGGTTTATATTTTGTCTCTGGTGAGCAGAGCTCTCACTCTGCTTTCTGGTTATCATGAGCTGCTTTCCTCAGCCATGCCCTTCCACCATGATGTTCTGGTTCACCTTTAGCCCAGAACTATGTAGTTAGACAACCATAGACTAAACCTTTGAAACCATGAGCCCAAAAGAAACTTTTCATCCTCTAAGTTGTTTTTTGCCAGGTCTTTTGATCTGTGATGAAAAAGCTGAGAAAAACATTCAAAGACTGTTTAAGATGCTTGCAAAAATGAATTAAGACATTACACTCATAAAATAACTATAAATTATGAAGTAAACAAATAAAGACAGCCAACAAGAAATTTTAGAAATGAAACATGTTCATAGTAATAACACTTCAGCAGACGGCATAAAATTTAGGTCTGAATCTATTGAAAGACAAATTAACAAACTGGTATATAACTAAGGAATTCATCAATATCACAGATAATATAAAAATTATGAAAGTGTAGTTAAAGACATTAAACTTATCTTCTGTTATGTGGTAAGCCACACCAAATCCCGAGGCATAAAACAGCCACTGTGTTATGTTTATGGACACTGTGTATCAGGAATTCAGATAAGCCTCTATGATGCATAAGGCCTCAGCTAGAAAACTTGAAAGGCTAGGGATGACAAAGTGGTTATGAACTTGTGTCATCTGGAGGTGACTTCCCTTACATGACTGCTGCTGGCAATCAAAGAGAATACTTCCAAAAAAATTTGCATGTGTCTTACTTAGGTGGCATGGGTTTCTTTACTACATGGAGGCTGGGATCCAAAAACGGCATCACTTTCACTATAGTTTCTACTGGTCAAGCAATCACAGAAACAAGATTAGTGAAAAGGACACAGAATTGAATAGAGGAATGTTAAAGAATTTTGGAATCATGATTTTTTTTTTTTAATTCTAGGGATTGAACCCAGGTGTGCTTCACTACTAAGCTACCTCCCTAGCCCATTTTTTTATTTTGAGACAGGGTCTTACTAAGTTGCTTAGGGCCTCACTAAGTTGCTAAGGCCTTGAACTTGTGATCCTCCTGCCTCAGCCTCCCAAATTACTGGGATTACAGGCGTGTACCACCATACCGAACTATGGAGCCAGGTTTCAAAAATGCCACACAAAGACATGGAATATGAATTGAAAAACTTCAATATAGTACCAATAGAGGTTCCAGAAATAAAGTTAGAAATTATGGAGAAGTTAATTAGTTCTGGTTCTTGATAAGATGGCAAATTAGCATGGGCTGCAGATACCCTTCTTCTATATCAGTGTGAAAGAACAATATATCAAAACATTACAGTGTCTGGGAAATAATGGGGAAACCCTAAGAAACTCCTAGGAAGGCTGAAGGCTGTTTCATACTAGCATACTAAAGGCTTGATGAAGGCTGCAACCTGGGCCTTCCTAGGGAAGTTATAATGTCCATAATATGATAAATTAAAAATAAATCTCCTACCTTTGGCTTTGGACAATGAATACCTGCCTGTTGACTGGAAATAAGAGACAATAGTTCAGATCATGGGTATAGTTGTTAGCAATGGTAAAAATCAAGGCAATGAAGAAACTCTGCTTGGGTTACGATTTACATTAGGTAGCTGTAGACCTCACTAGCCTTGGACATTCATGTCCCCCTCATTTTCCTTTCTCAAACAATATAATTAGTGAATTATAATTTACACTTATTCCTTCATATGATGCTTCTTCCTGGGTGAGGGGGGGGAATGGAAGTTCAAACATGAAGGACTTCTTGATAAGGGGCTGTGAGACAGTAATGGCTTACTGGGGTTTTCTGGTACTTGGTATTTCCACTCAAGAATGCATTCTCTCTGCTTTCCTAAGTCTTATCCTGGCTACAAAGACTAGATCTAGCTCATTTCTCTTTTATATATATATATATATATATATATATATATATTTTCATGAAGAATATCTGATACACAATATATTTGAGAGAAAACATACAATGTTTTTCTGAGTCTGACTTGTTTTCCTCAGAATGATGGTCTCTAGTTCCATCCATTTTTCTTAAAGGAAGGGGATCAGGGGGAAGGAGGAGGAAAGGGTTGGGGAGGTATTGGGAAGTTAAACTGATCAAATTATATTTTTAAACACATATGAATATGCAACAATAAAAAACAACCATTCTGTATAATTAATATGCACAAATGAAAACATCTGAAAGCATACCTCCTTTAAAATACACTATTACAGTTACTATTAGAACTGAGATATTATAAGTATTGAATAACAAATTTAAAGTAAGCATAAGACACTTAAGGAAAGAAATAAGCTACCGAAACAAGAACTACAAACAGTTTTTAAAAGTGGAAATATTAGGCATAAAGGTACAATAATTGGCCAGATATGGTGGACACATCTGTAATCCCAGAGGCTCAAGAGGCTGAGGCAGAAGGATCACAAATTCAAAGCCATCTTCAGCAATGGCAAGGTGCTAAGCATTCAGTGAGACCTTGTCTCTAAATAAAATACAAAATAGGGCTGGGGATGTGGCTCAGTGTTTGAGTGCCCCTGAGTTCAATCCCTGGTACAGCACCCCCCCCACACAAAGTACAATAACTGATACAAAACACAACAATCTTAAAAAATATACCCAGTAAATAGCCTCAAGATAAATAATCAACTAACCAACAAATGCTGAAAGAAATAATCAGCAATTAAGATGATACACCACTTTGAGAAACTTGGAGCTCAAATGAGCAAAAGTAAGGAAAGACAATATCTCTGATATGTGGAAGCTAGCCATAATGGGTATGGGTAAGGGGAAGAATAGTTCATTAAATGTGGGACTGGAGATATAGCTCAGTTGGCAGAGTACTTGCCTCACACGCATAAGGTCCAGTGCTCAATTCTCAGCACCATACATACACACACACACACACACACACACACACACACACACACTAAAAATAAGAAGTTCACTGGATTAGACAATAGAGATGGAGGTAAAGGAGGGGATAAGAAAAGGAAAGACAGTGCAATGAATCTGACATATATTTCCTATGTATATATATGTGAAAATGACACAATGAATCTCATCGCCATATACATCCATAAGAATGGAATCCTAACTAGAATATGATATATTCCATGCTTGTATAATTACATCAAAATGGGTTCTGGTGTCATGTATAACTAAAAAGAACCAATAAATAAAAAAATACTAGAAATGTAACAAGAAACTTAAAATGAATATCCATTCAATATTAATACATATTTTGCAGGGACAAAATAATGAAAAATTTATTAACATCCACATTTGTTTAAGGACATATTAAACACATTAGGCTGAATACATATTTTATTTACATATAAATGAAATAGAAAAATGAAAGTGATAAAAGAAGAAAATGAAGTAATAAATTGACAGGTTTTCTGTAAGGACCAAACTTGACAATGTACTATTAACTGACTAATATGATGGACTCTCTGAATCTAGAATTTTAAAAAAAGAGATATGTTACTTTCAAACAACTAGAATAAAAATAAATGAACTTAATTCAATAGAACACAGAAATGGAGGGGCTGGGGTTGTGGCTCAGTGGTAGACCACTTGACTAGCACATGCGAGGCGCTGGGTTTGATCCTCAACACAACATAAAAATAAAAAAAAATAATAAAATAAAGGTATAAAAAAAGGAAAGCAGAACAGAAAAGGAGGGGGTAAACCCCAGAAAACTGGATACAAAACAATATTAGAAAAATAGGCCCAAATGTATCAGTTATCACAATAAAGGCAAAAGGTACATTTATTAAAAGAGACAAAAATATCACATTGTATTAAATATCATAATTCAGCTAAGTTCTCCTTGCAAGAGACATTAACTCAAACTTAAAGACTCTGTGTATCAATTTACTAACTAATGGAACAATCTACTACAAATTTGGTAGCTTAAAACACCACAAATGTATCACTTTAAAGTTCTGTGATCAGAAGTCTTACACAAGTCTTACAAGGCCAAAATCAAAGTGTCTGAAGGCTACATTTCTTTATGGGGATTTTAGAGGAGAATTTGTTTTCTTGCCTTTTTTAGATTCTAGACATCTCCTTTCTCCATCTTCAAAGCTAGTAACACCATCTCTCTCCACACCTTTGTTCTACATTCACATTTTCTCCTCCTCCTCAGCCTCTTCCAGTTTTAATGACCCCCAGGATTACATTGGACTGGATAATCTAGGAAAATTTCCCTATTTAAGGAAATATGATTAATAACTTTAATTCTATTTGCAACCTTAATTCCTTTTGCTACTTAACATAGTTTCAGGTTCAGGATCCAGACATCTCTGGGATCCATTATTCTGCCTATTACAAACAGGAAGGATAAAATCAGATATATAAAACATATTTGTATGATATTATATATGAATATGAGTTATCAGAAGATCAATATCATAAAATCTGTATGAAAAGCAGAAAAATTGTCCTAATGGCACAAGCATATGTTGAATTATATAAAATATCCTCAAAATAAAGCAAACAGATTTAAAAATTAATAATCCTAATGTGAGATTTTAAAATGCCCAACCTATTTATGTAATTGGTTGCTCAACCAAACTTAAAGTAGCTAGGAATCATTATGAATCTTTTTTATATTGTGAATGTGTTTCCTATTTGAAGAAAATACAAAATATAATACAATAAAATAAGAGAATCATTCTAAAAAAGAAAGTAGCTAGAAAATATTAGAATAATTCAAGAAATACACTTGATTTAAAGACATATAGAGATCCCAAAGATATAGAGAACCCTATGCCCCACAGTTTAAATGCACCTATTTAAAATGCATATAAAATATTTAAATAAGATTAAAACATATTAAGTCACAGAATAATTCAAGGGAATACCAGTCATCTATATTATAAAGACATCTTTTAACATTGATTTAAATTGAAGATCATAAACCTCCCATGGAAAGTTTTAAAACTTAAATTCAGCTGGGCCTGGTGGCACATGTCTGTAATCCCAGTGACTCAGGAGGCTAAGGCAGAAGGATCACAAATTCTAAGTCGGTCTCAGCAACTTAGTAAGGCCCTAAGCTACTGAGTGAGACCCTATCTTAAAATAAAAAATAAAAACATCTGGGAATGTGCCGCAGTCTGGCTGGGCACAAATCACGAGCCACTGAAGCAGGAACAAACTTTATTTCTGAACTCCACCAGCACACTCCACAAACGCTCCCGCTCCCGGGAACTCTCCCGAACGCCACCCATGCGGCTCCTCCAGGAACCACCAACTGGAAATCCCTCCTCCGGCACTTCCCCAACCAATGCGAACTCTTCAGGAATCCCTGTGAGAACTCAACCAGAACTCAACAGGAACTCCTCGAGAACTTAAAAGTCATCATCTTAATGGCTCGCCTCTCAACCAATATTATTGGCAAAATGCCAGGGGCCATTCCGACTTGGCTGTGGCTCTCAGCAGGGATGTAACTCAGTGGTTGAACACCCCTGGGCCCTGGGTTCAATCTCCAGTAACAAATAAATAAGACTTAAAGCTCATGAGCAAAATCATTCATAATTAAAATCAGAAAATATTTCTTGTGTGGTAATGAAAATACTGTTATGGTTTACACATTAGGTGTCCCCCCAAACTGTTAATGCAGGAATATTCAGAGGTGGCAACGATTAGATTGAGACCTATAACCTAATCAATCCATCCTAGTTTGAAAGGACTAGCTGATAACTACAGGCAAGTGGGGTGTGGCTGGAGGAGGTAAGACACTGGGGGCATGCCTGTAAAGGATACATCTGCTACAGCTCCTTTCCACCTGTCTCTCTGTATCCTGATCCTGCCAGGAGCCGAGCAGCTTTCCTCCACTGGGTCTTTCCTCCATGATATGTTGCCTCAATTTGTACCCTGAGCAATGAAGTCTGCCATCTATGGACCTTTGAAACTATGAGCCCCAAGTAAACTTTTCCTTCTCTAAGTTGTTCCTGTTGGATATTTTGGTCACAGTGGGAAAAGGCTAAAACTAAGACAAATACCATACACCAAATTTGGGAAGATGGAAAGAGCCACTTAGAAATAACTATTTCTAAATACTTATATATAAATTAATCTGGAAAAAAAGTGTGAAGTCAAGAAACTAAATTATATCAACAGAATAAACCCAAATAATTTATAGGGAAGAAAATAATGAAGACAAAAATAAATACATTGGTAAGAATGATAAAATAAAAATAATTATAAATAAAAAAGTTCTCTAAACAGCTTTGTGAAAATAATGTGACTGAGGAAAAACACAAATAATATTCAGAATGAAAAACTGGAAAACTTAACATATAGAAAATGTTAATAATTAATAATAAGATTAAATAATTAATGACTAATAAGATTAATAGTAATAAATACCCTAAGAACAGCTTTATGAGGATGACTGTCCTAGAAAAATTGATGCAGGAAAAATAGCAAAATTAAATAAACTTACTTCCATTAAAATAACTGAATCAGCAGTTAAAGGCACACCACATACATTCCAGGTAGAATAAGGTACACAGAGATTTTTCATATAATTCTATCAAAATAACAAACATTGGTGAGTATGTGAAGAGAAAGGAACTTTTAAACACCATGGGTCTTAACGGAAATTAGCTCATTTACTAGTCAGAACAATATGAAGCTTCCTCAAAAAACTAAAAATAGAATACAATATAATCCAACCTTCCCACTTCTGTATATATAGCAGAAGGAAATTATATAAGCATATTTAAAGGATACTTTATTTTCTTTTTGGGGAGGGGGGAGTACCAGAGATTGAGCCCAGGGGCACTTAATCACTGAGTCACATCCCCAGTCTTTAAAATTTTTTTTTTTCATTTTGAGACATGGTCTTGCTAAGTTGCTTCAGGCCCTGCTAAATTGCTCAGGCTGGCTTTGAACTTGTTATCCTTCTGCCTCTGCTTCCCTAGCTGCTGGGATTACAGGTTTGCACCACCGTGCCCAGCCAAAGGGATACTTTCATGCCCATGTTTATCACTGGACTATTCATTCACAAAAGCTAAGATATTGAATCAACCTGGATGAATATTGGATAAAGAAAATGTGGTAAATATACACAATGGAATAACACTCAGCCATAAATGGAGGACATTATACTAAGTGAAATAAAGTCACCCAATGCAGAAATACAAATTCCACATTTATATGTGGGTTTATATATGGGTGTTAAAAGGTTGATAGAAAGGTATTTTAGTGATTACTAGAGCCTAGTAATAATGGGAGTGATGGGGAAAGGTGAAAGGTTAGGTAACATGTACCTAAACACCATTAGATGGAAATAATATGTTCTAATGTTCTACAGAACGCTGTGGGGAGTAGGACTATAGTTCACAATAACCTAATAAATATTTTTATAAACAATGAGAAGAGAGGGGCTAGAAGGCTCCCAAAACAAAGTTATGAAAAGGAAATGGAAGTGTTAATTACCTGATTTAATTAGTACACATCATATACATGAATTATCAAACTGTACTCCATAGTCATGTGTAATAATTATGGTAAGGCAAAAAAATTTAAATTTGTACAATTAAGATAATAATTTAAAAATACACTAAACAAGATTTCATTTGCTAAATATTATAATATCAATTTAAAGTACACACTAAGTGTACTTGTTCACATTTCAATTATCCCAGTTAACTCTCAGGGATTACTGGATAAAATGAAGCTATCATGTATATTCACAAGACACTAACTAAAAAAAGAAAAAAAAACTAAAAAGTAATAGCAGAAAGATCAGTAGAGTACAAGGAAGAGAACAGGGGGAGGGAAGAAGGGAAGGAAAGGAGAAAAACTTGGGGCTGAATTAGAGCAAATTATATTCCATGCTTTTTTAGTTATGTCAAAGTGAATCCTAAAGTTATGTATGACTAAAAAGAAACGATAAAATGATTAATTCTTTAATTTCACAGTCTGATGAAATAATTAGATGCTTTCTTCGAAAGGATCCACATAGAAACATAAATAAATGTAGGAGTCCATCAATAAATCCACTGAACTCACAAGTAAACTGTACAACCACACTTGCATTTATTAAATTGCCAAACAGAATATACATCAGTTTACAAGTCACTCAAGGTCTGAGTTTTAATAATTGGTCATTGCTTGTAAATAATGTCATAGTATTAATGTGTAGGACTCAGTGAACTCTATCAAAATGCAATATACTTTTAGTAAAAAATTGTTCATGAACTTGATAACCTCTAATTCACATAAATGATAGATATGACCTACCTATGAATAGGAATTTGAAAAACTCAAGTCTTGAAAATAATATCCATAAATATACACATTCATCTCTCTGAAAAGTCACAAAGCATGTAGGAATCATAAGGAAACTTCGTATTTCCCTCCAAATTAACTTCCTTGAACTTACTATTCAAAGAGAAAAAAATTAAAATTAATAAAAATAAAGGGAAATATTGTCTGGCAAAATGCCCAAATTAGAACTTTGTAAAGTACTAGGACTTCACTAACTTTTGGCTTATACCTATATACTCCCAGTGAGCTCTGTAAGAACACATTTTCTTCTAATAAATATAAAGATTGAAATTTACCTTACTCATATCATATCTTTAAGATTTTTCAAATCTTGTTTCCAAAGTGAAAACTCTCTTGGCCTTAGAAAGATTTAGGAAAAGCCTATTACTAAGCATCAACTGTAATAAAAATTCATTGTTGCCTTAATCAAGTGAGCTTGATTAAGTGTACTTGTTCTTGCTTAATCAAGTGAGCTCTCAGAGAATTCGACATAATCACTTAACATATTTTTAAATTGGGCTTTCATTCATCTCACTTGTCTCCAGAAAAATAATGAAAATACCACTATTCTGAATTAAAAGATGATCCTTTTACAAACACAAGAAAGCCTCAAATTTTAAATAAAATTTCAGGAAAAAACTTGAAACAATTGAGGTAAAAGAAAACCCAGAATCCTCAAAAGATACACAGTGACAAATCTATTTGTTTATATTCTGTAGACACTGTAAACTCTAAAAAATTCTATTTTGCTTCCAAATGAAACCTGTTAGTACAACATTAAAAATGAGATATGAAAGAAAATTTCACCTGATTTTAAATTGAATATTTTCTTTTTTAATATTTATTTTTTGGTTAGACACAATACCTTTATTTATTTATTTTTATGTGGTGTTGAGGATCGAACCCAGGGCCTCATGCACACTATGCGAGTGCTCTACCACTGAGCCACAACCCCAGCCCTCAATTGAATATTTTTGATCTTTAATTTTGATTTTCAAGGTAGCCTGAGAATATTCTGTATATTTGCATGTTCAGTGTGCACGGCTTCATACAAAGGAAAACTGCAATAGCAGAAATAATACTGAACAGAAAATCAAATCATGTTAAACTGCTGGTTTTGTCCAAATATACCAGGATGCTAACTTATTTACATTGAAGTGGCCAATACACATCAAGATAGTATGAGGAAAACCTGAAACTTCTTAAGACCAAATCTGAAACCTACGTATGCTGAATATGTTTTTAGTAGAAAAAAAGCAAAGCTTTCAGGTTCATTTATTATGGGGTAGGTATTTATTCTAATTAGTTGTTTTTTAAAAGTGCTATTATATATGACTCTTTTTCTTGTTTGGGATATCATTTTAATAAGAAGAGTTGTGTTTTGTTCTAATTCAGAACATTTAATCTTAATTTTGAAACTTAGCATTAAATTGAAATTTACTATGCTATCTTGCACTTAGTATTTTGTAAATAAACTTGAATGGATATTCACTTGTGTTGATTTTTAATAGTTCAGTTTTTGCTACAAGTTGAATATCCATTATCTGAAGTGTTTGAGATCATACCATTTCAAATTTTGAAATGTTTTCAGATTTGAGAATACTTGCACAGACTTTACCCACTGAGTGCTCCTAAATCCAAAACTCAAAATCTGAAATACCAGGTAGTTCTGGAAAAAAATGGAATACCAGAGTATTTTAGGTTTCCTATATTTTTTAGTTAGGGATGCTAAACCTGTATTTGTACTCTCCTCCTTACTGAAGACCACCTACATGAACACACATACACACACATGAATGTTTCAGTACACAAAAACTGTTCTACTTTCTGAATCATCTTCTGATTGTGATACTGTAGGCTTATAGTTTAAAGGAAAATTGTTTTAATCTTAATATATTAATTCAGTTCCCTTTGTATATAGTTATACTCACTGGTAGATTGCCAATGGAGCACTTTCTATGCTCATAAATCTGACCCTAACATATATTGAAAAGGGTAAAAAATAAATTCAAAAGTATCAAGAAAACTGGGAGGAGCAGAAGGCACCCAAACAGGATGCAAAGATGAGGAAAGGAAAATAACAGTTTACTCTGCCTATGCAAACTACTTTAACCAATGATACACTCAGTTAAATCCATTTTTTTTTTCTGACCAGCAGTTAAGTACAGTCTTGGGGAAATTTCCTACTAAAAATCCCAAACAGTATAGACAATTCTTCCTGAATGCTCTAATATACCCAAATTAGCAAGATTTATTCTCTTCTTTCTAACTTTTGCCTATGCAAGGGTGAGACACAGTTTGCGACATCCAATGTTCTTTCCTGCTCGATAACACATGGAACACTCAAATGTAATAATTCCACTTCAGAAGCCAGAGTTAATATGCCACAAATATATGCTAACAAACTGACCACTGTTAAATAATGTACAGAAACAAATTAATGGTTTCATAACTTCCTAATACAGTGCATTTTTCAATTTAAACTTTATATAAGCAAGGAGGGCTCGATTTTCAAATGTATGCATTTTTATATTTATTTTCAGTTTTTTAATGTAGACACAATATCTTTATTTTATTTCTATGTGGTGCTAAGGATTTAATCCAGTGCCTCATGCATGCTAGGCGAGCACTCTACCACTGAGCCACAACTCCAGCCCCAAATGTAGCATTTTTAAATTCTCTTTATACCACTTTAAGTTCACTACTACCCATAAGGCTTTTTCTCTGTTTGTAACATCAATCATAGCACTGTGGTTACACCAAGTGAAAAATACTCAAATCAGCTTAAGAGAAAGCTTGGAAAATAGTCACAGAGATATCATCCCGTGATTTGGCAGAAATCGCAAAGGAAAGTTCTATACTAAAGACGTAGCATATCAAAATAAAACCTTCATAAATTCCTTTCCCGACTCTCCATTCTCTTTCAGTTTGGGTTTGCTCATGTAAGAAACAGCGTCTCCTTTCACGGAAGCCGGAAGTGAGTGCATTTCTAAAACCGCTTTTCCAGCCGCAAATTTTCTCAGGCTTTCGTGACAGAGGCAAAACAGTTTCAGTTAGTTTAATATGAAGAGCAGTTAAACTTAGATATTAGCGAGCTTTTTGGTTCAGGAAGTACATAAGACGCCGAGAGAGCCGCTGATTCCGTATTTTAATGCGAACTTACCGGAAGTGGCTCTGAAGAGCTCTTCCGGTACCGGCAACAAAATCAGTCCTACCTGGAGGAAGCGGAAGTGAGGCTGTTAGACTGCTGGGTTCTAGTGGTTCCTATCTATAGGACGTTTTTCTCGCTTTTCATTTGACCGCGTAGAAGGTAAGAGCTTACAGCTGCCAGAACCACCCGTTTCCAACAATAAAAGGACTTTTGTGCGAATGAGAGTGGCAGTTAGTCATCTCCATCATCACTAGTTTTTACAAGGTTTGGAATGAGAATAGAGGCCTTTAGGAATTTAATACATGTGTTTCTTCCTTGTATTTGGAGGAGCCTTAGACAAGGTTCTTTAAAGAAAGAAAGGAGATGGGGACGGGGTGCTATCTGAATCCTATAAACTACATCTGTTTTCCCTATTAATTTTTTGCTATTTGTGTAGAAAATTCACATCACAGGGAACCACTTCCAACTTTTAGTCCCAAGTACTATTCTCTCATCTAAGAAGTTATCAAATTTGGTCATCACTGAAAGCCTGGGGTGCAAGGGAGTCAATTAATTAAGACATATATTCACAGAGAAAATTGTGTAACTGTACATGCTTTTCTTTCAGTATGAAATATTGTTTTTCCCTCCTTTGCTGTATGTCCTTGTAATTTATTCAGAGTTTTTGCTGACCACTATAAGTAAAAATCTGTTTTTACAGTCATAGATAAAGCTACTAGATTATTTGTAGCATTTAGCCAAATTGCAATCTTCCATTCATTTCTGGAATTATTTGATTTTTCATCACACCAACAGGTAGGGATAGTTTCACTCACAGTTTGTATTAACAAGAAGCTATCTTACTTTCTGGTATGGAGTAGATTCTCAAACGAATTTTGTTAAATAAGTGAATCTTGGTAAATCCTGAAACTTCTACAGGGAGACCAGAGACAAGGGGTATAGGGTACTGCAAAACCTAAACAGCGCTGAAAATGTGCTTGTAAGTAATAATTCAGAGGCAGGAAAGGGACAAATCTACACAGATCTTGGTGGGCTATATTTCTATAAATAAAATGTAGTTATTTTTCAGTTAATATTTAAGTCTGAGACCAAAAAGCACAGGGATAAGGATGAATAGAGGATGAAATCAGTTGTTAAGGTCAGTGGTAGAGCACTTGCCCAGAATGCATGAGGCCATGGGTTTGATCCCCAGCACTGAAAGAGAATAGGAACCTAATATTCCCATGCTTTAGGCATATAATAATATTTCTCTTAAAAAGGAAATGAATTAGGAAATGGAATTAAAAATGAATAAAGAACAGTCCCTTCTGGGTGTAGTGGTGCATGCCTGTAATCCCAGCCTCTTGGGAGGCTGAGGCAGGAGGATCATGAGTTCAAAGCCAGCCTCAGCAATTTAGTGAGGCCCTGTCTCTAAATAAAATATATAAAAGGGCTGGGGATGTGGTTCAGTGGTTGAGTGCCCCTGGGTTCAATACCCAGTCCCTCACTCCAAAAAAATTGTCAGTCAAAGTAAAGGGAAAGCAAAAGGCCAACCAAGATCGGGGAATAGACTATTACATGAAAAAAAAAAAAACTTTCACTAGAAGGAAACTGGAAAATTGGAAAGCATGGAGAATAACAAGAAGTTATTGAAAGTCATTTACTAATGAGAAAAGTGGCTAAAAACTGAAGCCAGGAAAGTAAGCAGAGGCTTGGGCATGACAAATATTTTAGTCCATATATAGAATTTTGAATTTTATTATTTAAGGAATGAAAGGTGACTGCAGGTATTTCAGCATGGAATGACAGAATTTTACTTTGATCTTTACAAGGTTACTTCTATTGCTCTGTGGAGTATAAGCTGAAGAGGGTATATGAGAGACTATATAAAGTAAGAGTCTGTTAAGAGTCCAGTGAGCAAAAGAATATTTCCTGGATGAAGGTGTCATCAGTGGATGCAAATACAAATGAAATAATTTGTCATAATAATTTGGAGAGAGAATACACCAAGCCTGATCATGATTTAAATAGGGTGGTGAGAGAGGTGAAAGTGTTAGATACTTCTGCTTATAATATTCAGAAACATTAAAAATATCTTTAAAAACCTTCACTAGAAGGAAACTGGAAAATTGGAAAGCATGGAGAATAATGAGAAGTTATTGAAAGTCATTTACTAATGAGAAAAGTGGCTAAAAACTGAAGCCAGGAAAGTAAGCAGAGGCTTACTTTTTACACTTTGGAAAATAATGCCTCCTTTTGCCACTGCCACTCAACCCCTGCAAAAGTGGCAAGTCATAAAAAATTTATGATAATCATGCAATTTGGATGGTGAATATTTATTCTAGAAAAGATCTATCATGGAAGGGCTATCTATAATAAATTGCAGTCATAACTTTCCTTGATAACCATTCCATGTCAACAATGGAAAAGTGGAAAAATTCTGGGGCTTGACATTGTACATACAGCATGACTATGACATTCAAGATAAACTTCTTACTGTAAAAGAATCAAGCAGTTAATGCAAGAGCTATCAAACCAGGTGAACAGGAGAACAGCATACAAATATCTTTAAATATGTCTCTGTGAACCTTTCATTCTCTTCTGAGAATTTATTTTCTATTTTCAAGGGTATTTTATTTTGTTAGGTATTTTATTAAGCTAAAGAACTCTTTATACATTTTATAAATGAAGAATCTTCAGCTTGAGAGATTAAGACCTGGCCATTATTACATAGTCAACATGTAGCAATTGCTGTACTCAAATTTCATGAGAAGATAGAATGAAGAAAGAGGATGTTAAGTTATAGAAGGAACAAAATTGAGAAACCTTAATATGTAAAGGATAGATAATGAGTCTCTACAGGAATTTAGAAGGAAGGAGAGAGGAAAATCAAAGAAACTTTAATATGTAAAGGATAGATAATGAGTCTCTAAAGGAATTTAGAAGGAAATAGGAAAATCAAAATGTCAGAAGTGTGTGTAAATAAGGGTGGGGTTATAAACCATGTTTTAAGATTGTTAACAGTTTAAATGAAATGAGTAATGAAAATTATCTACTAGATTTGGCAGCACGGACATGAATCAATGACATTGATGAGAACACTTAGTGAGAAATTGTACAAGGATGAGGAAAGAGTAAGGAAGAAGTATTAGCAGTATTTGTATAAACTATTTCCATGAAGCTTGGATATATAGGAAATTTTTAGAAATGGGGTCATTGGTGAAAGGTAGTAATGGATTTCTTGCCAAATTTTTAAGATGGAGATAAAAGTCAATTCATTGAAAATGGAAAAAAATATATATATATATATGACAAAATGAGAAAAAAATCTACTCAAGGGTAAAATTAAGTGAAATTCTCGTCATTTATAATATACTTAGAGGTTTTAGATTTTAACATAAATAAGTATAAGTGAGTTTCATAAAATCAAGGGTCAGATGTTTTCTTTCATATGTGGAAGCTAGAGCAAAATAAATGAAAGAAGGAAGGGAGGATCTGGTATCAAAGATATAGGGAAGATCAGTAGAGTAGAAGAAAGAGATTGAGAGATCAGAGAAGGGATAGGAAAGGAAAATACATAATCTATTTAAGAATATCATGTCATGTGCATATATAAATATACCATAGGAAATTTTACCTTGATGTATAAGTAGAAAGAACAAATTAAAAATAAATAAATGAGTGAAATGAATATCAGCAGAGTAGAGGAAGGAGAATGGGGGAAGGGAGGAGGGGAGGGAAAAGGTAGGAAATGTGAACTGAAATTGAATTCCATACATGTACGAATTTGTTGAGATGAACCCAACTACTATAATATCTAATAAAAATTATAAAAAATTTTATAAAAAACAATTGCTGTATTTCCTGTTAAGGAGGAAAGATGACAAATCACTTAGTCTCAACATTTGTTTATAGGAGTAAATGACTGTGTTAGACTTTTGTTGATGTGACCAAAATACCTGACAATAACAACTTAAGGGAAGAAAGGTTTAATTTTAGCTCATGGTTTCAGAGGTTTCAGTTCATGGTTGGCTGGCTCTAAGGCAGAAATATCATGTCAGAAGGGCATAGAAGAAGAAAGCTGCTCAACACATGGCAGCTGAAAAGGAGAGGGAGGGAGAAGAGTGAGAGAGGGAGGAAGGAGAGAGAGAGAGGGAGGGAGGAGAGAGAAAGAGGGAGGGAAGAGAGAGAAAAAGGGAGGAGAGATGGGGAGGGGAGAGGAATGGGAGAGGAAGAGAAGAGGGATATCTAAGGACAAGATATTATCCCCATAGCATGGATGGTGGAAGGAGACCCTTATCATTATACAAAATACATATATGAAGATGTGAGTTTGGTGTCAACATACCTTATATACAAACAGAGATATGATAAATTGTGGTATAAAGGTGTATTAAGAATTGTAATGCAAATAATAATAATAATAATGAGAGCTCATTATAATGGCATAATTTGGCGTGAACATACTTTATATACAGAGTTATGAAAAATTGTGCTGTGAATGGATAATTATGATTGTAATGCATTCCACTATTGTCATATATGTAAGAAATAAATAGATAGATAGATAGATAAATAAAACATAAAAACGGATATTATCCCCAAGGGTTCCAAGTTATCAACTTCCTCTAACCATGTTCTACCTGCCTACAGTTTTCACCTTCTCCCAGTAGTCCATACACATTATTAATCCTTCAATGGGTTAATCCACTGATGAGGTTACAGTTCTTATTATCCAATCACTTCTCCAAAGTTCTACCTCTGGGCATTGCTGCATTGGAGACCAAGTTTTCAACACATGCACTTTCGGTGGACATTCAAGATCCAAACTGTAACAAGGACTATGTAGATAAAATTTGTGCTTTCATATTGTTACCACTAATAATAGCATTACAAAATACTATGATGTTCCAGGAACTAAGCTGAGCATGTCTTAAACATTTTCATTTAATTCTTTCAACTTTATGAAGTAGATAGCATAATTATTTGTATTTTTTCACATGAGAAACTAATGGAAATTTGGAAAGATTGAACAATTTTCTCAATATAACGTATGAAGCAGTAGAGCCAGGACTTGAATATGAATCTTCTTGATATAAAATCCTATGCTCTTAATCACAATTTTAAAGTTTTTCCTAAATATAATATTTTAAAATTTCCTACTCAGCCATGCACGTTCTTAAGCTACAAGGCTCCTCTTTAAGTTGAATATTAGAAGTGTAACCTAAATTCAAATTGGGAAGACCATCCCTCATCTTTTGTGGTCACCCCTCAACCCTTCATGTAGGACTCTGTTGCTGTTGATTGACTAAAGGACTGCATTCCTACATGGGTCATCGTGATCCCCCCCTTCAAGGGAAAAATATTATTTCCCACAAAATAAAATGTTTAATTTGCAGTAGAAAATCATTTCAGTGGTTAAGTTTGTTTGCCCATAAAATTAATCTTAGTTTAAACCTTACCTCCTCTGAGACTCTCTTTTGATACTTAACTTCTGATCTTACTTGAATAACTTTTTAATATTAAATATCTAAAAGTTCCTGTACAAATCACTTAGTACTCTAATTGATGCTTTATCTGTGTCACACCCATCTAAGGCTATAACTACCTGAGGTATAGGCACCAGGCTTTATTAAACTTTGTATTCCCAATGCTTTTTAAAATGTCTGGATATAATCTGTAATAAATACCAGCTGAAGAACTAATAAATTCAATTAATTCATGGACAAATGACTGGCATAAGAAATTCAAAAGTTAATCTCAGATGAAATTGCACAGATAAATAACAATTAATAAATATTTCGTTCACATTAACTAAGCTAAGAATGGGAAAAGTAATTACAACTATCAGGAGGTAAGAATTCCACTCCCATAAATGAGTATTTTGGGTTTCTGCAGGAAAGCATTGTACATCTCAGATTTTCAGTTTGGACACCTGGTGGTGTTACAAGCTAAAAGTTAGGAGGAGAAGGCTGCATTTGCCTTAGGTTCTATTTTATAAAAGCAAAATCTGAAAGGTGCTGGGACTTGACATGAGTAGAAAGCTCACATACTAGAGCTTTCTTTAAATGAATGTGGACAAAACATAAGTTGATCTTACTCTGTTTACAGGACTTTGAAATACTTCATTAAAGGCAATAATACATTCAGATAATATACAGGAAACTGCCAGAGAAAATATAGCAGAAAAGGCAAATGGTATATTTCATTTTCTTCCTGAATGTAGTACAACTAGTCCAGGAAAAGGTAAGCTACTAACTGTGGCCAGAGTTAGTACTGAGATTTGGCGCTGGCAGCAGAAAGGGAAGCATCCACACAGTGGTAGGAGGACATTAAAGAACAGACTATTTCCAAAGAGTTCAGACCAGCCCAGAGAAGAACCATTGCTCCCAAATAAGAAACTAGATTTGCAAGACCTCTTTGTTTCCAAGTATTACCTGTAAATTTCTTTTTGTTTTCTAAGAAAAATATGAGTCTGTTGTAACTAGGCCCACTTTGATAAAAATCTGTTTCATAATGTACACCAGGCACATGCTTGAAGCTTGAGTGATTTTTTCCATCATTGGAATCTGTGCAATCAGTTTCAATTTTCATTCTTATAATAATGTGTGATACCATAGTGGAGTAAGTAATTTTTCCATTCCTGGAAAAAATGCTGAATGAAGAACAACCCAAGGTAAGTTTAATACTCACAGAAAAGAATGATAAATATCAACACTAACTTAAGATCTCCAAGGTCCAAATTTTGACAGTGATAATCCTTGAGATTCATGTCCCTCAGCAACCTTGTTATTGAAATCTTGGCTGAAGATTTAGTCTCAGTAAATAATTAAGAAATGGTTTGCCTAATTCTCCAGGCTTGCAGAATTATCCAACTTCCAAAGAGCACCAATGAAACATTTTACCACTGATATTACTGTATCATAACCATTGGGTGCAAGAAAATTATCTGGCAATGTAATTATATGGCCAGAAGATTACAGCATAAATAGTTTCAAAAATGTTTTTCTTTATGCAGAAGATGTTGAAGACAATCCTACTGGATGACAATTCCATGGAATTGTTCATGTTGACAGTTACCTGCTTCATCCTGGGACTTGCAGAAACAACCCTTTTCTCTTTATGGACCATAATCTTAGCACTCTGGGATAAAAAGAAAATACCTTGTTTCTTCCTTCCAGAATTTTCTTTACATTGAATTTTAAGGATATTCATATTTTGCCAACCTAATACAGGAAAGAGAAAAGAGAGATACATGCCATGTTACTTTATCTCCAATGAAATTAGATACTTAAAAGCTCAAACAAGACAGTAAGTGGAGACAGTTATCCATAGAACTTTTGCTTTTGAATTCAGGATACAAGGTAGAGAAAAAACATCATCTTTCTGAGCCATTGTCATTATAATTTTATGGCTCTAAGTAATTTTTTTTCTGAAGCATACCTGATTGTTTGCTGATAGCAACAATTATTGGTGGCTTAGCTATTTTTGTCTTTCTATCAATCTCACAGAGGAATGTTTAGAAGCTAGCAAATCATGTCTGGTGCAATGGTGCATGCTTGTAATCTCACTGGCTCCAGAGGCTGAGGCAGGACCAAGAGTTCAAAGCTAACCTCAGCAAAAGCAAGGTGCTAAGCAACTCAGTGAGACCCTGTCTCTAAATAAAGTACAAAATAGCACTGGGGATGTGGCTCAGTATTCAAGTGCCCATAAGTTTAATCCCCAGTACAAAAAATACCTTGCAAGTCATTTCCTTTTTTTCTGTTTGATTATGTATTCTTTTTTAAATCCTCTTTATTCATAAGCAATAAAATAAAATAAAATAAAGCTCATGCCTCCTTTCTTTTGATCTTCCTAAAGATGTTACCCTAAAACTTTGAGCAGATATTCTGAAGCTTCACAAAGAATTCCACCCATAAAATGATAGCCTTGTAACTTCTCAGATAAGTTCAGGCCATTTATTTTAAATCATCTTTTGTTTTTCTTGATATTTGATAAATGAAGCATGACACATTGTGATAATCTACTTTTTAGCAGTACTGGTCTCCATCTACTTAATTCAGGTATTTATTTGCTTGATTGATATTATATAGTTTTTATTTGAAACAAAATTCCTTAATGATTTTGATGACTGTGATAACACAAAAATCAAATTCAGATATAAAACTATAGGGAAAATAATTGTAGAATTACGTGTATCTTTCATTATGTAAGTTGTAAATCTCATGAATTGCTGTGTAGCTTAATTATTTCAAAGCTAAATTTATATTTGTTAATTTCTACTAAGTTCCTTATTTATTAACTATCAAGAATAATTAATTCTTTACCAATTAATAACCCAAGATTTCCAATACATAAAAGGAAATATCATGTAAGAGACCAAAAAACAATTTTACCTTTATTCCCTGTACCAATATTTAATATTCTCCAATATTATTTAGAAAAACTAAAGAGAATACAAAAGAATGTGCTTCAAATAAGACCTGTTTGTCAATAGTTAATGTACTTACAATGGTTGCTGAGAAAAAATACATATTCAACGCACACTGAATAATAAATATACAAATACGAAATATTTCATTTTTAAATTTGCATTTCATAAATATATTTTTCTGGAGAATGTGAAGCACCAATTAAGGTCATACAATGACACTACAGACTTTGATGGTGGTTAAATCAGTATGTAAATACAGTGCTGTATGTACCATATTATATTTCTGTGTGAGTTGTATTGGAAGCTTGAGATTCTGATGACATAAGTAACAAAAAAGATTAGTGTGATCAGTCTTTGTTCAGGGCCACATTTGTTGGAAAGTGTTAGAAGGAATAATGGGATGTTTAAAATTCAATCTAAGGCAAAGTCTGATTCTTTCTATTTTACTTAGCATGTACCACTCAGAATACTGGACTTAGAATTCTGTTCCAGAGGCACTGGAGGGTGGCTCCTTCATTGATTGTTTAGCAGAAATTTGGGCCTAAAATGGGCAAACTGAGGGTGGGGAGAGAGGGTAATTAACATTTCTAAAGATATATGAGCATTGTCAATCAACAGACTCAGGATTTGATACTAAATAGAGATTGGATCCATTGGGTAGACCAAGTGAGACATTGATGCTGCACTTCAGTTACTAAAGGAAAACATGTTGCATTTTTCCGAGTTGAGATTCACAGATATAAATACCCTCTTATAGGGTATTTATATAAATATCTTTATAACCTTATAATTCTATTTTTAAAAATCCCATAGAGCATTCCTATAGGGACCAAAGTTCAGAACTTGGATATAGACAGAGCAGTGTTCATAAGTACATCTTGAATCCCAATTCCCATATCCATCTTTCACATGTCAGGACATGGGTATCAGGAAATACCCTGAACTGTAATGGGCAAATTTCTCAATTGAAAGAAATAGTTGAGTAACCATAATAAAAAATATTGAATGGCAGGTCACCGCACATATCCAGATCTGTACTGGTCTTCACCAAAGTTATGGGTTGTCAGTGATTTTGCTTTGTTGTACCATAAAGTACTAATACTAGAAAAAAATCCTCTGGCAATCACATTTTCTGAAATTTGGATGTAAGACATGATAGGCATTTCTTTAAGGATTTTCTGAGAGTACTGAAGACTTAATGACATTTTAAAATAAAACATATATATTGGTAATAAAAAACCCACTACTTAGATCAATATATTCCAAAGTAATACTAATGTACATCATGGATTCTGAAATCAAAGAGTCAGGGAACTATACCACCTTAATGTAAAAGACAGTCTATCCCTGATAATTATGAAGAGCATCCCAGGGAACTGGCTTGAGGCCATAGTTTCTATTTTTCCAAGTTTCAGATCCAGAACAGAAGGGAAAATATATCACTTGAATGTATAAATACACCTCCAAACCTTAATAGAGGTAGTTAATGACTAGATAAGTATTATTCTAATTGCCAAAGATATGGATCCAAAATAAATGAAACATCATATAAATATGTGTTCCTTTTCACCAAACTGCCTACCACTTTTAAAGCCTCAGAACACAACCTCAGAGTGCATATACTTTAGCAACATGGTGTCAGACAGATTTAGAAGAATTTGTCTTCTAAACAAACTACTTACTGCTGATGTCACAGTATATGCACCAAAATGAGCACAAAGAACCTGTTTACTCTGACATTTCTGAATTGTAAGGCCCTTAAGTTCCAAGTTTTGCATGAGGAAAACAAAAGTAGCTCAATCAAGGTAGAGAGCATGGTGTTGGTGTGGCTGATAACATTTGATAGTAGTGGTAACTTACCCTTCAGGTTATATTTGATGCAGAAATAAATATTTGGTTTTCAAGATGGTAGCAGGTCTGGAAGGTATTCCCATTATCTCATTTACTCAAGGACTTGAGACTCTGTCTGTTTATAGCATGTAATCTCAAGACAGGAAAATATCAGAATCAGCAGATTTCTTAGAGTTAGTAATCTAACCAATCATAAATTTAAGGTATAGTCAAGGTCACTGAGATGCCACCAATGTCCCCTATGCTCTGATTCCAGCTGCTATTGGTCATTTGTTTTGCTCAGCTTTACTCGCCATATCTTGACAGGCCCTAGGGAAAGTTTCAGACTCTTCACTTAACATCTCTTTTTTTATTACTATAGTCTCAGCATTCTTTTGATATCTGCCTATTCCTTTTCAAATAAATATCTTATCAAATAAATATCTCAATGGAATAATACATATTATTTTCTCATTTGAGCATTATTATATTTCTTTAGCACATCTAAATTATTTAAACTTTATATTTAAGCTTCTTTCTCCCACCACATATTTGCTTTCTCCATGTCTTTGAATTTCTTCATTATATATTTATTTTTATAGTATGTTTAATAGTTAACAAACACATAGCCATATTGTCTTTTTAAAGTGAAAATTCAATTGTGGTCTTCATAAAAATACAATCATCTATTAGATTACCTAAACCTGATGAAAGTTTTATTTATTTATATATGACAGCAGAATGCATTATAATTCTTATTACATATGTAGAGCACAATTTTTCATGTATTTCACACCAATTCATGTCTTCATACCTGTACTTTGGATAATAATGATCATCACATTCCACCATCATTAATTACCCCATGCCCCCTCCTTTCCCCCTCCCATCCCTCTGCCCTATCTAGAGTTCATCTATTCCTCCCATGCTCCCTCACCCTATCCCACTATGAATCAGCCTCCTTATATCAAAGAAAACATTCGGCATTTGTTTTTTTTTGGGGGGGGATTGGTTATCTTCACTTAGCATTATCTTCTCTAACTCCATCCATTTACCTGCAAATGTCATGATTTTATTCTCTTTTACTGTTGAGTAATATTCCATTGTGTATATATGCCACTTTTTTTATCCATTCATCTACTGAAAGGCATCTAGGTTGGTTCCACAGTTTAGCTATTGTGAATTGTGCTGCTATAAACATTGATGTGGCTGTGTCCCTGTAGTATTCTGTTTTTAAGTTCTTTGGATGTAGACCGGGAGGGGGACAGCTGGGTCAAATCATGGTTCCATTCCCAATTTTCCAAGGAATCTCCATACTGCTTTCCATATTGGCTGCACCAATTTGCAGTCCCACCAGCAGTGTATGAATGTACCTTCAACACTTATTGTTGTTTGTCTTCATAAATAGCTACCATTCTGACTGGAGTAAGATGAAATCTTACAGTGGTTTTGATTTGCGTTTCTCTCATTGCTAGTGATGATGAACATTTTTTCATGTATTTGTTGATTGATTGTACATCATCTTCTGAGAAGCGTCTCTTCAGGTCCTCGGCCAATTTATTGATTGTGATGAAATTTTTTACCTATTGTAACCATGAAAGAGAAGATGGAAAAGGTCATATACATTATGTAATATATTTATGGAGGAAGGGACGGAGAGAGAAAGAGGGAGGGGGAGGGAGAGATTGTGAGAAGGAAGGAGGGAGAGTGAGAGAATTTGAATATTTGTGCAAATTCCCTGTCAAAAATTTTCAAGAGAACAAATTGTACAAGAATACCATGCAATTCTCAAATGAACAAACAAAAAATGCCAAGATTCTTGTGTAGCTGTCTCTTTGAAAATAATTAGTTACATATGTGCTGTGGGAAGAGAACAATACCACCTTAATTTTTCTCTGCTGGATTCTCTGCTTAAATCACTTTATTTTGAAATCCTGCTCACTTTATCTTCATGAACTATTTGCATTAAAAGGTTATGGAAAAACAAATAAGCTTGTGTCCTCAATAAGACTAAAACACATTGTGTAAGTGCCACCACAGGTTCATACATACCTCTTTATTCTACCACTTGATAACTGAGTTAATAAAAGCAGCTTGTAGGCTGAAAGCCATTGAGCAGAACCAAAGATTTTTCCCTATGAAAGAGGGCTAGAAATGTGGATCATATGTCCATATTGTTTGATATTATGTTTGGTAGGGGAAAGCAGACACATAAATCTCTTTAACTCTTCTTTCTTTTTGTTTTTATAATTTATATCTTGTGCTAGTCAAAAGAACCAAATCATCCTTAAGTCAAAAAATAGAGGCAAGGCTAAGATGATATAGCTTCAAACAATGTGTTCTTATTTACTTTTTAAATCACTGATCATTTTGTTTTGTAGTAAGACTACAGTGACTTGCTTTTATTTTCTGATTTAAAATATTTTTCTCATAGGTAAAAAATTATTTGTATATATATTTTAATGTTGGGATTTTATGAAGTGTGACTCCTAGGATAATGTCACTAACTGAGAATTATATAAAAAGTAAAGTGAAACAAAATAAACATAATACTGTAATTCTTTATTATATAATAGATTCTCTCACAATAATGTTAAAATCATATAACTGCATAAGTATTTTATTTAGGTTTATAAGTATATAGATTCTAATTCTAACATATATAATTTCTTATTAAAAGGATATTAAGAAAATAAGAGCATTTATAAAAGGTACTCAAAAAGGAATATCATCAAGATTTAAGAAAAATTAATTATTTTAAATAGTTTTGGGAAAATAATGCATTAAAAGCTAGAAGTCATCTACAAACATAAAATATTAGTATTGGGCTGGGGATGTGGCTCAAGCAGTAGCGCTCTCACTTGGTATGTGTACAGCGCTGGGTTCAATCCTCAGCACCACATACTAATAAAGATGTTGTATCCGCCAAAAACTAAAAAATAAATATATATAAAAAATATTGGTATTGGTTCTATCATCTCTGAAAAAAGGAAACTTCCTTTTTATTTCTAGACTTATTAATAGCATTGAAACAGAAAGAAAGGTGAAAGCTAATGAATTGTGAGAACAATGACTCAACATGGAAAGTTTAAAAGTTCTTTCTGCACAATAAAACATAATATGTTCTTGAGTATTGTTTCCTCTTCTTAAAGTCTCTTAGATATTAAGTTTCCTTCAACTGTGAAAGGTGCTAGATTATGTAATTTTCTTCCTCATCTATTTTCCTCTCCTTTATGTTATCCTATACTCATTATAACTATTTAGTTTAGAGAAACTCCCCCCAAATAATAATCATATGCTAGGTTAAAGGTAAAATTTTGAGTGACCTAGCAGTCATCATCTGTCTTTATGAGGTAATCAAAGTATTATAACCCATCTTAAAGTTTTGTAACCCATATAAAGAGTTGTCTTTCAAGACTGGGGTTTTTGGATTTTTTCACCTGGATTAATTGTGTTTAATGCTCAAGGTAAATGAATTGAAATGTTTTGAATTATTATTATAATATCATAAAATGATAGTCATGAAATGAATCTGACATAATTTTCCTATATACATATATGAAAACATCACAGTGATGTACATCCAGAAGAATAGGGTGCTAACTAGAATAAGATACATTCCATGCTCATATAATTATATCAAAATATATTCTACTGTCATGTACAACTAAAAATAACCAATAAATAAAAAATAAACAAATAATTCCAACAGGATAGAAGTAGGTATCTGATTTCTAAATGTTAACAAAAGGAACCTATTATTTTCCAATATTTTACAGAAAATGAGAGCTTTTTAAATGTTATGCATTGTTACATTTAATAAATATCCATATACTGAGGCCATAAGCAACTTAGCAAGACTCTATCTCAAAATAAAATATAAAAAGGGCTGGGGAGGTAGCTCACTGATTAAAGCACCTGTGGGTCAAATCTCTAGTACAAAGAAGTCATCCTTTCAGTCTTCTAAAATACAAGGCATAGAGGAACAAGTTAAATGACATTATGAAACTAACAAATTCAGGATATAGGCTATCCCAAAAGAAAAATTAGTCTGGACACTTCAAAAAATTTAGTATCACAGAGGTGGGAGAATATTCTATAGTAAATAGACCTAACGCCTAATAAAATTATACAATTTGGTTTAAAGAGTTTCTGAGACATTCTTTACAACAAGTGACTAAGAAAATAGTGCATTTGTAAAAGGAACTCAACAATGAATGTGATTTTTATCAAAGTTAAAGAAAACTGGAAGAGGATAATGGAAGGATATTTAGTGAGATTTAATAGGGTCTGGACTTAAAATCATGTAGAATTGTTATTAATTTTCTTAGGTATGTTAGTAGCATTGTGATTTTGTGGGTGTCTTTATACCTAGAAAATACTTGCTGAATATTTAGAAGAATCATAATATCTACAAGTAACTTTCAAATTAATAATCAAAAAGTTGCATGTAGAAAAAAAGGAAGAACAGCAAATATGTCAAAATATAAATAATTATTTTGTTTGGATGGAGGGTAGAGTTGTGTTTATTGTTTATATTTTAATTTTTTCTTGGTAAAGAATTTAAATTATTATAAAAACTATTTTAGAGCAATTTTAGGTTTTACAGATAATTGGGCAGATAGTATTACATTCCTATTTACCTTATCTTTCCCACTTAGTTTTCCCTATCATAACTAATCTTGCCTTAGTATTACATATTTATTTTAAGTATGAACAAATGTTGATGCCTTATAAACTAAAGTTAATAATTTATATTAGGGTTGACTTTTTGATGATGTACTATTCTGTGAGTTTTTACAAATATGTAATATCTTGTATCTACCATTACAGCATAATAAAGTTTCATTGCCCTAAAAATCACTTGTATTTTCTCTCTTTATTCCTCCAACCCTCTGCCCCTGGCAACCACAGATCTTTCTAATTCTCTATATTTTCGTTTTTACTAGAAACTCATGTAGTTGGAATAATTCAGTACACAGTCTTTTCTGATTGGTGAACTTTATTATATTTTGTGCAGTGCTGGGGATTGAACTCAGGTCCTCACCAAAGTGCTCTACCACTCAGACACATCCACAAGACCCTCAGATTGGCTTCCTTAAGCAGTATGCATTTAGTTTCCTTTATGTCTCTCTGTGGTTATCAAGTCTGAGGTCTGGCTTGATAACTCATTCTTTTTACCATATACTATTTTAAGACACAACAAGATGGTAACTTTAAAAACCTAAGAAATGTACCTTGTTTGGAACATTTCTTTAAAGACATTTTGTATGTGTGTGTGCTAGAGATTGAACACAGTGATTCAATCACTGAGCCACATCCATAGCCTTTTTTTAATATTGTATTGAGAGATGGAGTCTCACTGAGTTTTTTAAGGCCTCACTGCTGAGGCTGGCTTTGAACTTGCCATTCTCCTGCCTCATTCTCTCAAGTCACTGAGATTACAGGTGTACACCACTGCACATAGCTTTGCTGGGTTTTTGATATGGAATTATTAATTTTGCTAGATTCAATACTGAATCAAAGTTATAAAATGCTCTTAATCTGTTAGAAATAAAAATTAAAATGTTATCATATTCACAAGAAAAACTGACTACATGAGATTTTCATGTAGCTCACTCATATCAAACTTCAGGGAAATGAGAATTGGGAGCTATTCAAGAAATATAATAAAGAATATTTCATTGTACACCAGAACATTCTCATTGAATTCTGTGCTTTTCTTGAATCTTGATATTTTTCATTTGGATTTGAGTGTGAGGATGGTAACCTAATCATCATACAGATGTGTGGATACACAAATTCTTATAAAAACTGGGAACTTTCTAATCAAAGTCTTCTTTCTACTGCATCCTAGGACTGAGGTCACTCAGTTTCTAAAGTAGATCTTTTTTCCATAGCTACATGGATCTGCAAGGAAACTAAAGTAATATGTCAATGCTTTCCACGTAATTTTAGATGCAATGAAAGCCTTTCAAAATGTGAATAAGACATTGGTAAATTGGAAGACACTAAACAAAAATACTCAATTTTAGTCATCAATCTGGATGAAAGAATTTTGATTTTCTTAGTTTTGGAGAAAATGCTCGGAAAGAACGCGGGGTGGCGCTGTAGCCTTAGAAGTAGAAGGAACAAAAGCCAACCGATGACGGCGGGTTTAGCCAGATATTCAGATAAAGAAGCAAGCAGGAGGAGGAGGCTTTCTAAGGCGGTGGTTCCGGGAAATCGAGGCCCTAGGATTGTTCACTTATCTCAATATTAACAAGATATTTGTGAGAGAAGAGTCAGCGACTACGGGTTTGCTGAGAGACCAGAAAGCAATGGAAACCAGAGAGAGAAAGGAACTCCTTCTGGAACAAAGGCAAGTCCTGATATTTTTTGTCTTGCTGGGCATGACTCTGGCTGGTTCTGAGAGTAGGCGCTATTCGGTGGCTGAGGAAATGGAGAGTGGCTTTTTTGTGGCCAATTTATTAAAAGACTTGGGGCTGGAAGTAGAAGAACTGATTGTGCGGGGTCCCCGGGTTGTCTCCAAAGGGAAAAAACTGAGTTTACAGTTTGATAGGCAGACAGGGGATTTATTTTTAAATGAGAAGCTGGACCGAGAGGAGTTATGTGGTTCTACAGAGCCCTGTGTATTACCTTTCCAGGTGTTATTGGAAAATCCCTTGCAGTTTTTTCAGGCTGAGCTACAGATTAGGGACATAAATGATCATTTTCCAGTCTTCCTAGACAAAGAAATATTTTTGAAAATTTCAGAAAGTACCACACCCGGAACCACTTTCCTAATAGAACGTGCCCAGGACTTAGATGTAGGAAGCAATAGTCTCCAAAATTACACAATCAGCCCCAATTTCTACTTTCATCTTACAATACAAGACAGTACTGATGGCATATTGCCACAACTGGTGTTGGATAAAGCACTGGATCGAGAGGAACAGCCCGAACTCAGGTTAACTCTTACAGCGCTGGATGGCGGTACTCCACCAAGGTCTGGTACTGCCCTGGTCCTCATTGAAATCTTGGACATCAATGACAATGCCCCTGAGTTTACAAAAGTACTCTATGAGGTGCGGGTTCCAGAAAACAGCCCCATTGGATCCCACGTTGCTACTGTCTCTGCCAGGGATTTAGATATTGGAGTTTATGGACAAATATCTTATGCATTTTTCCAAGCCTCTGAAGATATTCGCAAAACCTTTCAAATAAATGCAAAATCGGGAGAACTCCTTTTAACACAAAAGCTGGATTTTGAATCAGTTCAGACTTACACTATAAATATTCAGGCAACAGATGGTGGGGGCCTTTCTGCAAGTTCTGTGGTTCTTATCCAAGTGATAGACTTGAATGACAACCCTCCAGAACTGACCATGTCCACACTTATCAATCAAATACCAGAAAACTTGCAGGAAACCATAATTGCCATATTCAGTGTTTCAGATTCTGACTCTGGAGACAACGGAAGAATAGTGTGCTCTATCCCAGATGATCTTCCTTTCTTCCTGAAACCGTCTGTAGAGAACTTTTACACTCTGGTGACAAACACAGCCCTGGACAGGGAGACCAGGTCTGAGTATAATGTCACCATCACTGTTAGTGACATGGGGACACCCAGACTGAAAACTGAGCACAGCATAATAATCCTCGTTTCTGACGTCAATGACAATGCCCCTGCTTTCTCCCAAACGTCATACACGCTGTTGGTGCACGAGAACAACCAGCCCGCTCTGCACATAGGCAGTGTCAACGCCACAGACAGAGACTCAGGCACTAATGCCCAGATCACTTACTCCCTGCTTCCAACCCAGGACTCACACCTGCCCCTCGCCTCGCTGGTCTCTATCAATGCAGACAATGGGCAGCTGTTCGCGCTGAGGGCGCTGGACTTCGAGGCCCTGCAGGCGTTCGAGTTCCGCGTGGGCGCCACAGACCAAGGCTCGCCCGCGCTCAGCAGCCAGGCGCTGGTGCGAGTGGTGGTGCTGGACGACAATGACAACTCGCCCTTCGTGCTGTACCCAATGCAGAATGCCTCTGCGCCCTGCACTGAGCTGGTGCCCAGGGCGGCAGAGCAGGGCTACCTGGTTACCAAGGTGGTGGCGGTGGACAGAGACTCGGGCCAGAACGCCTGGCTGTCATACCAGCTGCTCAAGGCCACGGAGCCAGGGCTGTTTGGCGTGTGGGCGCACAATGGCGAGGTGCGCACCGCCAGGCTGCTGAGTGAGCGCGACGCGGCCAGGCACAGGCTGGTGGTGCTGGTCAAGGACAATGGCGAGCCTCCGCTGTCTGCCAGCGTCACGCTGCACGTGCTGTTGGTGGATGGCTTCTCCCAGCCCTACCTGCCGCTCCCGGAAGTGGCGCCCGAGCGCGCGCAGGAGGACTTGCTCACTGTCTACTTGGTCATCGCCTTGGCCTCTGTGTCGTCTCTCTTCCTCTTCTCTGTGCTGGTGTTCGCGGTGGTGAGGCTGTGCAGGAGGCGCAGGGCGGTGCCGCTGGGTGTCTGTTCTATGCCTGAGGGCCACTTTCCGGGTCACCTGGTGGATGTTAGTGGTATGGGTACCCTGTCTCAGAGCTACCAATATGAAGTGTGTTTGATGGGCGGCTCAGGCACCAGCGAATTCAAAGTTCCTAAGCCCATTATCCCCAATTTCCTTGCTCAAGGTGTGGAGACAGAAAGTGACGAAAATCCCAGTTTCAGGAATAATTTTGAATTCAGTTAAATATCAAGAAGAATCCACTGAGTCTGGTCTCAATTTGTACAAAGTTCTGTTTTTATTGCTTTGCCCGTTTATGCCTCTCCTCTCCTCTGCTCTTCTATCTTCCCATCCCCTCCCCTCCCCAATCCTCCCTCCCCTCTTTTCTTCTCTCCTTCCTCCTCCTCCTCCTCCTCCTCCTCCTCCTCCTCCTCCTCCTCCTCCTCTTCTCTCAAGTATCTATTCCAATTCTGTGCACATTACTGATATTTCTAAATATATGGTCTTGTGGTATGATTAATGTAAATTTTCTTTGTATTCCTTTTTTAAAATTAGTCTAACAACTTAGCTTTAAAGTGTGAAATAAATTTTGTATTTTTAGAAATCCTTAATTTTTAAGTTAAAGCACCTTACCCCAAACTCACATCCCCAGAAAACTCATATGCTCCTAACTAATTTTGAAGTCCTACATTTAAAATATTTGCTATCATTACACATGATACAATTTTCCCATCTGGAATATTTTGGGGTTTTATATCCTCTTCCCTGAATGCAACTTTTATTTTGTGAACTTACAGTGGCTAAACCATTAATATAGGTTTATTCATGAATAAATTTCACCCTCCATGCATTTGTCCAAATATGTACTTCTTTAAAATATTGACATGTAAAAAATATTACTCTTTAGCGAGAAGCCTAACTGTTGGATTCTACAAAACATTCACATTACAAATTATAAATTTTTGTCAAAAATCACTCAGCTGGGCAGTAACCTATTGCCAGAAAATTGTAAGCTTAATGCCAGCCTTGGTCACTTAGACCCTGCCTCAAAATAATACAAACAATGGAGATGTAGCTAAGTGCTATAACATTGTGGGCTCAATCACCAGTAGGAAAATCACTCATATTCTAAAATAATTTAAAATTTAAGTTCTACCATTTAACTAATAGTACCTATCCAGTGATTTTCAAAGGCATGCCAATTTTTCATGTTTTCTATTTAAAATAGAATTTTAAAGGGGGGGGGTTTAATCCCCCCTTTAAAAACCTGTTTTAATTATTTAAAACCCTCTAACCGAGCCCTTCATCAAAATCTAAAAGTATACCAGAGAATATATCTTTGACCTTTATCAACTTTTAGAAAATTCACATGTAATTGGGATTTGCATTTTTCAGATTTTTTGGAGTATTTATGAAAAAACTATATTAATGGTTTAGCCACTGTAAGTTCCCCAAATAAAAGCTACATTGGGGGAAGAGGATATAAAACCCCAAAATATTCCAGATGGGAAAATTTTATCCTGTGTAATGATAGCAAATATTTTAAATGTAGGACTTCAAAATTAGTTAATTAGTTAATTAGAAATAAACCTGATGGAGGACAAAAATGTATGCAGGTCCACTCAGTCTATTTTTTGTGCTGCCTTCTTCTATTTGGTCTCTTTAGTTCCCTAAGATTTTCAATTTTTTAAAAGTTGCTTAAATCATGTTTGTCAATAGCTCCCCATATGGCATGATTAACACAGTCATTAGACCATTTTAAGTTCTTAATAAAAATTTTGAATGATTGGAAAAGTCTTTATTTCACCTGTAATGTATTGATATTTAAATACACTAAGATACTTTAAAGGACAAAAGTTCTTCTGTAATTGAATACTTTCTGATGTACAATGAATTATGTAATTTTGTATAATTGAACTTTCACTATTATTCAAACCATCTGGTTATCAGTCTTTAGTGTCCCTTTACTTCAACATATCTTTCCCTTTTTTCCTCACTGGTTAATTTGAGTCTCCTCTCCTGTTCACTGGATTAGTTAGGGAATAAATAGGAAAACTGTGGTATTCAATTTTATAATTCATATATTCTATAATTCCTAATGATTCATCCAATTTTCTTCATTTCTCACAGTTTAATTTCTGATCTATATGTTAAAATTAATTTAAACCAATGTTATTCAGTCTATCTTTCCATTTATATATGATTTTATGCATATTTAAATATGATTAAAATTACAATATGAATTTTGAAAGTCTCATTTTGAGATTATTGGTGACAAATAGCACTATCTTGGTTATCTGAGGAGAAGGATCACAGATTCACAGCCAACCTGAACAACTTAGTGAGATCCTGTCATAAAATAAAGTAACCAAAAACATGTTGCTGGGGATGCAGCTCAGTGGTAGACTACCCCTGAAGTCAATCCTCAGTACCACCTCCAAAAAACAAAAAATCCTTATCACTTTTAGGACCTTGAGTAAGTTATCATTTCCAACCCCCAAATGATAACTGCTGTTTCAATAGCTTGCAATTATGATAAAGTAAATAGTATAAATATTAAAAAAAATAATTGCTGTTATTTTTAATGTCACCAAGAATAGAGTCAAAAGATGTGCCAGCATATGTATCCCTAATAACTGTCAAAATACAAAAGAAGCTAGATTGAACACATGATATTTGCAATTTTTCATGTATTTTCCTACAACTTTACAATGATTTTTGTTATTAGAATAAAATCTAAGCACACATTCTTTGGCCTGCATTTACCTCCCTACCCTCCTCTTCTCACCTACTCTTGAAAGTTCTAAGTTCTGTGTTCACTATTCTTCTTTACTAGATTAGTCATGCTTTTCTAGCTCAGGAATTTCACATATTATACATTCAACCTCTGAAACACCTTTTCATCCATGTTCCAAATTAAATGGTACATCTTAAGGAACATTTTCTTAACTTCTCCCCATTAAGTTAGGTCTCTTTATTGTATGTTTTCAGTGCCCTAAGTACATTTTCTATGCAACACTTCTTAGGCTGAACACCTGTAAAATAAGGATAGAGCATGTTTCAATGTTTATTGAAGGTGAAAATATAGAAGTAATTAGGCATTTGTAGTCCTCTGATCTACCCCCTGACATGACCTATTATAATTTTTTACCACTTTGTCATTTGATAGTATTTTTCCAACTAGAAATGCAACTCTCACATTTTTATAAAATTTAATAATAGGATTTCTAATCATGTTCTCATTTAGAAAAAAAATTTAAATTTGCATGTAATGATTACAGAATGTGTTCACTGCTACAAAATAATGTAATTGAGGATTCTACAAGGAACAATCACTTCTTTAAGAGCTCATTTTACTTCTCTAGGTTATGTTTACTTAACTTACATGACACAAGAAACTCTTCCAGTAGCCTCTACTGAGTTTGATAAGGGCAATAAGCAATATAACAAAAAATCAAAAACAAAACCTACCTTTTGCAAGAGTTTAAACTGTGAGCGAACGCATGGTGGCGCTGCTGACTAAAAAGGTGAATTAAATCACACGCACACAGGACTCAGAGAGCACAGCTCCGGTGCGGTAAACTAGAGTTTGTGAAATGGTGACGATTTTTAAGCAAGCCTCGTGAAAGGATTATTTACCAGGTTGGAATTTCCAGGACTTTGGAAATTCCCAGAACCTTCTGAAGCTCGGCTTGGCTACATTCCTTGGAAGAATATAGCAAGAAGTGCAATGGAGGCCAGAGGGGAGAGCTTTCTTAGACAAAGGCAAGTCCTGCTTTTCTTTGTTTTTGTGTGTGGGTTTCTGGCTGGGTTCGAGTCAAGACGCTATTCAGTGGCTGAGGAAAAAGAGAGGGGCTTTTTAATAGCCAATCTAGCAAAAGATCTAGGGCTGACTGTTGAGGAACTGGTGGCAAGGGGGGCCCAAATTGTATCGAAAGGAAACAAACAACATTTTCAGCTCAGTCATCACACCGGTGATTTGCTTCTGAAGGAAAAAATGGACAGGGAAGAGCTATGCGGCCCTACAGAGTCATGTATACTGCATTTTCAGGTATTACTGCAAAACCCTTTCCAGTTAATTACACAGGAGATTCAGATCATAGATGTAAATGACCACGCTCCAGTATTCTTTGAAAATGAAATGGAGCTGAAAATCCCAGAAAACTCTCCACCAGGAACAGTGATTCCTTTGGAATATGCTGAGGATTTGGATGTGGGAAAAAACAGTCTCCAAAACTACACAATTGTTCCCAATTCCCATTTTCACGTTCTCATGCGCAGTCGGAAAGATGGAAGGAAGTACCCAGAACTAGTACTGGACAGAGCGCTGGATCGAGAGGAGCTGCCTGAGTTCAGTTTAACACTCATAGCGCTGGATGGGGGGTCGCCATCACGGTCTGGGACAGCCCAGATCCACATTCTGGTCTTAGACATAAATGACAATGCCCCAGAATTTGCACAGTCCCTCTATGAAGTTCAAATTCTAGAGAACATCCCTATTGACTCTGTCATTGTCACTGTTTCAGCTTCTGATTTAGATACAGGAAATTTTGGGGCAATATCATATTCATTTTTTCATGCTTCAGAAGAAATTCTCAAAACTTTTCAACTAAATCCAATTAGTGGTGATATGCAATTAGTTAAATATTTGAATTTTGAAGCAATAAATAATTATGAAGTCGACATAGAGGCCAAGGATGGTGGAGGTCTTTCAGGAAAATCTACAGTCATAATTCAGGTGGTTGATGTGAATGACAACCCACCAGAACTGACTTTGTCATCAGTTAACAGTCCTGTCCCTGAGAATTCGGTAGAGACTGTGGTAGCCATTTTCAGTGTTTCTGATCTAGACTCTGGAGACAATGGAAGAGTGATGTGTTCCATCCAGAACAATCTCCCCTTCGTCCTGAAACCATCCTTAGAGAATTTTTACACCCTAGTGTCTGAAGGAACGTTGGACAGAGAAAGCAGAGCCGAATATAACATCACCATCACAGTCACCGACATGGGGACACCCAGACTGAAAACTGAGCACAGCATAATAATCCTCATCTCTGACGTCAATGACAACGCCCCTGCCTTCTCCCAAACGTCATACACGCTGTTGGTGCACGAGAACAACCAACCCGCCCTGCACATAGGTAGTGTCAGCGCCACAGACAGAGACTCAGGCACTAATGCCCAGATCACCTACTCGCTGCTGCCAACCCAGGACCTACACCTGCCCCTCGCCTCGCTGGTCTCCATCAACGCAGACAATGGGCAGCTGTTCGCGCTGAGGGCGCTGGACTTCGAGGCCCTGCAGTCATTCGAGTTCCGCGTGGGCGCCACAGACCAAGGCTCTCCCTCGCTCAGCAGCCAGGCGCTGGTGCGAGTGGTGGTGCTGGACGACAATGACAACTCGCCCTTCGTGCTGTACCCAATGCAGAACGCCTCTGCGTCCTGCACTGAGCTGGTGCCCAGGGCGGCAGAGCAGGGCTACCTGGTCACCAAGGTGGTGGCGGTGGATAGAGACTCGGGCCAGAACGCCTGGCTGTCATACCAGCTGCTCAAGGCCACTGAGCCCGGGCTGTTTGGCGTGTGGGCGCACAATGGCGAGGTGCGCACCGCCAGGCTGCTGAGTGAGCGCGACGCGGCCAGGCACAGGCTGGTGGTGCTGGTCAAGGACAATGGCGAGCCTCCGCTGTCTGCCAGCGTCACGCTGCACGTGCTGCTGGTGGATGGCTTCTCCCAGCCCTACCTGCCGCTCCCGGAAGTGGCGCCCGAGCGCGCGCAGGGGGACTCGCTCACTGTCTACTTGGTCATCGCCTTGGCCTCTGTGTCATCGCTCTTCCTCTTCTCTGTGCTGGTGTTCGTGGTTGTGAGGCTGTGCAGGAGACGCAGGGCGGCGCCGCTGGGTGTCTGTTCTATGCCTGAGGGTCATTTTCCTGGACACCTGGTGGATGTCAGTGGCAGGGGTACCCTGTCTCAGAGCTACCAATATGAAGTGTGTCTGATGGGAGGCTCAGGGACTAGTGACTTCCTGAGTCCAATTATCCCCACTAGTGTGATTCAAGACTCTTAGCAGCTCTGTTTTAAATTTGCAATTGAAGGAATGGTTTAGATTTCATTAACAGAATAATCAAAAAGTAGTTGTGTGGCTATGCATGTTTCCTTTTAAAATCAAGAAAGTTTAGTTGATACAACATTTTGTTTATAGATTTTACTTTCTATGTAAGCATATGTTAATCCATTCATATTTTTCTTTTTTCATCTGCTCTATGTCTTATCAATGCAGTCTTAATGCTTGTTTTTCTTTTTCTAATAGTGGAGAAAAAATGAATTCATTGTCTTTTAATGGCAATTTCAAATTATATATTTCAAAGCAGTGTGGACAGTTTCAAATCACAAATTCAGTAATTTTTCCTGTTGAATATTCATTCATATGCTGTTTTTTATGTTCTGAAAGCTGTTTGGTCCATGATTAATGAAGCTTGAGGGTTAATAAAACAAAAGATATGGTAATGTACCATCTTTTTAGAGGTATAATAGTCAAATGAAAGTAATACATTTGTTTTCTATATTGACACTTTCAGTCAATATTTCAATATTGTATACATTGTTATCATCCAAGTGGACAAACATTATAGACAAATGCAGCAAAGTACTCTTAGGTAGATACTTTTTAGGGTTGCTTAAAGTGTAATCATTATGGCTGAGGGAAAAATTAAACATAAGCCATTTTAAACAACTGATTGTTCTTTCATTTTTAATGAAATTTTATTTAGGAAGGCATCTGGTGGGACGGCAGTTTGGTTTGTAAATTCTGGTATCTAAGCGTAAACACCTGAGGGCCTTTTTTTTTTTTTTTTGAAGAACTTACACAGATATATGATCTTTAAATGTTTTACAGTAAAAGCACTGTCCCATCAAATTGTACTTTTTATTACCTACTTACCATATATCAAGTAATTTAGAAGGGAAATATTTTGCTTCCTGCTTTGATTCCCTTCTTTAGATTGAAATCTGACATGATTTAGCATTATTTATGGTCTTCCTGGGATAAATATCTGCCATCCACATCAGTATTCCACCTCCTATATTGTAATTAAAAGATCACAATAGGAAATTCTCAAGAGAATTTAGTTCTCTTTTTCTCATTGTAAAAGTCTAAATTGGCTAAAACTAAGAATAAAATCTGGAAGCAACCAAAATATCAAATTGTATGGTTATTTTGAGTGAAACAAAATTTTATTTTCAATGAGCCAAATATTTTTTTCCTTAATAGAGAAATTTTTCAGGAAAAATTACATTTTCTTTTCAGATATTTCCTGACTCAGAGAGAGAACTTTCTGGCAGCTGAATATTCATGAGTATAAGAAACAGAACTTAAGTTCCAAAGGTTTTGAAAACTTCCCTTAAAAGGAGTTTAAGATTGACATAACTCCAATCACATATCAAATGTAGTAATAATCACATTTAAATCGTGTTGAGCTGGAGATATAGCTTAGTGGTAGAGCATGTTCTTAGTACTTAGTATGCAGGAGGCTTTGGGTTCAATCCCCAGAACCAAAAATAAAGGAAACAAAAAGTATAAAAGAAAAACAAGGTGAAGGTGTCATTTTATGTAATAGCATCAAATGCACTAATAACCTTAATAATCAGAGAAAATAGTGTTTCTTTCATTCTAAGTTTCTTATAGAGATCTTTCAATCTGGATCTTTTGATCAGATTTCTTCTTTTCATGCTTAGGTGAAATTTTATGAAGATAAGGGAAAAGATATATTTAACAACATGTATCTATATTTGGCATCCTGAGTCTTTAATAGTATCAGAGCTGTGGGAGTATTTAATAGTAGCAGTTATAGTTCTTTTGGGAGGCCAATATGGTATATGAGCTGAGAATAAATTTGGAAGGACCATATATGCTGAGAAGCTACTTAAACATTGAAGACAGTAGAACAAATACTACCAGTGACTTAACACATAGATGGACTGATCTACACACTGTTGATAAAGTGAACAAAATTTAACACATAATCTGGACTAAAATTGAATATCAGAAGTAATAACATCTTTCTTTTGGTTTAAAATGCTTTTTTTGTTTGTGGGTAGTCAGGGACCATTTATTCTTTTATTTGAAGAATTTCCAAAATTTTCTTTATCTGGGTATTTATTAAATTCAGGGCAGAGAGGGGCTACCACATGCATATTACTGTTTTTGGAATTACACTTTTTGGAATTTCACAAACTGAAAATCTGTTCCAAGGGAAAAGGGATGACTTAGTGTACCAATAATTTTATAGGAATTTTCTTCTGAAAATGTTGATAAATCCATTACTGCCAATTAATTACCAATTGATACTTCAATTTTCCAAAGAGAAATTAAATAAAAATTTGAGTCCTCTTACTTCAGAATTCACTAAATGAACTTTGTAGACTCTTAATTCAAAAATAATCTTTCTTTTTTCATTCATAGTTGAATTTATAGCTCATAGCACAATGCCTCATACATAGTAGATGCTCAATTTATTTAATAAATAATTTCAAAACATTTTGGAAATCATGTAATATCATAAGTACTTAAGGACTTACTTATTTGAAACTTATCTACACATTGGATTTTGAAAGAAATATCTGTATTCAGAAAGGAATGCATAATTCCCTTAAATATTATGAGAATGATTACACTAAAAGTCAATTTATTATTTAATGCTCTCTCCTTGCTTATTGAGGCTTCCAAAAACCCAGGGAACTATAAATAATGTGTTAATCTTAAATTTGGTTCAAATTTGACTTGTCCATATCTCTGATTTTAGGGACAAAGAAGAAATTAAATAAAAGAGCTTTCTGTTTCTCAGATTAACTTTCTGAAATCTGTATTTCCTGGTTTCTACTGAACTTTGGTTAGTCTTTATTGTATTAAAATTAAATGAAATTTTCAAGATACCAAAGGCTCAAAAGGCTTTCAAAGTAGCCATTCATTTATTTGTGAAATATAATTCTAGATAGTATACACTCACCATCTTGTTTCTCTGCAAACATGTCAACTCAGAAATAATTTCATTATATCCTTGATAGTCACCATCTAGTTTTTAATGTTGAAAAGCAAAGGGATCACCATCTAATTTTTAATGTTGAAAAGCAAAGGGATGAAATTAATTTTTATGTGGGGTTGTCATAAGACTAAGCTATGCTCAAATATCATTTACATATCAATAAATACCAATTAGTCTAGTGAAGTAACTCATTCTAATTTTCATAAATCTTTATTTATCCTTAAATGGTATTTCCTTGCATATGAAAGCTTTTTTAAAAACATGACAGTTTTCCTGTACATCCCACTACTTGATTCTGTTAGTATTTTTGCTTCTTGGAGTGGATTGTTAGATTTTTTTATGCCACAAATCTACTAGTCAAAATTTGTAATTATTTTATGTCAAATGCATATATGCTTAACCACTATTTTGGTCCATTATAAACTTAAAAAATTAAACTCATTTTCTTTCCATTCTTTTAGTATTCAACACTGTTGATGAAAATTTTAATGTCAGGCTACTTCTCAGTATCTTTTATCTTTTACCTCTTTTTCTCTTTTCAATTTTTTCTTTAATTTTAATGTTCTGATATTTGCTAATTCCAAAACTAAGATTCATTTAATATACTGAAGTTTTTGTTTATATAAATAATGTTTTCTTTTTCAGAATTTCTGTTTGACAGATTTTCATAACATCTTGTGCTTATTTTCCAATTGCTATTTTATTCTTTTTGGAATAAATATCTTTTATGTTCTTTCCATGTTGTTCTGAATCTCTATTTTTAATGGTGGAGAAACAGCTCTTATTTGTTGAGTCTGTTTTAATATTGCTATTCTACCCAACATGCTTGCTGATGTTTTGTTAGGAACTTATTGTCTATCGGAGGTTTCCTTCACACTAATACTGTTTTTCACATAGAGAGAAAAGAGAATAGGGATTTTAAGGTGGCATCTGCTCTGGCTTCTGCAAATCCAAGTCCTAATAAAGAAGCTTGGTTCAACTTTGCCACACAGTGATAGAAGTTCTGCACCCAGCCCTAAGGATGTGTTTGAGCTGGCCCAAGTTTCCTTGGGGTGTGTCATTTTGTATTTGCTGTATGAGGCAAAATATCAGGGAACATCACCTTCTGCATTTTGGTTGTTCTGGTATCTGTTAATGTGGTAGATATGATAGCTAATGGAAAAAAAATTTAACTTCAGTCTTTGGCATAAATAACCTGATTTTAAAGAAAATTGGATTATAACTAAAGTAATCAATGCATGAAGAGTACATGGAAAAACCATGGTTTTGATTCAGGTAACAAGTATGCATGATAATGCTCAGAAAAAAACAATCCAGTATTCATCTTCTGAAATGTTGCTTACTAATTTTAGAAACTGCATGGGGCTCTGGTGATTGAACAAAATTGACTTTTTTCTTCCAAAACAATTTCCTCCCAGTGAAATCACCTGTCAAAAATGACTATTCTGATAATCACTATCAGAACTGAATACCATTTCTGTCACTAGGATAGAACCCTATGTCAGAAATATAGCACCAAACCACTAGACTGTTCCCTGAAATTATCAACAATTCCCTTACCAAAATGTCATGTATCTTTTAAAAAAATAAATTATAGGAATGCATTATTACTACACAGTAGAAGTATTTCTACCTTGCACTTTGATAGTGCCAAAAAGAAAGATTACCTAGAGACTAACACCTAAGTCTTTCCCCCACTGCTGCCACAGGACATATACCTCAATGCCCATACATCAGTATGGGCCATGGAACTTTTATGCTTTAATATCCTTGGTTTTTGAGAATCTTGAGGAGTTTGAGTTCTAAAAGTTTGGGTGTTAGAGTCTGTAAACAAGTCAGGATGGTGCCTGGCAAAATGCCAGAGGGAGTGGTTTGTGAAGTAAGGCCAGCGAGCCATTAAGTGTGGAGATTCCTTCTTGGTTGACTGCTGTATCTAGTTTATGTTAATTAAGATAAGCTGTGTGGAATGTATAAATACCTCTGTTGTCCTATAATAAACGGCTCCCACTCCTGCTGTATCAATGTACACAAGTTGCTCGTCACCCCCCGGTTATTTTGCTGCAGCCAGACTGCGGCATTTGGGGATCCTTGTGGTAACCCTTAAGATACAAAAAGTGGCTAGATGACAACAAAGTCACTGCAAAGTAATGACTGTAGTATTTCCTGAGCTGGCCAGGTAGAACAAGGTGGTGACCCAAATACCTAATACTCATGAGTATTTTATCTGTGATTTCTGACCTCAGAGCCCAGGATGTTTAGCATGTGGGTCTACAGCCTGGAAGTATGGAACGTGTAAAGCATAGCTAGACCCCTAAGTGATAGCACAGCCAAACAGCTAGTTCTGTCTTTAGGATAACTGGAAATCATGGTCATCCTACTCTTAATCTAGGACTTCTTACAGCCTTGTCTTTCCTTCCTTGAATCAAAGGAAGGTTCCTCATAGTCATTCTGTCTGCTTCTGTTCAATGCAATTTTGATGTGGGAGATGAAGAGAGAAATTTCAGTGGACTGTTGCTCATAAGAAGGGCTTTCTGAACATTTTGGGGGATAAGAACATTAATGTGCCTTAGTTTGCCAGCTCTGGATATGAAAATTTTCTGATTGGAATATCAAGAACAAATGTGTTCAAATTTCTGAAGTCAGTTATCTCTAACCAATATGGGCTTCCCTTGAGAAAATACTTTGAGGAGAAACTTGGAAACAATTTGTGATTTATAAAAAACTGAAATTGTATTCACTAAATAGTTTCATTTGAGTACTTTTAACTTAATTTTTTTATCTTTGGAGAAATAGATTTCTTTTTTATTGTTTGAATTTCTTTTTTATTTGTTCTTTTTAGATATACAGGATAGTAGAGTATATTTTGACATATTATACATACATGGAGTATAACTTATTATAATTAGAATCCCATTCTTGTGATTGTACAAGATGTGAAGTTACACTGGTTTTATATTTATACATGAGCATAGGAAAGTTATGTACAATTCATTCTACTGTCTTTCCTATTTCTATCCCCCTCCCTTCCCTTCATTCTCCTTTGTCTAATACAGTGAACTTCTGTTTTTCCCTTCCCACCCTACTTTGTTGTGGATTAGAATACATATATCAGAGAACATTTGGCCTTTGGTTTTTGGGACTGGATTACTTATTCAGCATGATTTTTCTGGTTCATCCATTTGCTGGCAAATATCATAATCTCATTCTTCTTTATGGCTAATATTCCATTGTGCATATACACACCCACATTTTCTTTATCCATTCATCTGTTGAAGGGCACCTAGGTTTGCTATTCTGAATTGAGCTGCTATAAACATTGATGTGGATACATCACTGTAGTATTTTAAGTCCTTTGTGTGTAAACCAAGGAGTAAGATAACTGGTTAAAATGGTGGTTCCACTCCAAGTTTTCTAAGGAATCTCCATAATGCTTTTCAAAGTTCTTGCACCAATTTGCAGTCCCACCAGCAATATATAAGTTAACCTTTCCCCCCCACATCTTTACTTATATTTTTGATTATTGCTATTCTGACTGGAATGAGGGGAAATCTCAGTGTAGTTTTCATTTGCATTTCTCTAATTGCTAGAGATGTTGAACATTTTTTTCATATATTCTTGGTCATTCATATTTCTTCTCTGAAGTGCCTCTCCAGTTCCTTTGTCCATTTATTTATTGGGCTATTTGTTTTGGGGGATAGATTTTATATAAGGAAATGGATTTCTTTATCCTTATTGCCTCATCTTATTTTATTTAAAATAGGTTAACTGACAGCATTGAAGTTTTGTTGCTCAAGTTTACTATTACAAAGAATTACTGTGGTATATTTTGCTACAATTTACAATTTAAAGAATAAATGTATTCTAGGTGTCAGTGAAAAAAGTAGAAACAAGACTTCTGAAGAAATATTTTCTCCATAAAGGGAATAAGAAAACTGAGACAAGTGGTCAGAATCAACTTGTTCAGATCACTGGATTTTAATGAAAGGCTTGAAGCAATATTAGGATGGGTTTATTAACTCTTGATTATAAATAATGGTGATTTTATAGTATTTTAATTTGCTCTATTCCCATCATCATCTCTCTAGCTTTACAATATTCCTAAAACCCAGTAGGTTACAATTACAGCAAAAACAAACAGCTTGGAAGCCACCAGAGGAGGCAGAATGGGGTTGGAGCTCTTCCAGGACCTTACTGACAAAGAATAGTCATTATTTGATCTGTTTGGTAGCTCTGTGTAGAACTCCATTGGCCTGATTCACAGCTTGCCTAGTACAATTTTGAAGGTATTCAGCAGCAATTATTTAAATTCTCAACTGCTAGAGTTGCAGAAAACAGTTTGTAGAAACAATAGGCTGACTTAAAAGGAAGATCTGGGAAATAATTCATAGGAGTTTGGAAAAGCTCCTACACGTTACTGGAAATCCAGAAGGCCACATGCATGTGTAGGGCTCTACATATGGCCAGGATTATGTGCATGCTGAAGAGTGACCAAAGAGGGCCAAAATACCTCACTTCAAGCTGACCTTGAGGCTCTATGCAAGTAGGAAGGGAAGGCTAAGTTAGAATTGCCAATAATCTAGCTGAATATTGGAGGTATATCCCAACATGAATATAAGCCCCTTAGCAAAGACTAGGAGGATTTATTAATGTTCCATGCAGGTAAAGAAATCTCTGTTCAGTATTTGAGTGAACTAAACTGAGACTTCAGTGCCCACATAAAAAAAGAATAGGTTCCTTAACAGAATTAGTTCTGAATTTCACTAAACAAGCAATAATTTCAAAGAGCAACAACAAAAAGTCTCAGGAAGAGGCAGAATCTAATTTCCAGTTTCCTGTTCTCAGCAAAAATTATAAGATGAGCAAAGAAAATATGATACAAACACAGGAAAAGAAACTGTTACTAAGAGATCACTTGCACACTATTGATAAGAATATAAATTAGGGGCTGGGGATGTGGCTCAAGCGGTAGCGTGCTCGCCTGGTGTGCGTTCGGCCCAGGTTCGATCCTCAGCACCACGTACAAACAAAGATGTTGTGTCCGCCGATAACTGAAAAATAAATATTGAAATTCTCTCTCTCTCCTCTCTCAAAAAAAGAGTAGCTTGGGAAAGCTGCCCTTAAAAAAAAGAATATAAATTAGTTCAGCCAAAAAAAAAAAAAGAATATAAATTAGTTCAGCCATTAAGGAATGGAATATGGAGGTTCCTCAATAAACTAAAAATAGAATTATCATATGCTCTAGCAATCCTGCTTCTGGATAAATATTCAAAATTTATAATTAGTATGCTGGGGCTTGGTGTTTAACTCAGTGGTAGAGTACTTGCCTAGCATGTATGGGGCTCTAGGTTCAATTCCCCAGTACTACAAAAATAATATGTTGAAAAGAGATCTGTTCTTCCATGTCATTGCAACATTACTCATGATAGTCAATTTATGGAATCAACCTAGGTATCCTATCAATTGGATGAATGGATAAAATAATGTATGCAATCACAATAGAATAGTACTCATTCTTTCAAAAAAGACAATCCTGACATTTGCAAATATATATATATCTATCTCTGGAGGACATCATGCTAAGTTAAATAAGTCAGGCCCATGAAGAAAAATATCTTATTTACTCATTAGTAGGATACTTACTCTTCTTAAGTGTATAGGGAACATGTCCATGATTAACAAAAATACCTTATTTACTCATTAGTAGGATACTTACTCTTCTTAAGTGTTTAGGGAACATGTCCATGATTTTATGTTGTTCAATCATAAAAAGTCTCAATAAATTTTAAAGGACAGATATCACACAAAAAATGGTCTCAAATTACAGTGGAATGAAATTAGAAAGCAGTGGCAGGTAGAAATTTAGGAAATTCACAAATATGTGGAAATTAACCAACAGATTCTAGATTTTTTATTCTTTTTAGAAACATATGACAGTAGAATGTATTTTGACATATTATACATACAAGGAGTGTAACTTATTTTAATTAGGATCCCAGTCTTGTGGATGCACACAATGGTGAGATTCTTCAACAGATTCTAAATAGCCAATGATTCAAAGAAGAAATCACAGGGGACATTATAAAATACTCTGAAATAAATGAGAGTGAAAATACAATATACTAAAACTACAGTTTGCAATAAAAGATGTTTAGGGGGAAAATTATAGCTGAAAATACCTATATTTTTAAAAGACCTCAAAACTGTAAAAAGAAAGAACTCAAACTTCCACCTAAGAACCTTGAAAAAGGAGAGCGTAGAAAACTCAAAGCAAATGCAAGGGAATTAGAATAGATTAGAGGAAGCAGATCAGGGGGAGAAAGGAGGGAAAGGAAAGAGGAGGGACTGGGGACTGAAATGGAGCAAATTATATTCCACACATGCATGATTATGTCAATGAACTCCACTATTATGTATAACAGTAGTGCCATAATACATTTTAAAAGGGAATAAGAAGATTGAAGTGGAAATAAATGAAAGTAGAAAAATTACAATAGAAAAAAATCAACTGAAACAAAAAGTGGAGCTTTGAAAAGATCAAACAAATTGGCAAACCTTTAGCTAGACTGATCCAGAAAAAAAGAGGGAGGATTGAAGTTACCAAAATCAGGAATAATGGGAAATTATAATCTACAGGGGGAAAAGAGATTATAAGAGACTTTTATGAACAATTTTAAGCCAACAAATTAGAAAATGTAGATGGTAGAGGATAGGAAAGGTAGCAGAATACAACAGTCACTAATATGGCAGTATGTAAAAATGTGATGTGTAACCGATGTGATTCTGCAATCTGTATTTGGGGTAAAAATGGGAGTTCATAACCCACTTGATTCTAATGTATGAAATATGATATGTCAAGAGCTTTGTAATGTTGTGAACAACCAATAAAAAAAGTTTAAGTACCAAAGGTAGTCTTGTCTAGAGAAATAATAAGTTAATAAGTATTGGCTTTTCCAATTTGTACTGTAACATCCTTAAGCTTTTCCTTTTTTTTGAGTGTATTTGTTTCTCAAGTAAACAACTTAGATATTAAAAAAAAGAAAATATAGATGGAATGGAAAAATTAGAAGATACACAGAAACTTCCAGAACTGACAGGAAGAAATAGAAAACCTGATTAGGCCTGTAACAATAAAGTCAGTAATCAAAAGCTTTACACAAAGAGTCCCTGAACCAGATGATATCACTGATGAACTCTACCAAGCATTTAAAAAAATTAACAGCAATACTTGACAAATTCACTCAAAAAATAGAGGAGCAGGTACCACTTATGAACTCCTTCTATGAGACCATAACTACCTTGTTGAAAAAAATAGACAAGGAAATAAGACTATATACCAATTTCTCTTATGAATATAGATGTAAAACTCAACAAAATATTAGCAAATCACTCCAGTAACACATAAAAAGATTATTTATCATGGTCAAGTAGGATTTATCCCTGGAATGTATGTTGATTCAACACACAAAAATCAATCAATATGGTATACCTTGCTTACCAAATAAAGAACAAAACACATAACAATATCAATAAATGCAGAAAATTTTACAAAATCTAGACAGTGTTTCATGATAAAAACACTGAACAAATTAGAAGTAATATGAAAATTCTTCAACCTGAAAAAGCCATACAGCTAACTTCATATTTAATAGTGAAATATTAAAAATTTCCCCTCGTCAGAGTAGGAACAAAACAATGATTTTTGCTCTCACTGCTTCTGTTTGACATCACATGGGAGGTTCTACCCATGGCATTTTGGAAAGAAAAAGAAGTGGAAGTATTCCTAAAATTGTTCTACATATTCAATGTAATCCCTATTAAAATCCTAGCTTGCTTTTCTGGAGAATAGCAAACCAACTCTAAAGTTCATATGAAAATTCAAGAAGCATCCCAGAGTAGCCAAATCAATCTTGAGAAAAAAAGAGCAAAGTTGAAGAAGTCAACCTTCCTGATTTTAAAGAAGTATTCTAAGTTCAAAATTAGATATTTGAATATTTTGATAAATTAAATATATGAATATTACCTTTTCATTTAAGATATGCCAGAAGAAATTAATAGAAATTGTTTTACATTATACCACAAATTTCTCAAATCAAACTTTGTTCAATTTTTTCCTTCCTACATTGGCATTTTCATGAGTGCAATTTTAAAAATGTATTTACATTGGGAAAGTTAATCAATATTAAAATTTAGTTTGCTTTCACCAATGTGTGCCAATGTTTTCTTTATAGCTATTTCATTCAAATGGCCACTGATGGATCTAATCTTATCTACATTCACCTGAACATTCCAAAAGATAATTCTATCTATAATATTTTATAACAAATTTATCAAACCATTGATGTTAAATAATTATTATAGTTATCTTAATGTTTTAAAATAATAGTATTGGAACTATGATTTAAGGAACTAATAATGCTAGTTAAAATCTAATACCTAGGGCCTTGGGGAATAGCTCAGTGGCAGAGTGCTCACAAGCACAAGTCCCTGGGCTTGACCCACACATAAACGCATGTGAACACACATTCATAAATTTGTTTTACTAATGTAGTTGTCTTTCTCTCAACAATTAATGTTTAATCTTTTTCTAATTTTCCCATTCAAGTTAAGAAAAACAACCCATAAACCATCAAGAAGTTTAAAATCACTCTCTTGTTTTAAAAAAAATAGACTATTCAATGAAATTAAGGTATTTGCCAGTAAAGGGATGGAACTGGAGACCATTATGCTAAGTGAAAAAAGCCAGATCCTGAGAGTCAAAGGTCAAATCTTTTCTCTGAAATGTGAAAGCTAGTCTGAAATCTGGAAGAAAGAAATGGTGGTGAGAGGCAATTCCATCAAAATAGAAGAATGGTGAAGTAGAGAAAGGAAACTGAGGTAGAAGGAGGGACAGGATAAAAGAAGAATGATGGAATGTATCTGACCTAAATTTCTTATGTACATATATGAATACACCACAGTGAATCTCACCTTTATGTACAAAGCACTAATTTTAAAAAAACTATAGTAGAAAGATCAATAGAGTAGAGAAAGATAACAGAAGGATGGAGGAGAGGAGGGAAAGGGGAATTACTGGGGACTGAATTAGAGAAAATTATAATCTACACTTTTATAACTATGTCAAAATGAATCCTAATGTCATGTATAACTAAAAAGAACAAATAAAAATAGGCTACTCAAACTTAAATATGTGGGTTTAATATTTTGAACTTTAACTACTTGTATTAAAATTTCTTCAAAAATATTTTTATCTTCAATGATTTTCAAAGTTCTTGCTTTAACACAAGAAAAGTGTTAAAGATGTTACTTAAGTTATATTTTTATGATTAGTCTGACATCCAATTATACAAATAGTCATAAGAATCATTCAGAATGGATAATTCACCTTACCTGACTGGGGTGTAATGTTTTAGGTGGTTATTCTTTATATCATTAATTTCTCCTTCAGGTGGGTATAATAGCTTTTTTCCTGATAAGTTTCACAGTTTGGGGGAACAATTCATGACATAATATGCTAGGCCATACTTCTAGGCCTCCCTTCTTGATTTTACTAGACTTTACAAAGAACTTAACAAAGTTTAAAAATATCTATTCATAGGTATTTTCACGAATATTTAAGGTTATAGGTAATTCATTACATATGTAATTCTTATTTTTCTCACCTGATTAAATATATCAAGATAAATATTGAGCATTCATTCTCCTTCCAATTTCAAAGATGGATAAGCATCATTCTTTGCTATTAACTGTCTCTAAAGAGAGGTAAAGAATTTGAAAGCTTATAATGATAACTGAAAAGTTGAATACAAATATATTTCACCCAGGATGTCCATGTCACTAAGGCAAGGCTGATGTTTGATCTACTGTACTTTTTTTTTCACAAAGTTGTTCATCTCTCCAATTCCAATTAGATTCTAATTGTGTGTATTCTAATGCAATTTGCCTTATTTCTAGATTTAGTGTGATTTTATACTGTGAATGACTCAGTACAAGATACCTATTACTCAACTGTATTACTATTTGCATGCCAGTGTGAAAAGAATAGAACTTATCTTTGAAATATAGTCCTTCTTTAGAATCATATGATACAAACATCTTAAATCTTCACATCACCACAAAGTCCTCAGGTTATTTGAAATAAAGAGATATAAATATTATGAATTAAATTGCCATTTTTATAAGAACTTATTTCCCCTGGCTAGATTACACAAAGGGTGAAATGGAGTTATTTGAAACCACACTGATGTGAGAGGAAGACTGAGATATCCTATTGTTTTATGCTCACAATTATCCTAGTTCGTGCTCTAGAGAAAAAACACTATCAATTTTAGAATTTAAAGGAATGACAAAAAAAAAAAAACACAACACTTTACTTTTTAAAAAATGAATTTCATTTGGAAACTTCCCTAAGGTGTTCTGACTTGAATATTTCTCGATCAAGACACAGGGTGGCGCTGCAGGCTAAGAATGTGAATACAAAAAGCGCCCTAAAAAAGCTCGTGATTCTTCGTATTGTAAAACGTAATGTTAAATAAATCAACGTGTAAGAAGCTTTGCAAAAAATACGGAGTTACCAGGAGGTTTGGACAGAGATATTCTAAATCAATTTGAGACTACAAACAACTTTGTAAGGATTCCTGCACGCAAGAAATTAGAACGGAAGGTCTCAAGTTTTTCTGTGATTGGTGAAGGGATTGGATGTAAGCAATCCGACTCCAACATGGAGAAGCTGGAAAGAATTCAACCAAACAGGCAAGTGATGGTCTTTATTTTTATGGTGTTCATGTCTCAGGGTCGCACGGAGCCTCTTCGTTATTTTATACAGGAGGAAACAGAGAGCCGCTCCTTTGTAGCCCATCTGACCAAGGACCTGGGCCTGGGAACTGGGGAACTGGCTGCCCGGTCTGCTCGAGTTGTATCTGATGATGACAAACAGCATTTACTGTTGGATCCTCAGACTGGAGATTTGCTTCTCAGGGAGACATTAGACCGGGAAGAGCTGTGTGGCCCTATTGAACAGTGTGTACTGTATTTCCATGTCTTGCTGGAAATGCCAGTGCAAATTTTTCAGGGAGAATTATGGATCCAGGACATAAATGACCACTCTCCAGCATTCACTGATGGGGAAGTGCTCTTGAAAATACCAGAAAACAGCCAGCCAGGGACTCTATTTCCATTGAAAGTAGCCCAGGATTTGGATGTGGGTAGCAATGGGCTTCAAAAATACACCATCAGTCCCAATTCTCATTTTCACGTCCTTACACGAAATCACAGTGAGGGCAAGAAATACCCAGACCTGGTACAACACAAAGCCCTGGATAGAGAGGAGCAGCCTGAATTCAGCTTAACCCTCATGGCTCTGGACGGTGGTTCTCCACCTAGGTCTGGCACAGTCACAGTTCGAATCCTGATCATGGACGTCAATGACAATGCTCCCGAGTTTGTGCATACCCCATATGAGGTGCAGGTCCTGGAGAACAGCCCCTTAGATTCCCCAATCCTCAGCGTCTTAGCTAGGGATGCAGATGCTGGAAATTTTGGGAGTGTTTCCTATGGCTTGTTCCAACCATCTGATGAGATTAAACAAACTTTCTCAATAAATGAAATCACAGGGGAAATCCGACTGAGGAAGAAATTGGATTTTGAAAAAATTAAATCTTATCACGTGGAAATTGAGGCTATAGATGGAGGAGGCCTTTCTGGAAAAGGCACTGTGTTTATAGAGGTGGTGGACGTGAATGACAATGCCCCAGAACTTACCATATCGTCACTCACCAGCTCCATCCCAGAAAATGCTCCTGAGACTGTGGTTTCTATCTTCCGAGTTCGAGATAGAGATTCTGGAGACAATGGAAAGATGACTTGCTCTATTCCAGATAATGTGCCCTTCATTCTAAAACCGACATTCAAGAACTTTTACACCCTGGTGACAGAGAGCCCGCTGGACAGAGAGAGCAGAGCAGAATACAACATCACCATCACAGTCACCGACTTGGGGACGCCCAGGCTAAAAACCGAGCACAGCATAACCATCCTCGTCTCTGACGTCAACGACAACGCCCCTGCCTTCTCCCAAACGTCATACTCGCTGTTGGTGCGCGAGAACAACAGCCCCGCCCTGCAAATAGGCAGTGTCAGCGCCACAGACAGAGACTCAGGCACCAATGCCCAGATCACCTACTCGCTGCTGCCAACCCAGGACCCGCACCTGCCCCTCGCCTCGCTGGTTTCCATCAACGCAGACAATGGGCAGCTGTTCGCGCTGAGGGCGCTGGACTTCGAGGCCCTACAGTCATTCGAGTTCCGCGTGGGCGCCACAGACCAAGGCTCGCCCGCGCTCAGCAGCCAGGCACTGGTGCGAGTGGTGGTGCTGGACGACAATGACAACCCGCCCTTCGTGCTGTATCCAATGCAGAACGCCTCTGCACCCTGCACAGAGCTAGTTCCCAGGGCGGCAGAGCAGGGCTACCTGGTCACCAAGGTGGTGGCGGTGGATGAAGACTCGGGCCAGAACGCCTGGCTGTCATACCAGCTGCTCAAGGCCACGGAGCCAGGGCTGTTTGGCGTGTGGGCGCACAATGGCGAGGTGCGCACCACTAGGCTGCTAAGCGAGCGCGACGCGGCCAGGCACAGGCTGGTGGTGCTGGTCAAGGACAATGGCGAGCCTCCGCTGTCTGCCAGCGTCACGCTGCACGTGCTGCTGGTGGATGGCTTCTCCCAGCCCTACCTGCCGCTCCCGGAAGTGGCTCCCGTGCGCGGGCAGGGGGATTTGCTCACTGTCTACTTGGTCATCGCCTCGGCCTCTGTGTCCTCACTCTTCCTCTTCTCTGTGCTGGTGTTAGTGGCAGTGAGGCTGTGCAGGAGACGCAGGGCGGCGCCGCTGGGTGTCTTTTCTGTGCCTGAGGGCCACCTTCCTGGACACCTGGTGGATGTCAGTGGCACAGGGACACTGTCTCAGAGCTACCAGTATGAGGTGTGTCTGGCTGGAGACTCTGGGTCTGGTGAGTTCAAATTCCTGAAGCCAATATTCCCAAACCTCTTGGTTGAGCACGCTGGGAGAGAAGTTAAGGAAAATTCCAACTGCAGAAATAGTTTTGTATTCAGCTAATTGTTGTATTTCATTCTCACTAATTTTGCAACTACTATTACAATTTCTTTGTCTTTAATAATTCTAGTGCTAGTAAAGTATTCTAACCACTATTCCAACCCTATGTATATTCTTGATAGTTCTAAATTTTTTCCTTTTATTGGCATTATTCTTAGCATTTTTAGGCATAGGAGGTATATATTTTCTCCATATTTGATCTTAATGGTTCATTTTTCATTACTGTAAGTTAATCAGGTACACAAAACATTTTATTTTAATGAAATTCTTAATGAATTTTATGATCCATTTAGAGGCTTGTATGAAATCTTGAATTTCTATGTATTTGTGGTACCCATCTTTAACATATAAGATTATCTTTCAATACTACAGTATTAGCCTTGAAAAAATGAATGGTTTGCTATACTACCAGGTTAAGCCCACTTAGTACCATGAGCAAAAAACCTAGCCTACTTGTTTTTCTCAAATTGCATGTCAACATTATATTTCATTAAAATATTAATACACAAAAAGTGTGGCCTTTTCCTTTTGTGAGCACCACATATGCAAGACATTGATATTTTATTTGGTTGCTACTTACCTAAAACATTGAAAGTGTTCCATAGATACTAAGATTTAAAATTTTAAAATGATTGTTATTTAAGATAAACTAAAAGGAGACTATCATATAATTTGCCATCCCCTTTACTACATAAAACTGTTAAATCACTGCTTCACATAATCATATTCAAAGAATAATCTCAGAGTCTGAATTATGCCCTAAATTCCTCCAAAGAATTCAAGATTCTTGAGGGCCTCATACATCTCCTTGTCCTTTTGCTTTATAAATAGATGACCAAGTGGAATTTACTCTGTGTGTTTCCTTTGGTTTTCCTGCAGCTTCTCCCCCCTTTTCAAAAATCAGGAAAATTCTGCATTTTGGCTGTCCTGTTTAGTTCTTTTTGGCTGATCATAGATTTTGCACTTTGTAGATGTGAACAGTCTTTATCACAACCTAATGACTTCTTTTTGATGTTTAATTATCTTCAGTTTTGTTCTTTAATGTGACAAATTAATTTTTTCAATGATACCAAATTTGCATTTGTATGAACTAAGTATTATTTTTGTCCTTGAGTAGCTTGAACAGTAATGAATTTATCTTAATTATAATAGCTCTAAGTTTTATTCAATAAGCCTAGTGAGTTATGTGATTCCTAACTGGTTAAACTTATATGAATATAAGACAACCTCACTGTGCTTCTGGCAGAAAATAAGCAGTTAAAAAGCTTATTTTATAATCTAATATTTTAAAATCAGAAGTATCATTTTATTGGAGATTAAGGACTTGTACTTTTCCCTGAATTAATAATTTCACTGAGGATATAATAAGAAAGGAAAATTACTTCATTTAAGTCATTCTTGAAATATAGTTTTTAGCCATTATTCAGGTGAAAAGTTGAAGTGAGGAAGAGTAAAAAATGAGAACAGAATTAAACACAAACATATATAAGACATAAATATGGTAGTTAACTTTAATAATTTTTTCCTTATTTATTATCACCAATTTAAATGAATAACTTTTATGTATGACAAGTAATATTTCTGGTTGAAGTTTTCACCAATATATTTTAAGATCATGAAAGTTCAAGTTTATATTTCAAAAGTCCAATCTGTCTGATCACACAAAGGAGACTGGACAAATGATCATCCAGAATGCACTTCATTCCTGTGTGTATTTATAAAGTTTGAACCATTCTTACTTGATAGAGGACAACACCAGAATGTAGAAAAAATCAACATTATGAAATTCAGTCACTAGGATTTAGTAGTGACTATGATTCAAATAATATCCACAACATGCATGGCATATGAAAATATACTAATTTTACTGTTACAAAACTAAGATAGAGAATGGAGGCTAATATCTTGACAATGACACCCGTTTCAATATGCTTTTTTTCTCCATTGCTTCTTACAAATGCATCTTTTATAATTTCTTCTCTGTTGTTTTTAGGCTGTTGTCTTTAGTGAGTTTAACATGTGCTATTTGGAGGGCAGAAATTCAACTGAAGTCAGTGTGACCCATACAAATTTAAGATCCCCTCTTCTTTTATGATAAAAAGTTACAAAAATATTTTTAAAGTGTGAGGTTAAAACATGAATGTATTTACTGGTTCTGCTTCCAGATTAGATGTACTATTTGGAAGCATAAAACAACCATCAAAACTGACCATGATTAAAAAATCATTTATTATAGCAACAGATGATACAATATGATACAATAAGACCTGAATGGGCTATGATTTTTTGAGAAGGAATATCCCTGGGGAGGAGAACTAAATCCTACAATCAATTTCCCTCCCAAGAAATTGGGTAAATCTGAAAACTAACAACAGCCTTTTTGTTGGGAACACAGTAACTTCAGTAGCCTTTGGAAGACTGGAGTATTCAAGCTCAGGATCAGCTTCCTCTCAGGGAACTTGTCAAGCCCAGAGCAGCTTAGGGGACACTAAAAACTTAAGTGGAAAATTCTTCAAAATCAGAGTAAAGTTTTTCTTGCTATAGGAAGGTTAGAGTTTGGGATTTCCATAGAAAGAGACTATAGAGGATATACTAAATTCTCGGGCTAGATGTTTATCAAGACTTCAAAGAATCTTTTTTAAAATTTAGCTGTAGATGGAGATAATACTTTATTTTTATTTATTTATTTTTATGTGGTGCTGAGGATTGAACCCAGTGTCTCATGCATGAAGATAAGCACTCTACTGAGCTACAATTCCAGGCCACTTCAAAGAATCTTTATTGAACCCATGCCTGTTTTGATTAAGACAGTTTGTTTGGATTGGTTCTGTCAATCTTCCAGAAGAAAAAGTGGCCTCTTCCTGGAGGAAGATAATATCATCTTGATTCTGAACAGTTTTCTTCACATAAATATCCAAAGTTCAGTATAAAATTAGTAGATGCATGTGCCTGTTTATGTATACATGGACACATATAAACACACAACTGGATAAAATAGAGCAAAAACATAACCCCTCCAATGCAGGGATAATATAGATATTATAATTAGTTGATAAACAATCAAAACAAGTATGGCTAATGTGCTAAAAATAAGGAACAATGGAGAAAATAGATATAAAGAGAATTTCACCCAAAAATTGAAAATGTAAAATGGAAATTAATTCTACAATTGAAAGATATAATGCCTGCTATAAAACTATATAGTTTAATGTCATTGACATTGAGTAATACAGTATCAGTGCATGCAAGATAGGTCAATATGAAACATATGTATTCAAACAAAAAATAATGAAAAATATAGAAAGGACATTACTTGAATTTGGTATACAAGGAAAAACTCAAACATACTTATTGGAATCCTAGGATAAGAGAGCACAAAAGTTGGTAATAAACAATATTTAAACAGATAATGACAAGATTGAGAAAAGTGGTCACCCTTCAAATTTATTTATTTATTTATTAGGATTAATAAAAAACAAAGCACAACTAGGCATATTGTAGGAAATTTGCTCAAGACAAACTAAAAAATATTTAAAGCAACCATATAAAAATAATCTATTACTTTTAAAGATGCATAAGTAAAATGGAGACCTTTTTAACATAAATCAATGAAACAGAAAGGCAATGGATTAATGTCTTGAAGACCTGGAAGAAAATTATTAACAGACTAGAATTCTATTACCAGTAAACATAACCATCAAAAGGATATTCTAATATGTTTTGGTTTCAAACAAACAAAAACTGAGAGAATTAATCAGTCACATCTGCACTAAAAGAAATACTGGATAGTACAGATAAAATTTAATCTGCAAAAGGAAAAGAGTCCTAAATATATCACAGAATTAAAGAAAGAAAAAAAAGATAAAGGAAGGGTAAATATAAGTGAGTATTGATCTAATGTTGATTATAGTAGGCAATCATAGTAGTTTCTTAAAGCATTTTAAATATATGACTTTTAAATTCATAATAGCAAAACCATCAATTTACAGGTATAGAATTAGAGATTTCTAAGGTTCCAAGCATTATCTCATGAATGTAGAAACAATTTGTGGTAGGTTCTTGTAGATAAGAAATGTATCCTGTAAAAAAAATTAACCAAGAAAAGACGTGAAGGAAATTTTTAAAAGATAACGAGTATTTCAATAATTCAAAGAACAAAACCTTAGGGGTAGTGGAAAAATAATTAGATTTTAAGTATAGATTAAATGATATTATACATTATATTAATTATACTTGGATTAAATAATTCAATTAAATATCATAATTGTCAGACTAGACTTAAGAAAACTCAAATATATGCTATTAAATAAATTTGTATGTGTGAGATAGATAGAAAAAAAGATTGAAAGTTAAAAAAATGGGACAAGGCACAGCAAATCTCAACATCATGTACATCCAGAAGAAATTAATTTTAAAAAACTATGGATAAGTTGCAGAAAGATCAGTAGAATACAGGAAAGGGAGCAGGGGTGGGAGAGGGGAAGGGAGGGGGAATTAGTGGGACTGAATTACAAGATATAATCCATGCTTTTATAATTATGTCAAAATGGATTCTAATCTCATGTATAACTAAAAGGATCCAATTAAAAAATGGGAGGAGGTGTTTAATGCAAACACTGGCCAAAATGAATTTAGTGTAGCTATATTCACATAAGTCAAAGGAGACTATTTTGAGCATTCTAAAGTCTTTATTTAGCATTAGATTGATTATTTCATAACAGCACTTGTTAACTTTAAGATGCAATTAAAATAATTTACTGGCAGCTATCTAAGGCCCTTTGGATCAGGATCTCAGAATGGGTTTTGGATAAATAATATAAAATTAACATACCCCAATTAAAGAAGTGAAGCTACTGTACAGTAGGTCTCCATTAAAATATTAAAATATAAGTACACAAGCACTGAGACTTTAAGAAAAGATTCATTGCTAGTGTTGAAGACAGCTGTTTCATAATAATAAAAAGGCAAAGAAATATATCAGAAATATGTGAAGCCCCAAATTGAATATTTCTCTTTAGGGTGACTACAAAATATAAAAAGTCAAGATGTAAGAATACAAACACAAGTAGACAAACCATAACCATATCAGGAGACTTCAAATCACTCTCTCCATTCTTAACAGAATAAGAAGACAAAATAGAAACACACATATGAATACTGAAGTGCTGAACAACACACACATACTCAAATATACTGATATACATAACACACTAAAACATATTTTCTTCTTACATGCATATGAAATATGAAAATTGTCTATATTCTAGATCATAAAACAAGCCTCATATTTAATAAAAGGAATTGAAGTGACTCAGCATGTTTTTTTGACTGTAGCAGAATAAGTCAGAAATTAAAATATTACAAGAAATCTCCAAATGCTTCAATAAATGACAAAACCCATGATTCAAAGAAGAAATCACAACAGATATTTCCAAACAGTTTGACCTGGGTAATAAAAAAGTAAAGAAATGACATATCAAAACAAAACTTGGAAATTTAAAACTTTAAATGCACATATTAAAGAAGAAATCAATAATGGAAGTTTTGATCACAAGAAACGAGAAGAGGAACAGCAATTCAAATGTGAAAAATGAAGGTAGCAACACATATACAAGCGGAAATGAATAAAATAGATGACAAAGATACAACAGCAAATTGGTAACACTTAAAGTGGGTTCTTCATAATTATTAATAAAATTCAAACTCTCAGATTAATTAAGTAAACAGAGGAAAACCCCAATTACCATTATCAGAAGAAAAATATCACTATTAACCCTACAGGCATTTTTTTAAAAAGTAGATTTTGTAAACAATTTTCAGCCAACATGGGGTATTCTCTGCACCTTATCATCATTTTTTTCTGTGAATAAAACTTTCTTTACAATAGTCTATTATTTCAAAAGTGGAAGCCTTACTCTCAAACAATAAAAACCATAACAAAACTATTTGAATTAAGACAATGTGGTATTGCAGGATAAATAAACAGAAAAATTAAAAACTTGGGAGCAGACCTCAGAAAGATCACCTGATTAATGACAATGATGACACTTCAGAAATAATGAGGAATGGATCATCTTTTTAATAGGTGGTATTAAAGCATTTGGAAAATTTTTGGCTCTAACCATATTTATTTGATAAATATGGCTTTAGATGGGTAAAGTATAGTAATTAATCTTTCAAAATACATGAGAATATATTTATAACCTTTGTGTATGTAAATACTTAAATAGAACCCCCAAATGCTAATCAAACTGAAAAGTATTTACAAATTATACTAAATTAAGGAAAGTTGTTGATCAATAGTACTATAAAAGAAATTAAAATACAAAATAGTGGGAGAAGATATTTTTAATGAATTATATGAAAAAGGACCAATATTCACAATATACAAGATACTCCCAACAACAACAAAAATGAGCAAACAAGCAAATGCCCCAATAAGAAAGATGAAGAAAGACTTGAACAAGCAATAATAAGAGTATGTCCTATTGGTAAATAAACTAGTGAAAATGTAAATAATTTTGTTAACTACCAGGAAGATACAAATTGAAATTACAATATAATATCATCATACACTCACTAGAGTGATTAGAATTGAAAAGACAATATCAAATGTTGACAAAAATATGGAGCAACTGGAACTTTCATACTTTATTGGTCCTGGAAAAACTACTTTTGAAAAATTCTTCACAGTATTTCCTAAAACTAAATATATATATATATATATATATATATATATATATATATATATATATATATATATTCATCTTAATGCACAGCAGTCCAAGTCACACAAATATAATCAGCATAAACACATGGCCACCAGAAGATCTACAAGAATGTTCATAACAATACTACTGAAAAAAAGGCTCAAAACTAGAAAAACATTAATGTTCACGAACTGAAGAGTATAAAATATCATAGTATATTATACATTAGACAAGAACAAAGCAATGAGTATAAAACAAATCAAAATGGCATGCCACACACAGATCAATTTTACAAAATTTTGTAAAATTTTTGAGTAAAGAAGACAGATGCGAGAGCAATTATATATATATAAAAGTACCAAAAAATCCAAAGAAATCAATCACAATAAAAGTCAGGATAGTGCTTATGTTTGGGGGAAAGTTAGTAATCAGACTGTGGTAGGAGAGGAGTGCCTGGGTTTGGGTAGCATTTTGTTTTTAATCTCATTCTATTGATAAGAATGTATCCACGTCCTTAAAATTCACTGAGTAGTACAGTTAACCACTTGCGCACCTTTATGAAGGTATATTATACTTAAAAATTAATTTTGGTAAATTTTAGAATTTGTAGATATCCATTATCAGTATTTTGTGAATATAATTAAATTATAAAACCAGAAAGAAAGTTTCTTCATGTAGTATGAAGGTACCTTTATGAAGAAGACGAATATATCATTTCGGTTTGTTCTTACAAGAATTCATTCACTGAAAGTTAACTCCGCAAACTTTTCAGAACTTCATATAACTTAGAGATACAATTAAGGTATTTTAGGGACTTAAAAGGATCTTAATACACAGCCTTATTACAATTTGAAATGATATGACAAGTATTATATGCAATAGTAATTACGGACACCTGGTGGCGCTGCAGGCTAAGCGTGTGGAAAAATGGGCTCTGCCAATGCCGCAGACGCCATTGAGCTGGAAATCAGAACTCTGAAGCTCCCCCAATGAAGGAGGCATTTTAAGCAAGCTTCGGGAGACAGATCTTCAGACAAGGCATCCTTACAAGTGCACGTCAGATAGAAACATTTAACTCAAGATTATTTAACCAAATCATCTGAGTGGATTGTATACCGAGTTGAAGGAACTGCACCTTCTGGACGGATTTGAACAATGCAGACTGCTCTAGCAAAACCCCCGCAGAAAAGGCAAGTCATTTTTCTTGCTATACTGTTGTTTTTGTGGGGGGCTGACTCTAAGGCGATTAGATATTCCATTCCAGAAGAAACAGAAAGCGGCTACTCTGTGGCCAACCTGGCAAAAGATCTGGGGCTCAGGGTGGGGGAGCTGGCCATTCGGGGAGCACGAATCCACCACAAAGGCAGCAAACAGCTCTTGCAGCTTGATGTAAAAACCGGCAATTTGCTTCTACAGGAAAAACTAGACCGGGAGGTACTGTGTGGGGCTACAGAACCCTGTGTATTACATTTCCAACTGTTACTGGAAAACCCAGTGCAGTTGTTTCAAGTTGATGTGCATCTCACAGATGTAAATGACCATTCTCCTGAGTTCCTAGACAGGGAAATGATCCTTAGAATCCCAGAGAGCGCCCAGCCAGGGACTGTGTTTGCTTTGAAATCAGCTCAGGACTTGGACATGGGTAGGAACAGTGTTCAGAACTACACAATCAGCCCCAACTCCTATTTTCGTGTTGCTATTCACAATCGCGGAGATGGCAGAAAATACCCAGAGCTGGTGTTGGACAAAGCCCTGGACCGGGAGGAAGAGTCTGAACTCAGTTTAATCCTCACAGCGCTGGATGGTGGGGCGCCGCCCAGGTCTGGAACCGTCATAGTTCGCATTGAGGTGGTAGACATTAATGATAATGCCCCCGAATTTTTACAGTCCCTGTATGAGGTACAGGTTCCTGAGAACAGTCCCATAAGCTCCTTAGTTCTCATTGTCTCTGCGAAAGATTTAGATGCAGGAACTCATGGGAGTGTAGTCTATTCTTTATTTGAAGGTGACGAAATTTCTCAACCATTTGTAATACACGAAAAAACAGGAGAAATTCGTCTGCAAAGGGCATTGGATTTCGAGACAACTCAATATTATAACGTGGAAATTGTAGCCACAGACAGTGGGGGCTTCTCAGGAAAATGCACAGTGGCCATAGAAGTGGTGGATGTGAATGACAATGCTCCTGAACTAACCATGTCGACACTCAGCAGCTCTATCCCAGAAAACTCCCCAGAGACTGTAGTTGCCATTTTCAGCGTTTCTGATCCAGACTCTGGGGACAATGGTAGGATGGTTTGCTCCATAGAAAACGATCTCCCCTTCTTCTTGAAGCCCACATTTGAAAACTTTTACACCTTGGTGACAGAGAGGCCGCTGGACAGAGAGAGCAGAGCAGAGTACAACATCACCATCACAGTCACTGACTTGGGGTCACCTAGGTTGAATACCCAGCACAACATAACTGTTGTCATCTCTGACGTCAACGACAACGCCCCTGCCTTCACGCAAACGACATACACGCTGTTGGTGCATGAGAACAACAGCCCCGCCCTGCACATAGGCAGTGTCAGCGCCACAGACAGAGACTCAGGCACCAATGCCCAGATCACCTACTGGCTGCTGCCAAACCAGGACCTGCACCTGCCCCTCGCCTCGCTGGTCTCCATCAACGCAGACAATGGGCAGCTGTTTGCGTTGAGGGCGCTGGACTTCGAGGCCCTGCAGGCATTCGAGTTCCGCGTGGGCGCCACAGACCAAGGCTCGCCTACACTCAGCAGCCAGGCGCTGGTGCGAGTGGTGGTGCTGGACGACAATGACAACTCGCCCTTCGTGCTGTACCCAATGCAGAACGCCTCTGTGCCCTGCACTGAGCTGGTACCCAGGGCGGCAGAGCAGGGCTACCTGGTCACCAAAGTGGTGGCAGTGGACGGAGACTCGGGTCAGAACGCCTGGCTGTCATACCAGCTGGTCAAGGCCACGGAGCCAGGGCTGTTTGGCGTGTGGGCGCACAATGGCGAGGTGCGCACCGCCAGGCTGCTGAGCGAGCGCGACGCGGCCAGGCACAGGCTGGTGGTGCTGGTCAAGGACAATGGCGAGCCTCCGCTGTCTGCCAGCGTCACGCTGCACGTGCTGCTGGTGGATGGCTTCTCCCAGCCCTACCTGCCGCTCCCGGAAGAGGCGCCAGAGCGCGCGCAGGGGGGCCCTCTCTCTGTCTACTTGGTCATCGCCTTGGCTTCGGTGTCATCTCTCTTCCTCTTCTCTGTGCTGGTGTTCCTGGTTGTGAGACTGTGCAGGAGGCGCAGGGTGGACTCGCAGGGTGTCTGTTCTATGCCTGAGGGTCACTTTCCTGGCCACCTGGTGGATGTCAGTGGTACAGGGACCCTGTCCCAGAACTACCAGTATGAGGTTTGTTTGACCAGAGACTCTGGGAATAGGGACTTCAAGTTCCTGAAACCTGTATATCCAATCCTACCTCCTCAGAGCGCTAGAGAAGAAAACTAGTAAAATGCTAATTTTCTGTAGTATGTTGGTTTCCTTAGATATCTGTTTATGTCGTGGTATTCTCTATCATTACCCATTTTTCGGATTAAAAGTTGGAGTAGGTCATGGAGGAAACGTTCTCTTTAAGATATAGGTTTGATTTGCCTTCCATTTGTTACTTGAAGTTTATCTTGTCTGATTTGGGGAAAATGAATTTTACTTTATTGCATTATTATACACTGCCATTCCAAATTTGTACATGGGTTTATTTTTCCTGATATTTTTCCTGTTTTTTTGATATTTCTCATTATAAACTGTCTTAATCAATTCAACTCTTAAATGTATTTTTCTGATGTCCCACTCATTCTGTTTCATCCCACTCTAAGGATTTTTATGCTAAATGGAAAAATGTTTTATTCACTTTAATGATTTTCAAAGGAAAATATATATATATATATATATATATATATATATATATATATATATATATATATGATTGCAAGTCCAGGATGTGAGAAACATAATAAAAATACAACAATATCTACTCTTCTCTTCCAGCTCTAAGCCCCATTGTCTAAAATTTTTTGAATAAACTTTTTAATTGCAGTATAGCAATTAATTAAAGAAAATGGGACTAAATATTCAGCTTGGTGTATTTCCACAAAGCAAATAGCACCAGAAACCTGAGGAAATGAAAAATTTGTACTGCACTCTTTGCAAAGGACTCCTTATGGTCACTGCTAACCCAAGTATAAACCAATATGCTGACTTTCCACAGCATAGTTTTGCCTCATTAAATTTATATAAATGGAATAATAGAGTATAAACTGCTTTGTGTCTAGTTGCTTTCACTCAATATTTATGAAATTTATTCCTATTGCTGCTGTTAAATATTTCCTTCTCACTGCTGTATTGTACTTCACTCTATGAGTATGCCAAAATTTATTAATTATTCTCTAGAGGGATATATGATTTGGTCTAAGGTCTGAAGATTATGAATAACACTGCTCTGAATGTTCTTGTACATATCTTTTGATAAGATGAATATATGAAGTTCTTTTGGACATGTACACCTGGGGGGTGGGTAGAATTGCTGCTCATGTAGTAGGCACATATTCAGTTAGTGGTTATTTCCCAAATTGGTTGAGCCATTTACACTATTGACAATGTGTGGATGTACCCATTCCTTCTTATTTTTGTCAACTTGTGGTATTGTCTGTTTTTTAAATTTTAGTCCATTAGCACTTTCAAATACTTTTAAAAAATCTTATAACATTTACTTCCTTAATATTAGTTAATATATTTATAATTGTTTTGGGTTGAATTGAGCTACCATCCCTGCCATATGAAATCTGAAGTCCTACTACCTCAGAATATGACCTTGTTCAGATATGGGTCCTACAAAGAGAGAATTACATTAATATTGGGTGGTTTGTGTAGGCCCTAAACCAATAAAACTGGTCTCTTTATAAAAGTAAATTAGGACATGGAGAAAAGACAGACACATGTTGCACAGAGATGATCATGTCAAGTTGCTGGAATAAGATCATCATCTACAGGAAAGGAGAGAGTCTTCAGAATTTAAAAATCCTGACAACACCTTGACCTTAGACTTACATCCTCCAGAACTGTGAGAAAATAAATACCTGTCGGTTAAGCCACCCATTCTGATGCATTTGTTATGGCAATCCTACAAACTGTGTATGAGTAAGAATTTTTCAAACTTTTTTCTTTAGACAATTTACTATTATGATTTCTGGGTACTAAACTAAAAAAACCTTCAATTATTTGTTCTTCATATAGCCTATATTATTATTTTAGGTACTTCTCTTGTCAAATTGAAAAGTCCATTTATTATCAATTAACAATAGCCTCACTGATTTTTTGTATGAATAAAATGCAGACATTCTTATTCTTTCTTTCATAATGTCTCCCTTACATTTTACAGTCTCCCTCTGTCTTTAAACACGTCTTGTCTATAGATATGTTTTAGTAACTGAAAATACGTATTTGAAATTTACTTTTTGTGACAATATAAATTATAATTCCCTACAATCAAAGATTACCAAGAACACATTTTATCAAAACAAAGTTTGGGTTACTGACTCATTGTAGTAATGAAAACTGTAGAAAATAGGAAACTGTGGATCACCTTAGTAACAGGGTTACTTTTGTACTACTTATAAAGGAGTTCTAGGATTTGAGTTTGTGATAGGAAATTTTGGAGAGGGTTTAAGGAAGTATGGGTTAGCTCTGGATTAGATGCTTTAAGAAAATGGGAAAGAAATGTATGATTAGCTATTTCACTGTTTCGTTGAGGAATTGAGGAGAACAAGGTGAAATGAAAGTATAATTGGTGAAAAAGCAACATTCACTCATATTTGCAAGGAAGTGGAGGTCTTTGGTCATTGTCCTGGTTTGAACAATATTCTTATTTTGGCTTGTGCTCAACCATGGAGTAATTTTATTTTCATCTTGCTCAATCAGAATCACCAAAGTCTTTTTTGATATTGGTGTTGGGTGAGATAGTTCATGTTCTGAATGGAGATCTTGACCTACCTGAGAGTGTCAGGACAGTCCCTGATTCTCTCTCAAAATATTGTTCCTTATGTAGCCATAGTACTTGGGATAAGGACTATCATACCTGCTCTTTGGATCTAACATTGTGCTTCCTGTGTTATTGAAAACAGTATGTTCCTAAAATCAAGATAAAATAGATTCACCTTTTAAACTTCTTGAGTTAACCCTATCTCATCTTCACAGTTTTTCAAAATCTCAATCATGAATTCAACTTCTCATATTTCCTACCTGGAGCCTTCTATCTTTTTGCTTCTACTAGAATTAAATGTTCTCTGCATCTGTACCAAACTGCTCTCTGGTCTTCATTCTCTCCTACTTAATTTCATTGTGTGATGGGACACTCATCCCCTTCTTTCCTTTTTCATTCCCTTCCTTTGCTATAGTACATCCTCAAATCCTCTAAGAGTATGTATAGAAAAACTTACTGTGTATTTACACGCCTGAAAATGTACTTAGTTTTCCCTCCTACTCAATTGATGATTCAGTGGATAGAGAATTCTTGCTATGAAATTTAAAATCATTTATCTATTGATTATTTATCCACAATTTTATAAGAAATCTTACCCAATATGATTCTTGTTCCTTTTTGTTCTCTCTCCTACATATAATATAAAAGTATATAAATTATATGTATATGCAAAATAATATATGTAATTTCTCTCTCCTTCCTTCCCTCTCAAATTTTAGAATTTTATCTATTAGGAGATTTGAATTTCACAATATTGTTATATTCTTTTTCATTCATTTTCTGAACCCTCATATACTTATGTTTTCCCACAATTCATATATTTTTACCTCTGAGAAATTTCATTTCTACCATTATTCCATTAATAATTGTATCCCTAAGTTTATACTGTTATTTCTGAGATTTGAACTTGTCAGATTATTGAACATCCATAATTATTTCTCTGTGTCTTATATTAATGTTTGATTGTATTTACTTTATATTCTGATGTCTCTCACTTTGAGTTCATTCTAGTGAATTGTTAATTTTTGGTGTTATATTTAAATCCCTAGGAACTTTGTTTTTGATTGAATCTTTAATATGGTATCATTTCAGATGTTTTATAACTCACTTCATTTCTTGAATTATCTGTTTCCTACAGAGTACATTTTTCTTTTCCTTTCCTTTCATTTCTTTCTTGTTCTTTTTTGATACAAATTAATTTTTTTCTTATGTCTTGTTCTCCCCGGTTATCTGTTTATATGTAAGAAAGAACTGGATAGATTATTTAAAGCAGCTGATGTTTTATATATATTCTCTGCCTTTGTATTATAGGCTGGGCTCCACTCAGGCCTCTGTTAAGTAAAAATTCTGAGAAGGTGCTTTGTGAGAGGCAGTGCAGGGCCAGGTTTATAATATCAGATGTGACTTTTTGGTGGGCTGTGATGAATGGGCAGGGAGCTCTTTTCAAGAAGTGACCCTTGAAATGCCCAAATGCAAAAGACTCTAATCTGGGATTCCAAAATTTCCACTAAATATCTTATCTTCTCTGAACGATTCCTTTTTTCTAAGTTGTAATTGGACACAATACCTTTATTTAATTTCTTTTTATATGGTGCTGAGGATTAAGGAATGCACTGTTTGGGTCATGTCAATAATCAGTAAATCTTAAGCGAAAGTAATAGACAACTAATAGATACCCTAATGCAAAGATTGCAGGAATGTTAGCATTATCTGAAAGAAAATTCCAAAACAGACTTCATGAAGTGCTTCAAAAATTATGAACATAGTTAAAATAAATGAAAAATAAATGAAATAATAAAATAAATGAAAAATCAAAACTCCAAATGAATTTTAAACAGAGTAAACCAAAAGAAATCCACACCAAGATATATTATATTCAAATATCTGAAAACCAAAAGTAACGGAAATACCTTGAAAACTGTGAGAAAAAAAATGATACCTTATCTATAAGACAGTAACAGTTTGAATGACAGTAGATTTTTTTTCAAAAACCATAGAGGATAGCTGGCATGGTGGCACATAACTGTTATTCCAGCAACTCAGGAGGCTGAGGAAGGAGGATCACAAGTTTAATGCCAGCCTCCACAACTTAGTGAGATCCTTTCTAAAAATAAAAAATAAAAAGGTCTGGGGATGTTTTCAATGGTAGAGTGTTCCTGAGTCCAATCCCCCCTACTAAAAAATATTCAAATGCTAAAATAAAAGAACTGTTAATCCAAGATCTGATACCAAGTTTGAATATCCTCCAAAGATTTTATTGCTAGTAGACCTACTCATAAAAGAGGGGCTAAAGGAGGTTCTCCACAACCAAAGAAACAACTTTATTAAAAATTAATTTCTTGCAGTTATACACAATGGAGAGGTTGACTGTCATGTCTTCATATATGTACATAGGAAAGGCATGTCAGATTCATTCCACTTTCTTTCCTTTTCCTATCCCCACTCCCTTTCCTTCATTCCCCTTTTCTAATCTACTGAACTTCCATTTTCCACCCCAGACTATCATGCTAAGTGAAATAAGCCAAATCCAAAAAACCAAAGGTTGAATTTTTCTCTGATATTTGGAAAGAAACAACTTTTTAAAAATGTGGTATTATTATTTTTTGTCAATTGACCTTTATTTTATTTATTTATATGCAGTGCTGAGAATTGAACCCAGTGCTTCAGACATGCTAGGCAAGCACTTTACCACTGAGCTACAACCCCAATCCAGGAAAAAACTTTTAAAAGGAATCTTAACACCACTGAGAAAAAAAGAAAGAGCACAGGAAATAAATATATAAGTAAATAAAATAAGACTTTCCTTCACTTTTTATGTTTTCCAAAGCATAATGGATGATTATTCAAAATTGCTTGATGTGGTTCTAAATGTACATAGAGGAAATATCTAAGATGATTATATTATAAATTGAAAAGAGTAAAATGAAGTACATTTTCTCCACTTTAAATGCTAAAATGGTGACATTAGCAAACTAGTGTGTGTGTGTGTGTATAAAATACGTAGAGCAACCAGTCAAAGAGATGTACAAAGTGATACAATGAAAGGCATTATTTCATACCAAAATGAAATAATAAGGAAGTATTCTAATAATTCACAGGTAGTTAGGAAAAAGAGAAACAGAACTTCAGAAGTAAGTCTTTGCTTAGCTTGAATGAGGTCTTGGGTTTGATCCCTAGCACCACAAACAAAAGAAAACAAAACAAAAAGCAGAGATCAAACAGAAAAAAATAAAATAAAATGGCAGGCTCAAGCTCTAACATCAATAATTATATTAAATGTAAATAGTTAAACACATTAAGGCAAAGACATTGAAAGGATGGGTTTAAGAAATCATGACTATATATGCTCTATAAAAACCTTCAAATATGATGATACAGGCAGACTAAAAGTGAAAATGGAAAAATATTATAATAATATTAATAAGCAGTAATGGCTATATTAATGTCATATAGAGTTGCTATCAAAGAAAGAAAATTACCAGAGGTAGGATGATACATAATACAATGATAAAAGTAGAAAATGCAGGAATCCTAAATGTGTATACCTGAAAGCTTCGAGAAATGTGGAGCAAAAACTGACAGAATTAGGAGAAATAGACAAATCTACAGTTACAGTTGGAGACTTCCATGGCCTTCTCTCAATATCTATTTGATAAATTAGATAAATGAGTCAGAAAACTAGCAGAGATACAGAACTTATCAATAACATCAACCAATGACATCTCATCTCTATTTATAGAATATTCCATCTAACAAACACAGAATACAATTTTTTTCAAATGCTCACAGGATATATACATGATAGACCACATACTAGGTGGTAGAATAAACCTCAGCCAATTTAAAAGTAAAATCAGAAAGAATGAATTTCCAACTATAGTAGAGTCAAACAGAAAAATCAATAAAGGAAAGGTAACAGGAAAATATCCCCTTGGTCACACTTCTGAATAATCCATGAATCAACGAATTGGTCTCGAGTGAAGTTTAAAAATTCACTAAGTTTGATGAAAATGAAAATATAACATAGCCAAATTTGAAGGTTGTTCATGTGTGGGGAGGGGAAGGTGATAATATCTTTGCCTTCTGATTTATTTTTTCTGTGGGTCTCATATTGCTCTTTAAAATAGCCTATTATTTTTTTATTTGTTTTAATTAGTTACCCATGACAGTACAATGATCTTCACATATCATATATTTGAATCAAGTGGGATATAATTTCTCATTTTTCTGAGTGTACAGGTTGCAGAATCACATTTGTTATGCAGTCACGTATATACACACAGCAATAATAATGTCTATTTTATTCTGCTGTCTTTCCTTCCCCTTAGTCTATTGTTTTTTAAATGGAGGCCTTACCTCTCATATAACAAACTCTATGACAACCCCATAGTAATTAATAAAATATGTTATATAGGATAAACAAAGAGAAAAATGAAATACTTGAGCAGACATGTGATCACCTGATTTAAGACAATGATGTCACTTTAGAAATAATGGAGATCACCTTTTAATAAATGGTGCAAAGTAATTTGGGTATTCACATGAAAAAAGTGACCCCAACATTATTCACTTGAAAAAAGTAATTTAAAATTAATTATAGCATTCAACATGCAAAGTATAGTTATTAGTTTGTGAAAATATATCACATAAGAATTTTTTATGCCTTGGAATATGGAAAAGATTAACTAGTACACACAACTATTAACTTTAAATAAAATATATTGACAAATCAGGCCAAATTAAATATTTCTTGATCAATGTCACCATCATAAATTTTAGATACAAGCATAGATCCCAACTACTATGTATAATCATTGAGCTCTTAAAATTATAAAAAGTAAAAGCATAGAGTGGGAAAAGATATTTGCAACACATGTGTCTGAAAAGATATTTCCAGAATATAGAAGATAAGTTCTCCAGACTAATAAGGAAACAGGAAAATGTCCCAAATAGCAAGAATTTCAAAAGAATGTATACTAATGACCAATAAATTTTTGAAAATGGGCATGATTTCTTGGGCGATTGCAAATGCTAATCAAACCCACAAATGATATTACCACACACTCAGTAGAGTGGTTAAAACTGAAAAGACAACACCAAATGTTGATAAGGATATGAAGAACCTGGAACTCTCATACTTTGCTGGTATTACTCCAACTACTTTTGAAAAATAATTCATAATATTTACAAAATCTAAATATATATCTTGCATTAATGCACAACAATCTAAAGTCTATGAATATATTCAATATATATTGTGGTAGTACACCCCCCCCCCAAAAAAAAACCCTCAAAGCTGAAAAAACTCAAATTTTCAGCAACTGGAGAATGTACAACAATATAATGGTATATTCATACATCTGAATAAATACAAATCTACAGGAACAAAACAACTTAGAACAAGATGACACTGGTCATTTTACTTAATAGAATACTGAATGAAGGTCAACAACAGTAAAACTCTATAGCTTTATTGTATAAAAGTTCAAAAGAAGGCAGAGATAACTATGATAATAGAAATCAGGATAGTGCTTATCTTTTTGGAGGGAGGGTAAAAACAATGAAATAAAGAGAGTTCTTGGGTCTTGGCAGTGTTTCAACTTTTAATCTAGAATATTTTTATAGAAGTGTATACACTTTGTTAAAATTTGCTGAGTTGATATTCACTGTGGTATATTCATATATTTACATATGAAAGATTGGTCAGATTCATTCCACTGTTACTGCCCAACCCATCCCGCCTTCCTCCCCTCCAACTGCTCTACTGATCTTTCCTCTAGTTTGATGGAATACACCTTTCTTCCAGACATTTTTCCATTAGCTTCTACATACGACAGCAAATATTCAAACTTTGACTTTGGAGGCTGAAGGAGAAAATTATTTACATGCCTTTGTCATTATATCAAAGAGTATTGTAATCTTATATATAAATAAAAAGAATGAGTGTGAAGTACATACGAGAGGAAAAAAAGGATATCAGTTAGCCAAAATCTTTCCCTATTTTTAATTTTTAAAAATGTACTTGCTTGTACACTTATGATTTGAGATATTTTATGTTGGCATGTTATACTTCAAAATGAAAGTTAATTTTGTGAATAGAAATTTTTGTAGATATCCATTATAATTTCTTAAATACAATCGAATTATAAACCCACAAGAAAAGTTTCTTCAAAAGAAACTTTCATGTTCTTTAAAAGAAAATGAAGAGAATACTCATATATATCACATCAGTCTGTTCTTACAGTATTCTTTCACTGAAAATCAACTCAGAAAACGTTTATTTAGAACATCTAATAACTAGGATATAAAATTAAGGGTACTTTTGTGATTAAAAGGTTCCTAATACACACCAGATTTAGAATTTGGTCTGAAATGCAAATATTATATGCAATAATAAGTAAGGACGCCTGGTGGCGCTGCAGGTTAAGCGTGTGAATAATGGGCTCTGGATGCCACGGACGCCATTGAGCTGGGAATCAGAACTCTGAAAGCTCCACAAAAGAAGGCAGCATTTTAGATGAACTCCAAGAGACGGATCTTCGAAGAACTAATCGTCCTAAGTGCATGTCAGAAAAAAAAAATATTTAACTCAAGTTTATTTAACTAAATCATCTGAGTGGATTGTATACCGGGTTGAAGGAACTGCACCTTCTGGACGGATTTGAACAATGCAGACTGCTCTAGCAAAACCCCCGCAGAAAAGGCAAGTCATTTTTCTTGCTATGCTGTTGTTTTTGTGGGAGGCTGACTCTGAGGCAATTAGATATTCCATTCCAGAAGAAATAGAAAGCGGCTACTCTGTGGCCAACCTGGCAAAAGATCTGGGGCTCAGGGTGGGGGAGCTGGCCACTCGGGGAGCACGAATCCATCACAAAGGCAGCAAACAGCTCTTGCAGCTTGATGTAAAAACCGGCAATTTGCTTCTACAGGAAAAACTAGACCGGGAGGTACTGTGTGGGGCTACAGAACCCTGTGTATTGCATTTCCAACTGTTACTGGAAAACCCGGTGCAGTTGTTTCAAATTGATGTGCAACTCATAGATGTAAATGACCATTCTCCAGAGTTCCTAGACAGGGATATGATCATTAGAATCCCAGAGAGCGTCCAGCCAAGGTCTGTGTTTGCTTTGAAATCAGCTCAGGACTTGGACATGGGTAGCAACAGTGTTCAGAACTACACAATCAGCCCCAACTCCTATTTTCGTGTTGCTACTCACAACCGCGGTGATGGCAGAAAATACCCAGAGCTGGTATTGGGTAAAGCCCTGGACCGGGAGGAAGAGCCTGAGCTCAGTTTAACTCTCACAGCGCTGGATGGTGGGGAGCCGCCCAGGTCTGGGACTGTCACAGTTCGCATTGAAGTGATAGACATCAATGATAATGCCCCTGAATTTTTACAGTCCCTTTATGAGGCACAGGTTCCTGAGAACAGTCCCATAAACTCATTAGTTCTTGTTGTCTCTGCTCGAGATATAGATGCAGGAACTTATGGGCGTGTATCCTACTCTTTACTAGAAGGTGATGAAGTTTCTCAACCATTTGTAATACATGAAAAAACAGGAGAAATTCATCTGCAAAGAGCATTGGATTTTGAAGCAACCCAACATTATATCATAGAAATTGAAGCAACAGATGGTGGAGGCCTTGTGGGAAAATGCACAGTGGCCATAGAAGTGGTGGATGTGAATGACAATGCTCCTGAACTAACCATGTCGACACTCAGCAGCTCTATCCCAGAAAACTCCCCAGAGACTGTAGTTGCCATTTTCAGCGTTTCTGATCCAGACTCTGGGGACAATGGTAGGATGGTTTGCTCCATAGAAAACGATCTCCCCTTCTTCTTGAAACCCACATTTAAGAACTTTTATACCTTGGTGACAGAGAGGCCGCTGGACAGAGAGAGCAGAGCAGAGTACAACATCACCATCACAGTCACTGACTTGGGGTCACCTAGGTTGAATACCGAGTACAGCATAACTGTTGTCATCTCTGACGTTAACGACAACTCCCCTGACTTTACACAAACCTCCTATATGCTGTCAGTGCGCGAGAACAACAGCCCTGCTCTACACATAGGCAGTGTCAGCGCCACAGACAGAGACTCAGGCACCAATGCCCAGATCACCTACTCGCTGCTGCCAACCCAGGACCCACACCTGCCCCTCGCCTCGCTGGTCTCCATCAACGCAGACAATGGGCAGCTGTTCGCGCTGAGGGCGCTGGACTTCGAGGCCCTGCAGTCATTCGAGTTCCACGTGGGCGCCACAGACCAAGGCTCGCCTACACTCAGCAGCCAGGCGCTGGTGCGAGTGGTGGTGCTGGACGACAATGACAACTCGCCCTTCGTGCTGTACCCAATGCAGAACGCCTCTGCGCCCTGCACAGAGCTGGTGCCCAGGGCGGCAGAGCAGGGCTACCTGGTCACCAAGGTGGTGGCGGTGGATGGAGACTCGGGTCAGAACGCCTGGCTGTCATACCAGCTGGTCAAGGCCACGGAGCCCGGGCTGTTTGGCGTGTGGGCGCACAATGGCGAGGTGCGCACCGCCAGGCTGCTGAGTGAGCGCGACGCGGCCAGGCACAGGCTGGTGGTGCTGGTCAAGGACAATGGCGAGCCTCCGCTGTCTGCCAGCGTCACGCTGCACGTGCTGTTGGTGGATGGCTTCTCCCAGCCCTACCTGCCGCTCCCGGAAGTGGCGCCCGAGCGCGCGCAGGGGGACTCGCTCACTGTCTACTTGGTCATCGCCTTGGCCTCTGTGTCATCGCTCTTCCTCTTCTCTGTGCTGGTGTTCGTGGCGGTGCGGCTGTGCAGGAGGCGCAGGGCGGCGCCGCTGGGTGTCTGCTCTGTGCCTGAGGGCCACTTTCCTGGACACCTGGTGGATGTTAGCGGCACTGGGACCTTGTCCCAGAGCTACCAGTATGAGGTATGTCTTGCTGGAAACTCTGGGTCTGGTGAGTTCAAGTTCCTGAAACCAATATTCCCCAATCTCTTGCTTCAGAACACTGGGAACTAAGGAAAACCTGCAAATAACTTTTATAGTTTTGTATTTAATTAATTATTGTATTTGTTTCAATTAATCTATTAATCTGGGCAACTATTCTTACAATACCTTTCTCAAATATTGATAGCACTATACCAACAATATTCTTTCTCTGGTAGTGCTTAATATATTTTTGTGTATGGCTGGTATTCATTATAATTAGCATTTAAATGACACTATTTATGAGTATGTGTTTTCTCCCCATTTGACCTTCTTGGTGAATACTATTTCTCTAAGTAGAAATTACTCAAATAGTGCTCAAATTTTATTTTTAGCAACTTCTTAAATTAGTTAATATTAAAGCTTTTATGAAACCTTGAATTGTTATTACTTGTAGTGCCAGTGTTTACCATATAACTTCCTCTTTCAACTCTAGAGTGTTTGAAATTTCGTTTTATTTCATTGGTGCTGGGTATAGATGCTCAAATTTCCTGCATGCTAATCAAGCACGTATTCCACTGATCTTGACACCCAGGTGAAATTCTTTATATTTATCTTGGCATTTCTCATTGAGTACACTACCAACTTAAGCTCTCTGAAGAAATGTAAGCATGAAACTTAGCATAATTTTTTTTCTCCCAAATTGTATATAAATATTTACTTTGTTAAAATGTCTCTATACTAAAACTGTGGCCTGTTATGAGCAACACATGTTAGAGATTATCTTAAACATTTGGTTACTGCATATCTACTGCATTATATTTTCATAAACATTAATATTAAATTAAAAATAATTCTCATCTACAAATACTAAAGAGAACATCTTTGTAATTTCTTATTTGTTTCACTAAATGAAACTGTTAAGGGGCTGAGGGCATGACCCAATGGTAGAGCATGCATGCATATATGCTAAGCCTGGTTTCAATTCCCAGCACCAAAGCAAAAAAATATTTTTTTTTAGAAATTCTGTTAAAGAACATCTTGGTATAATCCTTTAAAAAATAATCTTAGAATCTGAAATAAACCCTAAGCTTCTCCAAAGAATTTGGGACTCCTGAGGGCATCATATATGTTCTTACCCTTTCCTTTTGGCCCATAAATACAAGTTTAAGTGTAGGAGACTTTTGTTTGTCATTGTCACCACTAGGTATGCAGTAACCAAATAAGTTATGTAATATCTAACATCATATATTAAAATAAGTAATATTTTATTTCTGAATACATTGGAACAGTAATTAATTTACCTGAATTATAATTGTTTTTGTTGCATTCAATAAGCCAAGTAGGTGAATTATGTGATTTCTAACTAGTAAATTTATATGAATAAAACTATAAGAAAATTTCTTTGGAATTTTGGCAAAACATGAACAATTGAAAAGCTTGCTATAATCTAAACACATTTGTGTTTTAATCTCAAATATCATTCTACTGGAGTTTACAGTACATGAATTTTTCCCCTGAGTTACTCTTTTATTTCCCCTAAGGATAAAATGAAATAAAAAAGGTAAATTACTTAACATTTGTTATTCTTGAAATATAATTTTCCAATTTAAGTTAGGAAGAGAGAAAAGTGAGAAAAGAAACACAAACATGTAAGATACAAATATAGAAGTCAATGGTAATGACTTCTCCATTTATTAGAAATTTAAATTAAACAGTTTTTATGTATGATAATAAGAAATAGGGTTGAAGGTTTTACCAATATATTTCAACACACAAAAAACCAAGTTCATTTTTGTTTATGCTAGGTTAGTCTAATTTATATAATCACCTAAATGACACTGGACAAATAAACACCCATTCCACTTTATCCTTGGAAAAAGAATGGATCATTCCTTACCAATAAGAGCCCATCACAAGGCTACAGAACAGATCGACTTTTTGAAATTCACTAATTGGAATTTAGCAATAAACACTGTAAAATTTCACAACATGATATACCTCATAAAATGTGCCAGTTTGATGGCCACAGGAAAAAAAATAGAGAATGGAAGAAAAATATCTTAATAATAACACTCATTTAAACATTTTTTTGTCTCTCAAATATACACAACTTTTGTAATTCCTTTGCTGTTGTTTTAGGCACAGCATGTAGTGAGTTCAATGCATTCTTTTTGGGAAGCAAATAGCACAGATCACTCAGATTGTCTCTTCATAATCAAAAGTTGCAAAAATGTATTTTTAAAGTGTTAAGTTAAAATTCATGAATACATTTGATGGAATTCTGCTTCCAGGTTAGATGGACTATCTGGCAGCAAAAAGCAACCATGAAAATTGGCTAAATATCAGAAATTACCTCTCTACAGCAACAGAGGTCAGATGATAGGATAAGAAATGAGTGGCTCAGGATTTCTGAAAAGAATGCTTTGGGATGAGAACTAAGTCCTACAGTCAGTTTTCTTCCAAGAAAATTTGCTAAGTCAGGAAACAACAGATTCTTAACAGGGACAGACTAACTTCCATAGCCTTCCATAGTCTGTAAGATTCAAGCTCAGGATCAGTTTCCCCATTCAGGTCACTTGTCAAACTCAGCACAGTCCAGGGCAGAAGTCTAAAAACCCAAGTGGAAAATTCTTAGAAAGCAGGATGAAATTTTCTTTAATATTTGAAGATTAGAGTTTGGGATCTGCCATGGGAAGAGGCATAGAAAATATACCAATTTTTCAATTGACAATTCTGTAGACAAGGTACTTTTTAGGATAGTAAGGAACCTTGACTAAATTAAGTGCCTTTCACTTTAGCCCAATTTGACTAGTTAGAGTTCTATCAGGCCAACAGAGGAAAAAGTGAACCCTCCTGGTTCAATATCACTTTGATCCTGGACATCTTTTTACATAAATATCGAGAATTCAGTAAAAAGTTACAAGCCACCTACACACAAAACTGGATGATCTGAGTAAAATCAAGAGAAAAAACACAAAATAAATGACTTCAAGATAATCTAGATAGTAGAATTAATGTTAGAATAAGCATGAATAATATGTCAAAAATAAGGAACAATAGAGAAAATAGATGTAAAGAGAATTTCACCTGACAATTGAAATCTTAAAATGGACATTCATTCTTTAGCTGCAAAATTATAATATTTGATGTAAAACTGTTGAAATAGTTTAATGTCATAGATATAAAAGACTACAGGATTAGTGGAAGTGAGACAGATCAATATAAAATATTCAAATAGGAACCCAAATATAATAAAAAACAACATTAATGAAAAACTCTAACTTACATATGATTATAATCCTAGAAGGATAAGAGGGAATAGAGTGGTAATAAGCAGTATTTAAACAGTTAATGACCAAGAATTTTCCAAAATTGTGTCTTTAAGTCTTCAAGATACTCAGAGAAACCCAATCAGGATAAAAATTTTTTAAAAGTCTAAAAATCAAAACCAAAAGTCAAGATACAAGTCAAAGAGAAAAAAAATCTCAAAAGGTATCACCTAAAATATCACATATTACTTTTAAAGAAGCAAAGGTAAAACTAACCTTCAACATGTGTTCTGAAACCAAAAGAAAAAAGAATAGCTTTTAAAGATAAGAAAATTATTAATAGACTATAATTCTATCACCAGCAAACATTTCCCTCAGCAATGAATTTGTCAAAGAAACAAAAACTGACAGAGTTAATCACAGTCACACCTGCACTAGTAGAAATACTTCCAGTGGAATTCATTTAGGCAGAAAGAAAACAGTTCTAAAAGGATCACAGATTTGCAGGAAGAAATAAAAAGACAGGAAGGGTAAATATAAATGATTGTTGATTTAATGTTGATTATACTGGGCACTATTAGTAGTTTCTTTAAGGATTTAAAATATGCATTAAATTTAAGTTCATAACAACAACAACAATGTGAGAGGTAGAGGCACAGATTTGGAGAGTCCTAATGTTTTAATTAAAATTATGGTGATATTCAGATCAATAATTTGTATTAGATTCTTATAGATCAAAGATCATGCTGTGATTTCTTGAATAGCCTCTTAAAGAATAACTAAAAAAACTATTTGATGGGAAATTTTTATATAACAAATATTTGAATACCAAAAGAAGAACAAAATTTCTGGGATAAGTAAAAAATAATTAGATGTTAATTATAAATGGGAAGATATCAAATATTACATTAATAATACAATTAAGCTAACAGTATTGTACACCAGATTTAAGAAAAACTCAATATTGCTATCATATGTATGTGTATGTGATAGAACACAGAAAATTGAAAGTTTAAAAATGGAATAAGGTATGTACTACAAATACTAGCCTTTCAGTGTAGCTATATTCACAAAAGACCAAGGAGACTTTAAGGAAAGATACATTGCTAGGAAGAAAGAGAGATGTTTTATAATAATATGAAAATATAACAGAAATATGTGAGAAAGATTTCCCCATAAGAAATATTTTTACTACAGAGTAAAAAAAAGTCAAATTGATGAAGTACAAATGAAAAGTAGACAAACCACAAACCTCTCAATTCTGATAGAATAAGAAGACAAAACACATATGTGCCCCTGTATATACACACATATACACATACAAGAATATTGAAGATATCAATAACACAAAACATATTGAAATACATCAACATCCATAGCACACTCATGCATACACATATTTGAAATATGAAAATTGCCCATATTCTGGGTTATAAAACAAGCCTCATTTTAAAATAAAAGACATTGAGATGACTCATTATACTTTTTGACTACAGCAGAATAAAGAAAAAAGTGAAAATATGACAAATCCCCAAATGCTTCAAAATTAATTAATAAAACCCAAATCAAATTTGAAATCACAGCAGAAATTTCCAAACATTTTCAAATATGCAAAGTTTAAGAACTGACGCATATACTCCACTGAACTTCTATTCTGTCTGCCCCTTAGTGTGGATTAACTTTCACATATTAGAGAATACATTTGAACTTTAATTTTTTTTTGGATTGACCTATTTCACTTAGCATGATAGTCTCCGATCCATCCATTTACTAGCAAATGTCATAAAGTCATTTTTCTTTATGTCTGAGTAATACCCTGTTTGTATATATGCCACAATTTCTTTATCCATTCATCTGTTGGGCACCTAGGTTGGCTCCATAGCTTAGCTATTGTGAATTGTGCTGCTGTAAACATTGATGTGGCTGTATCACTGGAGTAAGTTGATTTTTAATCTGTCATAATCTTCATATGTATGTACATGAATAAACCACAGCGAATCTCACCATTGGGCACATCCAACAAGAAATTAATTTAAGAAAAAAATTATGGATAAATGGCAAAAAGATCAATAGAGGGAAGAGGGAAGGGGGTAAGGAGAGGGAAGGGGAAGGAGAGATACTAGGGTCTTAATTAGAACAAAATATATTCAATGCTTGTATAATAATGTCAAAATGGATTCTAATGTCATGTGTAACTAAAAAGAACCAATAAAAAGATTTTTGTGGGCTGGGGATGTGGCTCAGGCAGTAGCGCGCTCGCCTGGCATGCGTGCGGCCCGGGTTGGATCCTCAGCACCACATACCAACAAAGATGTTGTGTCCGCCAAGAATTCTCTCTCTCTCCTCTCTCAAAAAAATAAAAAAAATAAAAGCTACAAATCTGGAAATCATTCTTTATCATTTCCTTAAAAAAAAAAAAGAATTTTGCAATGAAGTGGTGTACAAAATTTAAAAAAACTTGACATACAGAACTTGAGAATTTAAAATCTTTAACACACACATTAGAGAAGCAAGACTGAAAAATCCTGTAAGCTTTCATTTAAAGAAGCAAGAAAAATAATAGCAAATCAAATGCAAAGAACAAAGGTTGGGCTGGGGATATAGCTCAGTTCATAGAGTGCTTGTCTAGCATGCACAATGCCCTGGGTTCAATCCCCAGCCCCCAACCCCTCCCCACACACAAGAACAAAGGTACACTTACCCAAGCAAAAATAAATAAAAGATATGGAAATATATAAACAGAGAAATTCTACAAACCTAAATGTGTTTCTTTGTAATATTAAATAAAATTTAAATCTTTTAGATGAATCAAAAAAAAAAGAGAAAAAAAACCCACCAACTCCCAATATTAGGAATGAAAAAAGAAACATCTTTACCAATCCTACAGATTTTTAAAAACATAAAAAGGGAATATCATGAACAACTTTATGCCAATAAATTTGACAACTTATATAAAATATTCTTTGAAAATCCAGTTTTCCAAAAATGAAGGAAGAAGAAATAGAAAATCTGATTAGTTATATCTATTAAAGAAAGATGCTATTAAAATCTATTCACTTCACAGGGGTGAATTCTTTCAAATAATTATGTAAAAAATTTACATCACTTTGAATAGAAAAATTAAAGGTATTTCTGGAATCATTTGGGCACCAGCACAATTTTTAGTAGTTATGACATCCCACCTAAATTTGACAGTATAAGAAAGAAAGATAACAAACAAATTTCTTTTAAAAACATATATAGAAAATTTATTTTAAAAATGAACAAATAAATTTCAGTGATATATGAGGGGGAAACAATAATAGATTAAGAGAAAAGGAAAAATAAAATGATCATCTCAGTGGATAATCAAATGTCATTTGATAAAATTCAGAACACATTAATGGTAAAATTGCTAGCAAATGAAAATGGAAGGGGAATTTCATAGTGTCTGTTAAAACATCAATAAACATCATTAATAGTAATTTATTAAAAGCTTTTCTCTAAAGCTCAAGAACAAGAATAGGATTCTCACCCTTACTACTTCAATTCAGTAGTTTATTATTGGCCCCAATCAGTGGAAAAAGACAAAGAAGGATCAAAAGGCACAACGATTGGGAGAGAAGAAATCCTCTTTTCAAAATAGATGATTATGGAACCTGCTCGGCGGACCGACCCGCGGATGGAGTCTGGGGCGTGCGCTGAGTAGCGGCGAGGTACCGAAGCGGGAGTACAGCGATGCGGATTCTGGGGGCTCCCGCCAGCGGTGCACTGGCCATGCTTAGTGCTGAGTTCCGGCTTTGAGACAGAGGAGAGAAGCGGTCCAGTTTGATTCTTGACACTGGTCGGACCACGGAGGAGGACAGCATCCGCCATCTTGGAGAGCTGATGTAATGATCCATGTTTTCTACTGATCTCAGCTCATTCAACTACGGAACAGGTGATTCCAGGCTGGTATTTGCCTGCATCTCGCAGACAGATTGCTCAGGCTCGGGACTGGAGAACCTGAGGAGAATACTCTTCGGGGCTCGCTCTTGGCAAGGCATGCGCCGGACTTTGAGCGGCCAGATTCTGGTTCCCCGGGCTGCTTTGGCCCAGGACGGGGAACCTGCGGGGACTGCGTGCCGACGCCAGCTCCAAGTGGAAAGTGCGCTGAGGGGCGGCGGGGCTCTGACTCCCGGAACAGTTTTGGCCCGGGGCTGGGGAGCCCGCGGGGACTGTGTCTTTGACCCTGCTCCTACCGGAGCGTGCACCGAGCCGGGAGAGTTTGGAGCGACTGGGCTCGGGCTTCTGGGGCTGCTTTGGCCTGGGGCTCGGGAACCCGCGGGGGTCGCTCTGTGGAGCCTGCTCCTAGCAGAGCGTGGCTGGGATCGGAGAGGCTGGGTTCTGGCTCCCGAAACTGCTTTAGCCCAGGGCCGGGGAACCTGCGGGGACTGCAAGCTGACGCCAGCTCCAGGTGGAACGTGCGCTGAGGGGCGGTGGCGCTCTGACTCCCGGAACAGTTTTGGCCCGGGGCTGGGGAGCCCGCGGGGACTGCATCTTTAACCCTGCTCCTAGCGGAGTGTGCACCGAGCTGGGAGAGTTTGGAGTGGCCAGGCTCGGTCTCCCGGGGCTGCTTTGGCCTGGGGCTTGGGAATCCGTGGCGGTTGCTCTGTGGAGCCAGCTCCTAGCAGAGCGTGGCTGGGATCGGAGAGGCCGGGTTCCGGCTCCCGAAGCTGCTTTGGCCCAGGGCTGGGGAACCTACAGGGTCTGCTTCTCGGTCCGGGTCCTGCTTGGTGCTGTGGGGGCCTGGGGGGCAGAGTGGAACTTCCACCTGCGCCCAGAGCAGGCCAAGTGACCCGCCGGCGTACATCCCAACTGCAGCTGGGGCCGAGGAGAGTAGCCGCCCACGCCTGGAACAGGACCAGCGACCCGACTGCGCAGTAGCCAAGTCACCCCATTTGGAGTGGGGGCTGTGAAGAGCCGCTGTCTGAGCCTGCAAGGTAAGCAGACCTGCGACCCACTGGCAGGACAGGCCCGGCAGCCTGCCAGTGTGGTGGACAAGTAGCATCGAGGCAGTCACGTCACACTGGTTGGAGTGGGAGTTGAGCAGAGCCACCGCCCATGTCCGGAAAAGGCCCAGCGACCCATTGGAGAGGCAGTTAGGTACCCCCACTGGGAGTGGGGGTTGAGCAGAACTGCCGCCCGAGCCCGCAAGGTAGGCAGATCTGCGACCCACCGGCGGAACAGGCTTAGAGGCCGACCACTGTGGTAGACACGTCACACCAATTGGAGTAGGGGCGGAGCAGAGCTGCCGCCCACATCCGGATCAGGTCCAACGACCCGAGGGCGTGGTAGTTACGTCACCATAATTGGAGTGGGGGCAGAGTAGAGCCGCCACCCGCGCCCGCAGGGTGGGCAGACCTGCGACCAACCAGTGGGGTAGATAGATCACCCTAATTAGAGGAGGAGCACAGCCACTACCCGCCCTGCAAGAGAGATCTCCCAACTATACAAGAGCAATATAAATAAATAGGGGGAAAATTTCAAAAACACAACAGTTTCACCCAGCAGAAAGAAACGCAAGCAGTATGAAATGACAAGGAAAGAAAGGACCACAAGCAATGCAGGTCAACTCAACTCTAGAAGAGGTAATAGCTGCAACAGATGGAATGTCTGATAAAGAGTTCAGGATATACATGCTTCAGATGATCTGGAGTCTCAAGGAAGACATGAGACAGCAAAACCAGACAATGAAAGATCACTTTGACAAGGAACTACATAAACAAATCCAGGAAGTAAAAGACCAATTTCACAGGGAGATAGAGGTAATAAAAAACAAACAAATAGAAATCCTAGAAATGCAGGAAGCAATAAACCAACTTAAAACCTCAATTGACAATACTACCAGCAGAGTAGATCACTTAGAAGATAGAACATCAGACAATGAAGACAAAGTATTACAACTTGAAAAGAACATAGACAGCTCAGCAAGTCTGCTAAGAAACCATGAACAGAACATCCAAGAAATATGGGATAACATTAAAAGACCAAACTTAAGAGTCATTGGGATTCAGGAAGGCACAGGGCTCCAAACCAAAGGAATAAACAATATATTCAATGAAATAATACGAGAAAACTTCCCAGACTTGAAGAATGAAACAGAATCCCAAATCCTAGAAGCCTACAGGACGCCGAAAGTGCAAAATCATAAGAGATCCACACCTAGACACATTATCATGAAGATGCCCAACATACAGAATAAGGAGAGAATTTTAAAAGCTACAAGAGAAAGAAAGCAGATTACATTTAGGGGTAAACCAATCAGGATAACAGCTGATCTCTCAACACAGATTCTGAAAGCTAGAAGATCCTGGAATAACATATTTCAAACACTGAAAGAAAATGGGTTCCAACCCAGAATCGTGTATCCGGCGAAATTAACCTTCAGGATGGAAGATGAAATTAAAACCTTCCACGATAAACAAAAGTTAAAAGAATTCGCAGCTAGAAAACCATCTCTTCAAAAAATCCTTGGCAAAACATTACAGGAAGAGGAAATCGAAAACAACATTGAAAACCATCAGTGGGAGGTAGGACAGTAAAGGGGGGAAAGTAATCAAAGAGGAAAACAAATCAGGTTTAGTAACATTAATAAACAAATATGGCTGGAGGAACAAACCATATCTCAATAATAACCCTAAATGTTAATGGCTTAAACTCACCAATTAAGAGACACAGGCTAGTAGAATGGATCACAGAACATGACCCAACAATATGCTGCCTACAGGAGACGCATTTGATAGGAAAAGATATACATAGACTGAAGGTGAAAGGCTGGGAAAAATCATTCCACTCATATGGACTGTGGAAACAAGCAGGAGTGTCCATACTCATATCAAACAAAATAGATTTCAAGCCAAAGTTAATCAAAAGGGATAAAGAAGGACACTGCATACTGCTCAAGGGAACCATACACCAACAAGACATAACAATCATAAATATATATGCCCCAAACAATGGTGCACCTACGTTCATCAAGCAAACTCTTCTCAAGTTCAAGAGTCTAATAGACCACCATACAATAATCATGGGAGACTTGAACACACCTCTCTCACCACTGGACAGATCTTCCAAACAAAAGTTAAATAAGGAAACGATAGAACTCAATAACACAATTAACAACCTAGACTTAATTGACATATATAGAATATACCACCCAACATCAAGTAGTTACACTTTTTTCTCAGCAGCACATGGATCCTTCTCAAAAATAGATCATATATTATGTCACAGGGCAACTCTTAGACAATATAAAGGAGTAGAGATAATACCATGCATCTTATCTGACCATAATGGAATGAAACTGAAAATCAATGATAAAAGAAGGAAGGAAATATCATGCATCACTTGGAGAATGAACAATAGGTGACTGAATGATCAATGGGTTATAGAAGACATTAAGGAGGAAATTAAAAACTTCTTAGAGTTAAATGAAAACAGACACAACATATCGGAATCTATGGGACACATTGAAAGCAGTTCTAAGAGGAAAATTCATTGCTTGGAGCTCATTCCTTAAAAAAAGAAAAAACCAACAAATAAATGATCTCATATTTCATCTCAAAATCCTAGAAAAAGAAGAGCAAAACAATAGCAAAAGAAGTAGAAGGCAAGAAATAATTAAAATCAGAGCGGAAATTAATGAAATCGAAACGAAAGAAACAATTGAAAAAATTGACAAAACCAAAAGTTGGTTCTTTGAAAAAATAAATAAAATCGACAGACCCTTAGCCATGCTAACGAAGAGAAGAAGAGAGAGAACCCAAATTACTAGCATACGGGATGAAAAAGGCAATATCACAACAGACGCTTCAGAAATACAGAAGATAATCAGAAATTATTTTGAATCCTTATACTCCAATAAAATAGAAGATAGTGAAGGCATCGATAAATTTCTTAAGTCATATGATCTGCCCAGATTGAGTCAGGAAGATATAGACGACCTAAACAGACCAATAACAATAGAGGAAATAGAAGAAACCATCAAAAGACTACCAACTAAGAAAAGCCCAGGACCGGATGGGTATACAGCAGAGTTTTACAAAACCTTTAAAGAGGAACTAACACCAACACTTTTCAAGCTATTCCAGGAAATAGAAAAAGAGGGAGAACTTCCAAATACATTCTACGAGGCCAACATCACCCTGATGCCTAAACCAGACAGAGACACTTCAAAGAAAGAAAACTACAGACCAATATCTCTAATGAACCTAGATGCAAAAATCCTCAATAAAATTCTGGCGAATCGGATTCAAAATCATATCAAAAAAATTATACACCTGGGCTGGGGATGTGGCTCAAGCGGTAGCGCGCTCATCTGGTATGCGTGCGGCCCGGGTTCGATCCTCAGCACCACGTACCAACAAAGATGTTGTGTCCGCCGAGAACTAAAAAATAAATATTAAAAATTCTCTCTCTCTCTCTCTCCTCTCTCACTCTCTCTTTAAAAAAAAAAAATTATACACCATGATCAAGTAGGATTCATCCCTGGGATGCAAGGCTGGTTCAATATACGAAAATCGATAAATGTTATTCACCACATCAATAGACTTAAAAATAAGAACCATATGATCATCTCGATAGATGCAGAAAAAGCATTTGACAAAGTACAGCATCCCTTTATGTTCAAAACTCTAGAAAAATTAGGGATAACAGGATCATACCTCAACATTGTAAAAGCAATCTATGATAAGCCTCAGGCCAGCATCATTCTGAATGGAGAAAAATTGAAGGCATTCCCTCTAAGATCTGGTACAAGACAGGGATGCCCTCTCTCACCACTTCTGTTCAACATAGTCCTCGAAACACTGGCCAGAGCAATTAGATGAAAGAAATTAAAGGCATAAAAATAGGAAAAGAAGAACTTAAATTATCACTATTTGCAGATGATATGATTCTATACCTAACAGACCCAAAAGGGTCTACAAAGAAACTATTAGAGCTAATAAATGAATTCAGCAAAGTGGCAGGATATAAAATCAACACGCATAAATCAAATGCATTCTTGTATATCAGCGACAAATCCTCTGAAACGGAAATGAGGACAACTACTCCATTCACAATATCCCCCCCCAAAAATAAAATACTTGGGAATTAACCTAACAAAAGAGGTGAAAGACCTATACAATGAAAACTACAGAACCCTAAAGAGAGATATAGAAGAAGACCTCAGAAGATGGAAAAATATTCCTTGTTCATGGATAGGCAGAACTAACATCATCAAAATGGCGATATTACCAAAAGTTCTCTATAAGTTCAATGCTATCCCAATCAAAATTCCAACAGCATTTCTTGTAGAAATAGATAAAACAATCATGAAATTCATATGGAATAATAAAAGACCCAGAATAGCAAAAACAATGCTAAGCAGGAAGTGTGAATCAGGCGGTATAGCAATACCAGACTTCAAACTATACTACAGAGCAATAGTAACAAAAACAGCATGGTACTGGTACCAAAACAGGCGGGTGGACCAATGGTATAGAATAGAGGACACAGAGACTAATCCACAAAGTTACAACTATCTTATATTTGATAAAGGGACTAAAAGCATGCAATGGAGGAAGGATAGCATCTTCAACAAATGGTGCTGGGAAAACTGGAAATCCATATGCATCAAAATGAAACTGAATCCCTTTCTCTCACCATGCACAAAAGTTAACTCAAAATGGATTAAGGAGCTCGATATTAAATCAGAGACATGGCGTCTGATAGAAGAAAAAGTTGGCTATGATCTACATACTGCGGGGTCGGGCTCCAAATTCCTCAATAGGACACCCATAGCGCAAGAGTTAGCAACTAGAATCAACAAATGGGACTTACTCAAACTAAAAAGTTTTTTCTCAGCAAAAGAAACAATAAGAGAGATAAATAGGGAGCCTACATCCTGGGAACAAATCTTTACTCCACACACTTCAGATAGAGCCCTAATATCCAGAACTCAAAAAATTAGATAATAAGATAACAAACAACCTAATCAACAAATGGGCCAAGGACCTGAACAGACACTTCTCAGAGGAGGACATACAATCAATTAACAAGTACATGAAAAAATGCTCACCATCGCTAGCAGTCAGAGAAATGCAAATCAAAACCACCCTAAGATACCATCTCACTCCAGTAAGATTGGTAGCCATTAGGAAGTCCAACAACAACAAGTGCTGGCGAGGATGCGGGGGAAAGGGTACACTTGTTCATTGTTGGTGGGACTGCAAATTGGTGCAGCCAATTTGGAAAGCAGTATGGAGATTTCTTGGAAAGCTGGGAATGGAACTACCATTTGACCCAGCTATTCCCCTTCTCAGTCTATTCCCTAAAGACCTAATAAGAGCATGCTACAGGGACACTGCTACATCGATGTTCATAGCAGCACAATTCACGATAGCAAGATTGTGGAACCAACCTAGTTGCCCTTCAATAGATGAATGGATAAAAAAATGTGGCATTTATACACAATGGAGTATTACTCTGCATTAAGAAATGACAAAATCATAGAATTTGGAGGGAAATGGATGGCATTAGAGCAGATTATGCTAAGCGAAGCTAGCCAATCCTTAAAAAACAAATGCCAAATGACTTCTTTGATATAAGGGGAGTAACCAAGGACAGGGTAGGGATGAAGAGCTTGAGAAGAAGATTAACATTAAACAGGGATGATAGGTGGGAGGGAAAGGGAGAGAGAAGGGAAATCGCATGGAATTGGAAGGTGAGCCTCAGGGTCATACACAATTACATATAAGAGGAAAGGAGGGGTAAGAGAAAAATAATACAAGTGAAGAAGTGATTTACAGTAGAGGGGGTAGAGAGAGAAAAGGGGAGGGGAGGGGAGGGGAAGGGGGATAGTAGAGAATAGGATAAACAGCAGAATACATCAGTCACTAGAATGGCAATATGTAAATCAATGGAAGTGTAACTGATGTGATACAGCAATCGGTATACGGGGTAAAAATGGGAGTTCATAACCCACTTGAATCAAATTGTGAAATATGATATATTAAGAACTTTGTAATGTTTTGAACGACCAACAATAAATTTAAAAAAATAGATGATTATTGCATAAAAAGCATGAAAAAATCTCTAATTTATTAGCAATTATTAAATAAAGTTAGCAATATCAAGGATACAAGGACAATATACAAATATGAGTTGTCTTTATAATCACCGACAATAAAAAATGAAAATTTTAAATATAATTTACAATAGTTTTCAAAATATCATGTACCTGGAAAGAAATCAAAAGGAATAATTCATAATAACTTTACCCTGAAAAAAATCACAAAACATCATTGAGAAAATAAAGAAGATCTAACTAAATAGAAGACTACACAGTGTTCACTATTTGAAAGACTAAATAATGGGAATGATAGGAATATTAGTTCTTCTCCAACCAGTCTATACATGTGACAAAATCCTAAACAAAATGTTAGCCAATTTCTTTTGGAAAAGAGAAACACTGCATATAAAGTTTGTATGGAAATACAACCAAACAATAAAAACCAAAGCAATCTTGAAGAAAAAGAATAAAACTAGAGATATCACACTAAAGGTATGATCTATGACAGAAATAATTGCTAGGTTGAACTTCATTAAAATTAAAATTTTCTGCTGTGCCAAAGATTCTATCAACAGATTAAAAAGGTCACAGAGTATGAAAATATTGACAAAAAGCATATTATAAAGGATTATTATCCAAAATATACAAAGATTGTCAAAATTCATGTAAAACTGAACAAAATAACAAAAACTTACCAAAGAAAATAGATAGATGGCAAATAATCAGATGAAAACATGCTCTATATAGATGTCATCAGGAAAATGCAAATTAAAATAAAATTGGTATACCACTATAAAACCATTAGAATGTCCAACCTCTAGGTCACTGACAACACCAAATGCTGAGGAAGATGGGAGCAAAAGGAATTCTTATTCAATGATGATGGATCAGGAAGGGTACAGCTGCTTTGGAAGACAGTTTGGTATCTTCTTGCAAAGCTGATACTCTTACAATTGATGCAGCAATCGTGCTTCTTAGTATTTATCCAAAGGAACTGAAAACTTAGATCCACACAAAAACATGCAAGGTGAGGTTTATAGTAGCTATGTTCACAACTGTCAAAATTAAAATATCCATCAATAAGTGAATTGATAAGTAAACAGTGATACACTCAGACTTTATATATTATCATTCAATACCAAAATACATAAATAAATAGCCATCAAATCATTAAAAGGCATGGAGAAAATTTAAATGCATATTGCTATGTGAAATAGTCATTATCAAATGACTCTATAATGTACTACTCTGAGTACAAGATATTTTGGAAAGGGCAAAACTGTGGAGACAGTACAAATATCTGAGGTTTCCAGTGTGTTCAGGTAAGGAAGAGATAGATGGAGCACAGATTTTTGGCCAGTTAAACTACCCTGTAAAAGTGGATACATGTCATTTACATTTGTAAAAATTCATACAATGTACAGTACCAGAAATGAACCTTATTTTAAACTAAAGAGTTAGTGACAAAGATGTGTTGATGTAGGTCCATAAATTGTAAGACATGTACAACTCTAATAGGGGATGTTGATAATGGAGAAGGTTGTGAACTTGTGGGGACAGGGGTATATAGAAAATCTCTTTGTCTTTTGATTTAATTTTTTGTGGGTCTAAAACTGCTCTTTAAAACAGTCTATTGATTTTTAAATGGAGGAATTACCTCTCATAACAAACTATGATAAAGCTATGGTAATCAATAAAATGTGGTATTGCAGAATAAAGAAAAAATTGAACCCTTGAGCCAACCTGTGGTTACTTGATTTAAGACAATGATGTCATTTCAGAAAAGTGAGAATCATCTTCACAATCAATGGTTCAAAGACATTTGAATATTTACATGGAAAAATGACCCTAACATTATTCACTTGAAATAATTTAAAATTTATTATAGCTTTCAACATGCAAAATATAGTTATTAGTTTTTCAAAATGTATAACAATATCTTTATGCCTTGGAGTATGAAAAAGATTCAACTAGTATACACAAGCTGTTAACTAAAAATAAAATATATTGATAAATCAGACCAAATTAAAGATTTCTTAATTAATGTCACCATAATAAATTTTAAATACAATCATGGAACCCAAGTTCTATGTGTAACCACTAAGGTCTCAAAAATTATAAAAAATACAAGCATAGAGTGGGAAGACATATTTGCAATTTGTGTATTTGAAAAAGATATTTCCAGAATATAGAATTTCCAGTATAAGAAGGAAACAGGCAAACATCCCAAATAGAAAAATATACAAGACTTTTACAAGGTCTTCATGATAATATAAACTAATGGCCAATAAATTTGTGAAAATATGTATGATTTCATGAATTACCAGGGAAATGATAATTAAAATCATAATATGCTATTACCACACACTGAGTAGAGTGGCTGAAACTGAAGAGACAATATAAAATGTTGACAAGGATATGAAGAAACTGGAACTCCCAAACTTTGCTGGCATTACTATAACTACTTTTGAAAAAAATATTTCACAATATTTGAAGATCTAAATATATGTGCATGCATTAATGCACAACAATCCAAATCCTATGATCATATTCAACATACATAGTGATAGAACAAAAAAAAAATCTCAAAACTGGGAAAACCCCAATTTCAGCCACTGTGGAATGTATATACATGGTATATTCATACATCTGAAAAATATAAACCAATGTGTACAAAACACGATAGAACAACATGACACAGAACAATTTCACTTAATATAATGTTAACTGAAGAACATAGACAAAATGCTAATACTGTATAGCTTTATTTGTATGAAAATTCAAAAAAAAAAGCTGAGATAGCTATGATAATAGAAGTCAAGATAGTGCTTGCCTTTTAGGAGGGAAGATAAAAACAAAGAAGAGGAATTCTTGGGTTTTGGTAGACTTTCAATTTTTAATCTGGAAGATTCTTATAATAGTATATACACTTTGTTAAAATTCACTGACTTGAGATTCACCGTATATACATATGTATGTGTGGTCAGATTCATCCTATCCCTCCATTTTACTCTTGCCACTACTCTACTGATCTTTCCTCTGTTTTGATGGAATACCCCCAATGCCTCAGCCATTTTGCCACTAGCTTCCACATATCAGATAAAACATTTAAATTTTGACTTTTTTGAACCACTTTGGGACTGAATTAGAGAAATTATTTTGCATGCTATTGAGATTGTCAAAGTGTATTCTAATGTTATGTCTAACTTTAGAAAATGATTATTAAATACACACACACACACACACACACACACACACGGCATTAAACCTAAATTCCTGCCTTTAACAAACAGTATTTCACTGAGTTGTACAGTTATGCTTTGTGACTTTTTCTGGTGGAATGTTATATTTCAAAATTAAAGTAATTTTTTTAAATCGAAATTTTGCCAATATACATTATTATTAATTTCATAAAAATAATAAATTATAAACACAAACTTCCTTTATGTACTCAAATGAAGATAAAAAAGATAAAGATAATATATCAGTTTACTTTGTTCTTAAAGGCATTCTTTTACTGAAAATTAACTCAGGTGATATTCGTTTACAAATTCTAATAACTTGGAGATAAAATAAGGCACGCTTTTGTGGCTTAAAAGGGTATGGATACACACCAGATTTAAAATTTGGAATGAAATGGCAAATATTATGTGCAATAGTAAGAAAGGACACCTGGTGGCGCTGCAGGCTAAGAGTGTGAATAATGGGCTCTGGATGCCCCAGGACGCATTTGAGCTGGGAAGCACTCTGAAAGCTTCCTACAACAATCAGACATTTTAGGTGAGCTCCAGGAGACAAATCTTCAGAAAGGTCTTCGTTCCAAGCGTATAAAAACAGAAACATTTGACCAAATCGTCTGAGTGGATTGCATACAGAGTAAAAGGAACTGCACCTTCTGGACCCGTCTGAACAATGGAGGCAGAGCTAGATAAAACGCCACGGAAAAGGCAAGTCATTTTTCTTGCTATGCTGTTGTTTTTGTGGGAGGCTGACTCTGAGGCAATTAGGTATTCCATTCCAGAAGAAACAGAAAGCGGCTACTCTGTGGCCAACCTGGCAAAAGATCTGGGGCTCAGGGTGGGAGAGCTGGCCACTCGGGGTGCGCGAATCCATCACAAAGGCAGCAAACAGCTCTTGCAGCTTGATGTAAAAACCGGTAGTTTGCTTCTACAGGAAAAACTAGACCGGGAGGTGCTGTGTGGGGCTACAGAACCCTGCATATTGCATTTCAAACTGTTACTAGAAAACCCAGTGCAGTTGTTTAAAGTTGATGTGCAACTGACAGATATAAATGACCATTCTCCAGAGTTCCTAGAGAGGGAAATGATCCTTAGAATCCCAGAGAGTGCACAGCAAGGGACGATGTTTCCTTTGAAATCAGCTCACGACTTTGATATAGGTAGCAACAGTGTTCAGAACTACACAATCAGCCCCAATTCCTATTTTCATGTTGCTACTCACAATCGCGGAGATGGCAGAAAATACCCAGAGCTGGTGTTGGACAAAGCCCTGGACCGGGAGGAAGAGTCTGAGCTCAGTTTAACCCTCACAGCAGTGGATGGTGGGGCGCCGCCCAGGTCTGGGACCATCACAGTTCGCATTGAGGTGGTAGACATCAATGATAATGCCCCCGAATTTTTACAGTCTTTGTATAAGGTACAAGTTCCTGAGAACAGTCCCATAAATTCGTTAGTTCTCATTGTCTCTGCTCGAGATTTAGATGCAGGAACACACGGGAGTGTAGCCTATTCTTTATTTCAAGGTGATGAAGTTTTTCAACCATTTGTAATACATGAAAAATCAGGAGAAATTCGTCTCCAAAGGGCATTGGATTTTGAAGCAACCCAACATTATATTGTAGAAATTGCAGCCACAGATGGTGGAGGCCTAGTGGGAAAATGCACAGTGGCCATAGAAGTGGTGGATGTGAATGACAATGCTCCTGAACTAACCATGTCGACACTCAGCAGCTCTATCCCAGAAAACTCCCCAGAGACTGTAGTTGCCATTTTCAGCGTTTCTGATCCAGACTCTGGGGACAATGGTAGGATGGTTTGCTCCATAGAAAACGATCTCCCCTTCCTCTTGAAGCCCACATTTGAGAACTTTTACACCTTGGTGACAGAGAGGCCGCTGGACAGAGAGAGCAGAGCAGAGTACAACATCACCATCACAGTCACTGACTTGGGGACACCCAGTTTGAAAACCGAACACAGCATAAACCTCCTCATCTCAGATGTCAATGACAATGCCCCTGCCTTCACACAAATGTCCTACAGGCTGTTGGTGCATGAGAACAACAGCCCCGCTCTGCACATAGGCAGTGTCAACGCCACAGACAGAGACTCAGGCACCAATGCCCAGATCACTTACTCGCTGCTGCCCACCACGGATCCACACCTGCCCCTCGCCTCGCTGGTCTCCATCAACGCAGACAATGGGCAGCTGTTCGCGCTGAGGGCGCTGGACTTCGAGGCCCTGCAGGCGTTCGAGTTCCACGTGGGCGCCATAGACCAAGGCTCGCCTGCGCTCAGCAGCCAGGCGCTGGTGCGAGTGGTGGTGCTGGACGACAATGACAACCCGCCCGTCGTGCTGTACCCAATGCAGAATGCCTCTGTGCCCTGCACAGAGCTGGTTCCCAGGGCGGCAGAGCAGGGCTACCTGGTCACCAAGGTGGTGGCGGTGGATGGAGACTCGGGTCAGAACGCCTGGCTGTCATACCAGCTGCTCAAGGCCACGGAGCCCGGGCTGTTTGGCGTGTGGGCGCACAATGGTGAGGTGCGCACCGCCAGGCTGCTGAGCGAGCGCGACGCGGCCAGGCACAGGCTGGTGGTGCTGGTCAAGGACAATGGCGAGCCTCCGCTGTCTGCCAGCGTCACGCTGCACGTGCTGCTGGTGGATGGCTTCTCCCAGCCCTACCTGCCGCTCCCGGAAGTGGCGCCCGAGCGCGCGCAGGGGGACTCGCTCACTGTCTACTTGGTCATCGCCTTGGCCTCTGTGTCTTCGCTCTTCCTCTTCTCTGTGTTGGTGTTTGTGGTGGTGAGGCTGTGCAGGAGGCGCAGGGCGGTGCCGCTGGGTGTCTGCTCTGTGCCTGAGGGCCACTTTCCTGGCCACCTGGTGGACGTCAGTGGCACAGGGACACTGTCTCAGAGCTACCAGTATGAGGTGTGTCTGGGTGGAAACTCTGGGACTGGTGAGTTCAAATTCCTGAAGCCCATATTCCCTAACCTTTTGGTTCAGGATGCTGGGAGAGAAGTTAAGGAAAATTCCAGCTGCAGAAATAGCTTTGTATTCAACTAATTGTTGTATTTCGTTCTCACTATTTTGTCAACTTTCTATTGCAATTTATTTCTTTAGGAATTCTAGTGCTGTTAAAGTATTCTAACCACTATTCCAAACCTATGTATGTTCCTGGTAGCTCTAAGTTTGTTCTTGTTATTGGTATTAGCATTTTTAGGCATATGAAGTATGTATTTTCCTCATAATTGATCTAATCTTAATGGTTAGTTTTCCCCAATTGTAAATTTAGCAAGTAGTCAAAAACTTCTTATTTTAATGCACTTAATAAATTTCATAAACCATTTAAAGGCTTGTATGAAAGCTTGAATTTCCATGTATTTGTGGCACACATCTTTAACACATAATTTCATATTTCAATACCAGAGTGTTCACCTTTAACTAAATTTGTGGTTCACTATAATATCAGACTAAGCCCATAAAACCTAGTCCTACTTGTTTTTCTCAAATTGAATGTCAACATTATCTTCATTAAAATATTTATACAAAAAGTGTGGCCCTCTCCTGTTGTGAGCACCACATACGTAAGGCAATGATATGTATTTAGTTGGTACTTAACCTAAAATATTGTAACTGTTCCATAAATACTAGGATTTAAAATTTTTAAATAATTGTCATTTATGATAAACTATAGGGAAACTGATATAATTTGCCATCCACTTCACTGAACTAAAAACTAAACTAAAACTGTTAAATCACTTTTTTACATAATAATATTCAAAGAATAATCTTCGAGCCTGAATTATGCCCCAAATCTCTCCAAATAATTTCAGGACTCTTGAGGGCCTCATATATCTCCTTGTCCTTTTGCTTTATAAATAGATGATAAAGTGGAATTTGCTGTTTTTCTGCAGTTTCTCCCTGCTTTTCAAAAATCAGGAAAATTCTTCTGCATTTTGGCTGTCCTGTTTAGTTCTTTTTGGCTGATCATAGATTTTGCACTTTGTAGATGTGAACAGTCTTTATCGACAACATAATAACTTCTTTTTGATGTTTAATTATCTTCAGTTTTATTCTTTAATATTATTTAAATTTAATTTTTCAATGACATCAAAGTTACATTTGTATGAACTAAGTATTATTTTGATCTTAGGTAGCTTGAACAGTAATGAATTTATCTGAATTATAATAGTTCTAAGCTGTTAAATAAGCCTAGTTAATTGATTGTGTGATTCCAAACGGGTTAAATGTATATGGATATAAGACAATTTCATAGGACTTCTGGCATAAGATGAACAGTTAAAAAGCTTATTTTATAATGTAATATTTATTTATAAATCTCAAATATTATTTTACTGGATATTAAATCTTGTGCTTTTCCCTGAATTAATAATTTTTCTGAGGACATAATAAAAAAAAGAAAATTACTGACGTTTAAATCATTCTTGAAACACAGTTTTTAGCCATCACTTAATTGAAAAGTTGAAGTGAGGAAGAGTTAAATGTGAGACCAGAATTAAATACAAACAAATATACAAGATATAAATATGGTAATTAACATTATTGATTTCTCCCTTATTTATTATCACTTATTTAAATGAATATTTTTCTATGAAAAGTAATAAGTCTTGTTTAAGTTTTCACCAGTCTATCTCAAGATCATGAAAATTTAATTTCACTTTTCAAGAATCTAATTTGACTGGACAAATGATCATACAGAACCCATCTCATTCGTGTGTGCATTCATAAAGTTTGGATCATTCCTTACTAGCTAGTTGATAGCTCCAGAATGTAGAAAAGATCAACATTTTAAAATTTAGTTCCTGGAATTTTGTAGTGAAAATGATCCAGATAATATTCACAACATGCATACCAAATGAAAGTAAACCAATTTTACTGTTATCAAACCAGGATAGAGAATGGAGGCTAATATTCTAATAATGACACAGATTTAAATATGCTTTTTCTCAAATGCCTCTATTACAAATGCATCTTTTATAATTATTTTGCTGTTGTCTGTAATGCATTTAACATGTGCTATTTGACGGGCAGAAATTCTACTGAAGTCAATATGGCCCATACCACATTAAAGTCTCCTTTTATAATAAAAAATTACAAAATATATTTTAAAAGTGTGAAGTTAAAACATGCATGTATTTACTGGGGTTCTACTTTCAGATTACATGCATTATCTGGAAGCATAAAACAACCTTTAAAACTGGCCATAAGACAAAAATCATCTCTGTGGAGCAGCAGAAAATATATGATATAATAATACCTGAATGGGCTAAGATTTTTGAGAAGGAATATCACTGGGGAGAAGAACTAAATCCTACAGTCAATTTTCCCCAAAAGAAATTGGGTAAATCTGAAAACAACCAACAGTTTTTTGTTAGGAACAGAATAACTTCAGTATCCTTTGGAAGACTGGAGGATTCAAGCTCAGAACGAGTTTCCCCTCAGAGCATTTGTCAAACTCAGAGCAGCTCAGTGAACACTAAAAACTTAAGTGGAAAATTCTTGAAAAGCAGAGTAAAGTTTTTCTTGCTTATACAAATATTAGAGTTTGGGATTTCATAGGAAGGAATCATAGAGGATATACTAAATTCTCCACTGAAAACTCTGTAGGGCTAGATATCAGGACTTCAGAGAATCTTGATTGATCCCAGTGCCTGTTTTGATTAAAATGGTTTGTTTAGATAGGGCTCTGTCAAGGTACCAGAAGAAAGAGTGAGCTTTTCCTGTAGGAAGATAATATCATCTTGATCCTGAACAATGTTTTACATAAATATCCAACATTCAATAAAAAATTAGTAGATGCATAAGCATGTATATGTGCACAGGGAAACACATAAACACACAACTGGATGGTACAGATAAAACGAGCAAAAACCTAAACCCCCCAAATGCTGGGATAATCCAGATATTTGAATTAATTGACATACATGTTAAAATAAGTATGGCTAATATGCCGAAAATAAGGAACAATAGAGAAAATAGATATGAAGAGAATTTCATCAAACAATTGAAATTTAAAAATGGAAATTTGTTCTATAACTAAGAAATATCATACCTGATACAAAACTAAATGATTTAATATCATAGACATAAGGGAATAAAGTATCAGTATATGCAGTTAGGCTGATATAAAAAATAAAAATACAAATAGAAAAATAATGAAAAATATAGAAAAGCATATTAGTAACATGTGGAGTATAATGAAAAACTCATACATATCATAATCCTAGGATAAGAGAGAGTAAGAGTGTGTAATAAGCAATAGTTAAACAAAAAATGACAAGACTGATGAAAGTGGTTCCCCTTCAATATATTAAGAGAAACCTAATTAGGATAAATAAAAACAAAGTACACTAGGCATATTATAGGAAAGTTGCTCATGACAAAATGAAAAAGATTTTAAAGCAACTACACAAAAGCGACATATTACTTCTAAAAAAGCATAAGTAAAATGAAGAACTTTTTAACATAAATCAATGAAACCAACAGGCAAAGAATTAATGTTTTAAGGATCCTGAAGGAAAATTTTACCAAAACTAGAATTCTATTATCAGAAAACATAACCATCAAACAGGGTATTCTAACATGTTTTTCTACAAACAAATAAAAACTGAATCAGTCATATCTACACTAAAAGAAATACTTTTAGTATAAATCATTAAACAAAAGGAAAGAGTCCTAAACAGATCACAGAATTACAGGAAGAAATAGAAAGAGACAGGAAGAGTAAATATAAATAAGTATTGATCTAATGTTACTTTAGGCAATTGTGGCAGTGCCGCAGCCCGGCTGGCTGGGCAAAATAAACCGGGGGGGGGGGTGACAAACAACTTGTGTAGATTGATATAGCAGGAGTGGGAGCCGTTTATTGTAGGACCAGAGGGGTTTTTATACATTCCACACAGCTTATCTTAATTAACATAAACTAGATACAGCAGTCAACCAATAAGGAATCTCCACACTTAATGGCTCGCTGGCGCCACCTCACAAACCACTCCCTCTGGCAAAATGCCAGGCGCCATCCTGACTTGTTTACAGACTCTAACATGGCAGTTTCTTAAAGGATATGACATTTAAATTCATAATTGCAAGAACATCAAGGTACAGGTGTAGAGTAGAGATTTCTAAGGTTCCAAGGATTATCTCATGAAAGTAGAAATAGTGTAGATAACAGTTATATCTTATAATAAATAACAGCCATAAAGTAACTGAAGGTGCATAAAAAATAATAGGTATTTCAATAATCTAAAAGAAGAACAAAGAAGAACAAAACCTTAGAAGCAAATGGAAGCATAGTTAGTAAGTGTGGATTGAAAGATATAATAATAATTGAAGTAATTTAATTAAACAATCAAAATATTCAGACTATATTTAAGAACAACTCAAACACATACTACCAAATAAATGTGTGTGAGAGAGAAAGAGAGAAAACAAAGATTGAAAGTTAAGAATGGGATAGTGTGTTTAGTACACTAGCCAAAATATATTTAATATAGCTATATTCATATAAAACAAAGGAGACTTTAAGATTCTTCACTAGTGATGAAGACAGCTGTTTCATAATAATAAAAAGGCAAAGAAATAAGTGGAATCCAAGACTGAATATTTCTCTAACTACTAAAATACAAACCACAACCACATTGTGAGAGTTCATATACCTTTGTCCATTCCTAACAGAATAAGAAGACAACACAGACACATGAACACTGAAGTGCTGCACAACACAAACATCATATTCAAATACACTGACATACATAACACACTAAACACACATTCTTCTTACATACAAATAAAATATGAAAATTGTCTATATTCTAGATCATAAAACAAGCCTCTCTGCTTTCTGACTGCAGCAGAACAATGCAGAAATTAAAATATTACAAGAAACCCCCAATGCTTCAAAATTAAATAATAACATCAATGAGTCAAAGAAGAAATCACAACAGATATTCCCAAATAGTTTGAACTGGGTAAAAAAAATATCAAGAACTGACATATAAAAACACAACTAGGAAATGTAAAGCCTTAAATGCACATATTAGAAAAGGAAGTCTAAAAATCAATAATGAAAGATTTGATCTCAAGAAGATAGAAAAAAACAGCAATTCAAATATGAATAATGAAGATAGTTATACACACAAAATACACATAAGGAAAACAATAAAATAGATGAGAAAATTGGTGAAATTTAAAGTGGGTTATTCATAGTTATTAGTAAAATTAAAGCTCTTTAGATTAATCAAGTAAACTAATAAAAATACAAATTATCATTATTAGGAGTAAAAAAAGAAACATCACTAAAAATCCTACAGACATTTTGGAAATAAGAAGTAGATTTTGTGAACAATTTTTGCCAACATGGTGTATCTTTGTACACTATGATCATTTTTTTCTGTGACTCTAAATCTGTTCTTTAAAATAGTCTATTTTTTTAAAAGGAAGCCTTAATTTCAAATAATAAAACCCATGACAAAGCTATATTAACTAAGGCAATGTGGTACTGCAGGATGAACAAACAGAAAAAATTGAATACTTGAGCAGATCTGAAATCACCTAATTTATAAGAGGAATGAGGCTTCTGAAATAATTTTGAATGTATTAACTTTTCAATAAATGTTATAAAGGTATGTAGAAAATTTTTGGCTCTAACCAGATTCATTTGAAAAAATAGTTTGATTACAGCTTTAGAAGAAAAACAGTAATTAATATTTCAAAATATATAAGAATAAGACCTTTGTGTATGCAAAGATTTAAACAGAACACAAAAATGCTAACCAAAAGTGAAAAGTATTTATAAATTAAACTAAATTAGTTTTTTTTTATAAAAGACACCATTGATAGAAATTAAAATATAAAACATAGATTGGGAGAAGATATATAATATATAATATATTTGTACTATATTATATAAAAGGTCCTACACCCAGAATATCAAAGACACTTCTACAGACCACAAAAGGAAAGATGCTAATGACCCAATAAGAAAAATGACAAACATCTTGAACAAGTACTTTACAAGAATATATCCTAATATAAATAAATATGTGAGAACGTAAATAATTTTGTTAATCACCAGAGAAATACAAATCAGAATTACAAAATTATATCACCACATACTCAATAGAGTGGTTAGAACTGAAATGACAACATCGAATGTTGACAAGGATGTGGAGCAACTGGAACTCTCATACTTTATTGGTACTGGAAAAACTACCTATGAAAAATGTTACACAGTATTTGCTAATACTAAATAGATGTGTGCGTATGATGCACAGCAATACAACTAATATAAATATATTCAGAATAGTTACATTTACATGATCACTATAAGACAAGAATGTTCATAACAATATTACTGAAAAAAAGGCTCAAAACTGGATGGATGTTCATGAACTGAAGAATGCATATAAATCATGATTATATTTATACACAAAACTATTGTAAAGTAATGAGAATGAAATAAATCAGAATGATATGCCACCTATTAATTTTATAAACATATGTTGAATGAAAGAAGACAGACATGAGAGTTATGCACTATAACTCCATATGTATGAGTACAAGAAGCAAAAAGGAAAAAAACTATGACAGGAGAATTCAGGATAGAGCTTATGATATGGGGAAATTTACTAATTAGACAGTGGCAGGAGAGAACTTGCTGAGTTTGGGCAGCACTCTATTTTTAATCTACATTCTATTTACACGAATGGATCCAACTTTAAATTCAGCATGGTACATTTATATTTGTGCCTTTTCTGCAAGTATATTATGCCTCAAAATTAAAGTAATTTTGTAAAACTTTAGAATTTTTATGTATCCACTACAAATTATTTTTTACTATAATCTATGAACCAAGAAAGTTTCTTCTTGTACTCAAAAGTTACTATTACAGAGAATCTTAACATCATTCCATCTATGTTTGTTTGTTTATTTTTGGTACCAGAGATGGACCAGAGGGGCACATAACCACTGAACGGTATACCTAGTTTTATTTTTTATTTTGAGACAGGGTCTCCCTAAGTTCCCAAAGATGACTTTAAATATACAATGTTTCTCCTTCAGCCACCCTAGCCACAGGGATTGGAGGCATGTGTTAGTTTAAAAAGTATTCTTGAACTGAGCATTCACTCAGAAAATGTTTATTTAGAACTTCTAATAACTTGAGGATACAACAAAGGGAGATTTGTGATTAAAAGGATATTGATACAAGGCAGTATTAGAATTTAGAATAAAATAGCAAATATCATACGCAATAGTAAATAAGGACGCCTGGTGGCGCTGCAGGATAAGAATGTGATTATTGGGCACTTGGATGCCTCAGACGCCATTGAACCAGGAATCAGAACTCTGAAAGCTCCCTAAAATAAGGAGGCATTGTAGGTGAGCTCCAGGAGACAGATCTTCAGAGAAGGGATCATTCTAAGTGCATGTCAGACAGAAATATTTAACTCAAGATTATTTAACAAAGTCGTTTGAGTGGACTGTATACCGAGTTGAAGGAACTGCATCTTCTGGAAGGATTTGAACAATGCAGACTGCTCCAGCAAAATCCCTGCAGAAAAGGCAAGTCATTTTCTTTGCTATGCTGTTGTTTTTGTGGGAGACTGACTCTGAAGCAATTAGATATTCCATGCCAGAAGAAACAGAAAGTGGCTACTCTGTGGCCAACCTGGCAAAAGATCTGGGGCTCAGGGTGGGGGAGCTGGCCACTCGGGGCCCGCGAATCCATCACAAAGGCAGCAATCAGCTCTTGCAGATGAAAAAACCGGCAATTTGCTTCTACAGGAAAAACTAGACCGAGAGGTGCTGTGTGGGGCGACAGAACCCTGTATATTGCATTTCCAACTGTTACTAGAAAACCCGGTGCAGTTGTTTCAAATTGATGTGCAACTCACAGATGTAAATGACCATTCTCCAGAGTTCCTAGAAAGGGAAATGATCCTTAGAATCCCAGAGAGCGCCCAGCCAGGGACTGTATTTCCCTTGAAATCAGCTCAGGACTTGGACATGGGTAGCAATAGCGTTCAGAACTACACAATCAGCCCCAACTCCAATTTTCGTGTTGTTACTCATAGTCATGGGGATGGCAGAAAATACCCAGAGCTGGTGTTGGACAAAGCCCTGGACCGGGAGGAAGAGTCTGAGCTCAGTTTAATCCTCACAGCACTGGATGGTGGGGTGACACCCAGATCTGGGATCATGACAGTATACATTGAAGTAGTAGACATCAATGATAATGCTCCCAAATTTTTACAGTCCCTGTATGAGGTACAGGTTCCTGAGAACAGTCCTATAAACTCGTTAGTTCTTGTTGTTTCTGCTCAAGATTTAGATGCAGGACCATATGGGAGTGTATCATACACACTATTCCAAGGTAATGAAGTTTCTCAACCATTTGTAACAGACCAAATAACAGGAGAAATTCGTCTGCAAAGAGCATTGGATTTCGAGACAACTCAATATTATAACGTGGAAATTGTAGCCACAGACAGTGGGGGCTTCTCAGGAAAATGCACAGTGGCCATAGAAGTGGTGGATGTGAATGACAATGCTCCTGAACTAACCATGTCGACACTCAGCAGCTCTATCCCAGAAAACTCCCCAGAGACTGTAGTTGCCATTTTCAGCGTTTCTGATCCAGACTCTGGGGACAATGGTAGGATGGTTTGCTCCATAGAAAACGATCTCCCCTTCCTCTTGAAGCCCACATTTAAGAACTTTTATACCTTGGTGACAGAGGGGCCACTAGACAGAGAGAGCAGAGCAGAGTACAACATCATCATCACAGTGACCGACTTGGGGACGCCCAGGTTGGAAACGGAGCACAGCATAACTGTCTTCGTCTCTGATGTTAACGACAAGGCCCCTGCTTTCTCCCAAACGTCTTACAAGCTGTTAGTTCATGAGAACAACAGCCCCGCCCTGCACATAGGCAGTGTCAGCGCCACAGACAGAGACTCAGGCACCAATGCCCAGATCACCTACTCGCTGCTGCCAACCCAGGACCCACACCTGCCCCTCGCCTCGCTGGTCTCCATCAACGCAGACAATGGGCAGCTGTTCGCGCTGAGGGCGCTGGACTTCGAGGCCCTGCAGGCGTTCGAGTTCCACGTGGGCGCCACCGACCAAGGCTCGCCCGCGCTCAGCAGCCAGGTGCTGGTGCGAGTGGTGGTGCTGGACGACAATGACAACTCGCCCTTCGTGCTGTACCCAATGCAGAACGCCTCTGTGCCCTGCACTGAGCTGGTTCCCAGGGCGGCAGAGCAGGGCTACCTGGTCACCAAGGTGGTGGCGGTGGATGGAGACTCGGGTCAGAAAGCCTGGCTGTCATACCAGCTGCTCAAGGCCACGGAGCCAGGGCTGTTTGGCGTGTGGGCGCACAATGGCGAGGTGCGCACCGCCAGGCTGCTGAGCGAGCGCGACGCGGCCAGGCACAGGCTGGTGGTGCTGGTCAAGGACAATGGCGAGCCTCCGCTGTCTGCCAGCGTCACGCTGCACGTGCTGCTGGTGGATGGCTTCTCCCAGCCCTACCTGCCGCTCCCGGAAGTGGCGCCTGAGCGCTCGCAGGGGGACTCGCTCACTGTCTACTTGGTCATCGCCTTGGCCTCGGTGTCATCGCTCTTCCTCTTCTCTGTGCTGGTGTTCATGGCGGTGAAGCTGTGCAGGAGGCATAGGGCGGCGCTGCTGGGTGTCTGCTCTGTGCCTGAGGGCCACTTTTCTGGCCACCTGATGGATGTCAGGGGCACCGGGACACTGTCTCAGAGCTACCAGTATGAGGTTTGTTTGACCAGCGACTCTGGGACTAGCGACTTCAAGTTCTTGAAGCCCATATTCCACAATGTATCTCCCAAGAGTGCAAGAGAAGCAACCCATTAAAATGGCACCTTCAGGAATAATTTTGAATTAATGGAATCTGATTATATTGCAGTGTTTTCTACCCCTTATCTATAATTTTCCTGTATTAAGAGTTACAGTGTGTCATGGAGGAAAAGTCCCCCTTGAAGTATAGCTGTGATTTCCCTTCTGTAGTGGAGTTGTTCGCTGGTGTTGTCCAACTTTGGAAAACTCAATTTTACTTTATTGCATTTATGCACTGTCATTACAAATTCATGCTAAGGGTTGTTTTTTCCCTTATATTTTTAGTTTTGTATATTTGTCATGGTAACTGGCTTAATAAATTCAACTGGAACTTTTCCTTATATGGTACTCATTCTGTTTCATCCCACTCAAGGATTTTAGGTGTTAAATTGAAAAAAAAATCACTTCATTTTATTCTTTTTGTTTCCAAATGAATGCATATGATTACAAGTCCAGTATGTGAGAAACCATAATAAAATGCAACAACATCTACTCTTATTTTGCAACCTTAAGCCTCCTTGGCAAATATTTTTTTTTGGAAAAACTTTTTAAATTGATATATAGCATACAGAAAGCAAAATGAATGTAATATTCAGCTGTATGTATTTTCACATAGCAAATGTAATTGCCATGAGCAACTTGAGAAAATGAAACATTTGTATTGCACTCAACACAAATTTCTCCTTAAAATCACTGCGAACCCAAGTATAACTGACATATGTCCTCGCCATAGCATAGTTTATTTTTGCCCCTTTTGAATTTATATAAATGTAATAATAGACTATGAACTGCCTTGTGTATAGTTGCTTTTGCTCAATATTTTATGAAATTTATTCATTATTCTGCTTAACTTTTTCATTCTCATTGCTGTATTACTCATTACTTCACTGTATTAGTCTATCAATGTTTATTAAAATTCATTGAATATCATCTAGCCACATATATGGGTTGGTGCATGAATTGACTGTTATGAATCAGACTACTCTGAACATTCTTGCAATGTCTTTGGACTTTGCAGTTTTGTTGGACACTAAGGGATGGAATTACTGCTTATTTTGTAGGTACATATTTACTCTTAGTAGACATTTCCAAATAGTTTTCCAAAGTGATTTTGCCATTTACACTATCCACAACATCTAGATGTACCCAGTCATTCACATGCTATTGTCTGGTTTTTAAAATTTTATCCCATTAGAAAGCATTTTAAAAACTTCCAAAAAAAAACTCTTACAACATCTATCCTTAATATTAGTTAATATTTTTATAATTATTTTGGGTTGAATTGAATTCCCATCCCTTCCAGTTTCATATGACATCAGAAATCCCACTACCTCAGAATATGATCTTGCTTAGAGATAGGGCCTATGAAGAGGGAATTACATTAATATTAGGTGGTTTGTGTAGGCCCTAAACCAATAAAACTGGTGTCATTATAAAAGGAAATTAGGCATGGAGAAAAGACATACCAGATACATGCATACACAGAGATGATCGTGTAAAGTCACCAGAATAAGATCATCATCTATGAGAGAGGCTTCAGAATTTAAAAATCCTAACAACACCTTGACCTGAGACTTATATTCTCCACAACTGTGAGAAAATATATACCTGTGATTTAAGCCACCCATCTGTGGTATGTGGTTATGACAATCTACAAATTAGATTAGTAGATTAAATTAGTAAATTACAAACAACATTAGTAATTTATCAAGCATTTTTTTCTTTGACAATTTACTGTTATGATTGCTGGGTACTGCATTCAAAAATAACTTCAATTATATGATCTTCACATAGAATATACTACTATTTCAGGTACTTCTCTTGTCAAATTGAAAAGTCCATTTATTATCCATTAACAATAGTTTCATTTATTTTTGTATGGATAAAATGCAGACATTCTTATTCTTTCTTTCCTATTTTCCCTTACATTTTCCAACCTCCTTCAGTGAACTTCTGCCTTTAACCACATCTTGTCTATAGATATGTTTTAGAAACTGAAAATATGAATTTGAATTTTACTTTTTGTGACAATATAAATCATAATTCCCTACAACCAAACATCACCAGGAACACACTTTATCAAAATAAAGTTGGGGTTATTGACTCTTTGTAATAATGGAAACTGTAGAAAATAAGAAACTGTGGATCACCTTAGTAACAGGGTTACTTTTGTACTACTTATAAAGGAGTTCTAGGATTTGAGTTTGTGATAGGAAATTTGGAGAGGGTTTAAGGAAGTAAGGGTTAGCTCTGGATTAGACACTTTAAGAAAATGGGAAAGAAATGGATGATTAGCTATTTCACTGAATTTCGTTGAGGAGTTGAGGAGAACAAGGTGAAATGAAAGTATAATTGGTGAAGAAGCAACATTCACTCATATTTGCAAGGAATTGGAAGTCTTTGGTCATTGTCCTGGTTTGAACAATATTCTTATTTTGGCTTGTGCTCAACCATGAAGTAATTTTATTTTCATTTTGCTTAATTGCTGAGAGCCATAGCTGAGTCCAAATGACGCATGGCATTTTTGCCAGAACTGAGTGGTTGAGAGGAAACGCCACCAAGCCATGGAGATGATAATGGTTATGTTAAGCTGTGTATATTAGACCCCTGCTGACTGCCTTGGCCTGCTACTTTGGAGTTCTCCTGGGGATTCCCGGAGAGTTCCCATTGGTTAGGGAAGTGCAGGAGGAGGGATTTCTGGAGGCGGGATTTCCGGTTGGTGTGTGGTGTGTCCCGAGAGAAAGCGGACTGCATGGCGTTGTTGGGAGTGGGAGAATAAAGGAGTTCCTGTTTTGAACCTACAAGGCTGTGTTGGGAGTGGGAGAATAAAGGAGTTCCTGTTTTGAACCTACAAGGCTGTGTGGCGGCTGGGTTATTTTGTGCCCAGCCAGACTGTGGCACTTAATCAGAATCACCAAGGTCTTTTTTGATATTGGTGTTGGGTGAGATGGTTCATGTTCTGTAGGAGATCTTGACCTACCTGAGAGTGTCAGGACAGTCCCTGGTTATTAGTGGCTGATTCTCTCTCTCAAAATATTGTCCCTTATGCAGTCATAGTACTTGGGATAAGTAATATCATACCTGCTCCTTGGATCTACCATTGTGCTTCCTATGCCATTGAAAAAAGAATGCCCCTAAAATCAAGATCAAATAGATTCACCTTTTAAACTTCACGAGTTTATCCTACCTCATCTTCACATTTTTTCAAAATCCCAATCATGAATTCAGCTTCCCATATTTTCTACCTGGAGCCTTCTATCTTTTTGCTTCTACAATAATTAAATGTTCTCTGCATCTGTACCAAACTGCTCTCTGGTCTTCATTCTCTCCTATCTGATTTCATTGTGTGATGGGACCCTCATCCCCTTCTTTCCTTTTTCATTCCCTCCCTTTGCTATAGTAAATCCTCAAATGACATCCCCAAAGAGTATGTATAGAGAAAAACTTAATATCTTACATGCCTGAAAATTAGTTTTCCCTAATACTCTACTGATGATTCAGTGAGATAAAGAATTCTTGCTCTGCAACTTAAAATAGTTTATGAATTGATTATTAATCTAAAATTTTTAATAAATCTTACCCAATATGATTGTTGATCCTTTTTGTTCTCTCTTCTTTTACACACATATATAAAATATATAAATCATATGTATATGCAATATAATATGTGTAATTTCTGTCACCTTCCCTCTCAAATTTTAGAATTTTCTATATTAGGATATTTGAGTTTCACAATAATATTATGTTCTTTTTCATTTATTTTTCTGGACCCTTGATGTATTTATACATTCCGATAATTCACATATTTTCATTTTTGAGATATTTCTCTCTACTACTATTCCCTTACCAATTGTATCCCTAACTTTATCTTGTTATTTCTGAGATTTGAGCTTATCAGTTATATAATTAATTCTCTATTATATTAGCGTTTTACTTTGTTGTGTTTTTTTATTTTATATTTTGACATCTCTTAATTTGAGTTCCTTCTAGTGTATTATTAATTTTGGTGTCATATTTAAATCCTTAAAAACTTTGTTATTGAGACTTTTCCAAAGTATCATTTCACATTTTCCACAACTCACTTCATATCCTGAATTATCTATTTGCTACAGAGTCCATTTTTCTTTCTACTTTTCCTTTTTCTTTCATTTATTTCTTGTTCTTTTTTGTTAAATATTTCTCTTTTTTCTTATGTCTTTCGCACCCTGGTTGTCTGTTTATATGTAAAAAAGGATAGATAGAGTATTTGAAGAAGCTGCTGCTTTTTACATATTCTCTGCCTTTGTATTACAGGGTGGTTTCCACTAAGACCTCTATCCTGAATAGAAATTCTGACAAGGTGCTCTGTGAGAGGCAGTGCAGGGCCAGGTTTATAATGTCAGATGTGACTTTATAGTGGGCTGAGATGACTGGGCAGGGAGCTCTTTTCAGGAAGTGATCCTTGATATGCCCAAATGCTAAAGACTCTACTCTGAGATTCCAAAACCTCCACTAAATGTCTTAATGTTCTCTAGAAGATTCCTTTGATTTCTTTAGAAATAAATGACCCTTAAGATTTTTGAGGAAAGGTCTTGAGGAGAAATAATTATTAAACTTTATAACCTATTATATATAATGTATACTATATACTTTCTTTGTATTTATTTTCAAATTCATTATACATATCTCATTTAATCCTTCAAATAATGGTATAATTTTAATGGTATGATTTTTAAAGAGATGAACAAACTGGACTATACAGAAGTAAACCCATTTGACAAACATCATTGTCTTCACCAATTCTGGCTTCTATAATGAAATGCCATAGGCTGAGTGGTTCATAAATAGCTGAAATTTATTGTTCACAGTTCTGAATTTTTTCACTATGAACAATGGTGATACAAGTACATATAGTTAGGTACTATTTGGGTCATATCAAGAATCAGTAAGATATCAAATATAATAGACAATTAATAGATTCTCTAATGCTAAGATGATATATATGTTAGAATTATCTGAAGAAAGTTTTCAAAACAGATTTAATAAAGTGCTTTAACAAGCAATTATGAACATGGTTGAAATAAATGAAAAATAGAGTTTCAGCGAAGAAATGTATGGTCTTACAAAAAATGGAAGATGGAAAGGAATACCAGTGGAAATTTTAGAAATTAAATATGCAATAATTAAAACAAGAAACCTCAATGGATAGGCTCAAGAGGGAAATGGATAGGACAAAGAATGAATCAGTGAACTAAAAGAACAATGAAATTTTTTGAAAAGTTTTTAATATGTATTTTTAGTTCTTTTACTAAAATAAATTTTATTTTATTCATTTATTTATATATGGTACTGAGATTCAAACCCAGTGCTTCACACATGTTAGGCGAGTGCTCTACCAGGAGCCACAACCCCAGCCCATGGAATTTATCTAATCTGAATAACAAAGAGAAAAGATAAAAAATTTAAAAAAAATAAAATAAAAAAAGAGAAAAGAGACTATAAAACTAGGAACAGTCTAAGCAATCTGTGGGACAATAACAAAAGAGGCAACATTTGTGTCATTGAAATTCTGAGAGAGTGAAATTGAAAAGAAATAATGGGATCCCCGGCACTCTATGGTTTTGATTTTTTCTGCTTGCCCCTCCCCCAGTGCTGGCTAGACAGGTTTTGTTTTGGCTGCTGATGGGAGGGGGGGGTTGAAGGTCAGGTGCCTCTAGTTTTCCCTTAGTCTTTATGCAGGCTCACTCTGATACTCCCTCCCCCGGAAAGCCTAGGAGAGATTTTATGCGAAATCCCCCGATGTATGGGGGCTGAGCTGAGTGACACACACCTGTTTTGTTGTTGCAATCTGTCGGAGAGTGGCGGTGGATACTTCAGCTCTCCAAGATGGTGGCCGCTGATTGCCTTAGTGGATAATCAATAAAAATTTAAAAAAAAAATATATATATATATTTATATGTGACATGAGACAGGGATTTGCATTTGCACATGGATGACCTGCACATTTTTAAATAGTTCACTCTCTTCTTGAAAAATATTTTTTAATTGTCGATGGATCTTTAATTAATTAATTAATTAATGTTTATGTGGTGCTGAGAATCAAACCCAATGCCTCACAGATGCTAGGCAAGTGCTCTACCACTGAGCCTCAGCCCCAGCCCAAATAGTTCATTCTTTACTTTCTGATATGTAATGTACATCCAGCTATGATTCATGGTTCCATATATTCATAGGACAATATAACTGTTTCATTGATTTTTATTTTTTTCCTTTTAATTGGTACACTATGATTTTACACAAAAGTGGAATTTGTTGTAATATATGTATACATGTGCATAATACAACAGTATGATTTTATCTATTTAATTCCCCAGTACCTCCCCTTTCCCTCTCTTCCCTCCTGATGATCCCCTTCTTCTATTCTACTGGTCTTACTTCTATTTTTTTAATTCATTCTAATTAATTTTACATGACAGTAGAATGCATTCTGACACACTGTACACAAATGGAGCACAACTTCTCCTTCCTCTGGATGTACATGGTGCAGAGTCACTCCAGTTGTGTAATCATACATGTATGTATATAGAGTGATAATGTCTGTCTCTTTCTACCATCCTTCCCATACCCAGAGTCCGACCCCTCCGCTCAATCCCCTCTGCACAATCCAAAGTACATTCATTCTTCCCTAAACCCTGGCCCACTATAGATTAGCATCTACTTAGCAGAGAAAACGTTTTGCATTTGTTTTTTGGGGGGATTGGCTTATTTCACTTAGCAAGCTGTTTTCTAGTTCCATCTATTTACCTGCAAATGCCATAATTTTATTTTTCTTTAAGGCTGAATAATATTCCATTGTATATATGTACCACATTTTGTCTACCTATCTGTTGAAGGGCACAGGTTGGTTCCATATCTTTGCTATTGTGACTTGAGCTGCTATAAACATTGATGTGGCTGTGTCACCTTATTATGCTGATTTTATATCCTTTGGTTATATACCAAGGAGTGGGATAGCTGGGTCAAATGGTGGTTCCATTCAAAGTTTTCCAAGGAATCTCCATATTGCTTTCTATAATGGTTGTGCCAATTTGCAGTCCCACCAGCAATGTATGAGTGTGCCTTTTCCCCACATCCTTGCCAACATTTATTGTTTCTTGTATTCTTGATAACTGCCATTCTGACTGGAGTGAGATGAAATCTTAGAGTAGTTTTGATTTGCGTTTCTCTAATTGCTAGAGATGATTGTTTCATTGGTTTTGATATGTAGGATTATTTAATGGTGTTCTTGCTCATTTCCACTTTTAAGTTTAATATCAAAGATTTATACTTAAAAATTAATATATAAAATGTACAGTATGGTTCACTCTTTGTGTTATAACTATTAAAACAATGAAGGTATAGAACAGTTCCATCAACTGGAAATATCCCCTTATGTTTCTTTGTTGTTATTCACTCTGCTCACCATCAATCTCTGGACATTGGAAACAGCTGATTTCTGTCTTTTAAGTTTTACCCTTTTCAAAATTCCATGTAGATGGAATCATACAGTATATGACTTTTGTGTCTGGCTTCTTTTAGTTAGTAATATACATTTTAAATTAATTTTTGTTGTTGTAATCAGTAGTTAAATCAATTTTATTGATTACTATTCTATTGTATGAATATATTGTACTTTGTTGATCTATCAGTTGAAAGACATTGAGAATTTTTGTTGTTTTGGTGATTGTGAATAAAAATTCTATAAATAGTAAAAAAAAAAAAAGAAAAGAAATAATGACTGAAAACTTTCCAAATTTGCAAAAGACAAACTCAAGAGAATCAAAACTCCAAATGAATCGTACACAGGAAAATCCCAAAGAAATCCACACTAAGATACTTCAAATATCTGAAAACCAAAAAAAAAAAAAAAAAAAAAAAAGCAAAGGAAATACCTTGAAAACAGTGAGAGAAAATTGTCTTCATAAATTCAGGCTTCTATAATGAAGTACCATAGCCTAAGTGGTTTATAAATAGCTGAAATTATTTTTCAATAAATAGAAAGGAGAGAAGTCTCAAATTAATTTCCCAGAATTTTGCCAGTTCCAGCTTTCATCACAGAATTCAGTAAAAGAAGAAAAAAATAAAGCCAAAGCATGCAGAAGGAAGAAAATAATGAAGATAATAGAAATCAAGGAAATTCAATGCAAAAAATAATAGAGAATAATGAAACCAAGTACAGGATCTTTGAAAAATATCAATAAAATTTATAACACTCTAGCAACACTGACTGAAAAGTCTTACCCAACCATTTGAGTTTTTAGGTGTGATTTTGCATCAAAATCTTTATATCTTCAAACTTTTCTACAATATGTTATATCAATTGAGAAGTTTATTTATGCAATTGCTTACATGTTATGTTTTTCCTGAATTGATGTGTTTTTTTCTTTGTATGTAACTCAATTAAAGTTGTTAGAGATTCGGTTCATCCCTAAAGTTTAGTTTTTCACTTTTGATAAACCTGAACTATATTTTAAAGTTATAATACAATTAAAGGAAAACAAATATTTGAAGTAAACAATGGAAATCAATTTGATAAACTGTGCAATAATTTTAAGTTAATTAAGTGAAATTTAGCTTAACATACTTCACAATGTCTCATCGGTTAAAGTACTATTGCTGGACATTGGTAACAATCCAGTTAAATTACTCTTTAAAATATCTATCATTTCAGTTTGGTATATATAAGAATAAAGAGCATGGGGCATGGTGATTTTTTTAAATGTTGTCTTCCTTTCCATTTTGTATAGAGAGAAGACCAAGGTTTTGCCACACAATTATTAAAAATAAATGTAAATATGATTTAAGATTATTCCCACTTAAAGAAGAAAATGTTCTACATCTTGAAAGAAGTGGGAGTTACTACAGAAGGATTCATAGTATAGTGGTAGTTAAGGGGTAGGAATGTAGTTTAGAGTCAGAGTGCTTGGCTAGTTTGCTCAAGGCCTTGGGTTTTATCCTCTGTACAGCCAAATAAATAAATAAATAGTGTATTTTAATTATGTAAACATTATCTCAAGGAAAGAACTATACAAAAAATATTTGGAGTAGGCAGAGTGGAGGGAAAGTTATAGATGAAACAATGATGTGAAAGTTGATGCTGTATGCATGGAGGTTTGTTCTGTTTACTTTGTTGGACATTTTCCACAATCAAACATTATTATATTCACTGTGATAACATGTATATGGAAGCAGAATCAATTCAATTCTATACAAGTAAATCAAATAAAAGCAAAATAGAGAAAAAGCAAAGAAGTCTTTTAGGAATCTAATATAATTCACTTTCTATTACAAGAAAGTTTCTTGACATATCCAACTGATATCTTTGGGAGAACATTGAGATACTGTCTTCTTTTTACCATAACTATAGTTGTTCTCAAAAGATATTTCAGCAATCTATATTGAATTTGATAATGCTGTACTGTTGATTACATTTGCTTTAAAATGAGAAATAGAATCAACAAGTTATATTTGAGGATGCCTGTTGGTGCTGCAGTCAGAATGAATGAACAACTCTGGAAGACAAAGATACCATTAAGCTGCAATCAGAACTCAGAAATGCCACCCAGAAAGAAAGATACATTTATAAATAGCTCTGTTTCAGAGGATAAGCCAAATCCATCCAAGATCTTCATGACTGTTGGTTTTTAGTTCATCTCTACTCTTTGCTGTTTATATCCTCCATTCTAGTAACATTTATGAGGTGAATCCTGGAGGCTAGTCACATTGATGTTCTACCTTATGGTTGCATATATATTATGTTTAATTATAAAAATGATATCAGCTGTTCTGAGTTTACATTTTATTTAGCTTTATTTATTGTACCTAGAGTTGAAATTTTTTTAATTCCCCATTGGCCTTATTCTTCTCTTTAATGTGTAGGCCTAACTTCATAATGAAGTAAGACTTTTGGTGAGGCCATTTATGAGTCATGAGATTTAAAGTATTTATTTATTTTACCATTAGTGTTACTAACCATCTTTTATGTTTCATATAGTTTGTTGGTGTTTCACGAATTTTTTGGAGTCACTCTGCTCATCAGAGATAAGTTGGACTCCTTAAGAAACACACACACACACACACACACACACACAAAGAAAAATATAATATCTATTTCACCAATTTATTTCTCTTCCTTTCAATGCTTAGTTTAATCTCTACTTCTCCTCTTTAGTAACAAACAACAGCCTACCAGGCAAGGTGGCACACATCTGTAATCCCAGCAGGCTCTGGAGGCTGAGGCAGAAAGATATGAAATTCAAAGCCAGCCTCAACACTGGTAAATTGCCAAGCAACTCAGTGAGATTCTGTTTCAAAATAAAATACAAAATAGGGTTGGGGATGTGGCTCAGTGGTCAAGTGCTCCTGAGTTCAATCCCTCCTGTACCCTCACCCCACCAAAGAACAAAACAACCCATAAGTCATCATGAAATTTTAAAACACTCGAATTTTTCAAAAATAGACTATTCAAAACTCACAATTATGGATTTAGTATTTTGAAATTTAGGACTACTTATATTTAAATTTCTTTTAATAGATCTTATCTTTTCTTTAATGGTGTTTAAAGTTCTTGCAATATGTTACCAGAAAAGTATTAAAAGATACTACTTAAGTTTCTGAGTACTATTTCATTTCTCTTTGTGTATTTAAAATGCAGAAGAAAAACACTAACTATCATGCTTTAGTTATGGCAATCAATTATGTAAATAGTCACAAGAATCTTCCAGAATGGATAATTCACCTTGCCTGACTGGGATGATCATTCTTTATATCATCAACTTTTCTCTCATGAAGATGAAAAAAATTATAGATTTTTTTCCTGATAATTTTCACAGTCTGCATGGAATTGTCCATGACAAAATATGCTGGGCCATACTTCTAGCCTCCATTCTTCATTGTAGCTTTAAAGCCTTTATAGGAACTGATAATATTTTTTAAAAATTGTTGGTACGCATTTTATCCAATATTTAAGACTACAGGTAATTCATTAGATATGCCATTGTTATTTTCCTTACCTCATTAATAATCTCAGTGTGAACACTGAGTATCCATTTGCCTTCTAAATTCTAAGGTGGATAAGCATTCTCTCTTTGCTGATAACTGCCTCTGAAGGGAAAGAAAACATTTCAAATGTTGAAAACTTGGATATATTTCACCTATCATATTTATGTGTCTAAGGCAAGGTTAAAGTTGGATCTACTGTAAATTATCTGAAAGTTCATTGTTCACCTGAAAAAGGAGTAATACAGGGGCTGGGGTTGTTGCTAAGTGGTAGAGTGCTTGCCTAGGATGTGTGAGGCACTGGGTTTGATTCTCAGCACCACACATAAATAAATAAAGGCCCATCAACAACTAATAAAATATTTTTAAAAAGGAATAATGCAAGAGGGGATTCTGACCAAAATGTTAGAACAAAATCTGACTCAGACATGTAAGAGAATGGATCCTGAAACCATAACTCTGGCTTCAAACTTTGGTTCTGCTATTTGGACAGATTCTTTAAACTCTTAATTTCTTTATCTATATGGTGTGACTGATAAAAATCCCAGAAGAAACAGGTCCTTTATCCCTTGGGTTTCAATTTCCATATCTATAAAACTGCTTTCAATATCGCTTTAGTTTAAAGTCTGTGGCTCTGATACTCATTGCCTTACTTCTAGATTGACTGTAGTTTTACACTGTAAATGCATTAATAAAACAAAACAAGATTACTCATTATTTAACTGTATTGTTATTATTTGCATATCAGTGTAGAAAAATAGAACCTATTCTCTGTAAAATAGTTCCATTTTAGACCAAGTGATACACAAGATTCTAAACTTTTGCATTACCATAAAATCTTCAATTCCTAAAAATAAACATATATAACTACAATGAACTAAATTGAAATAAGTTTGAAATTTAATTTCAGGTAAGTTTTATAAGATCTTATCTCCCTTGGTTAAATTATGCAGAAGAGAAATGAAGTTCCCCTGATGAGGGTGCATGAGGAGATTGAGATATCTTCTTGCTTTGTGTACACCATTATTCTAGTTCATGCACTAGAATAATAAATTACAAAATTTAAGCAATAACAACATTTATTTTAAAAATCTATAGACTTTTAAAATGATTTTCATTTGGAAATATCCCAGATGAGCTTTGGTTTCAAAATACTGTGTTAATTCATAACTTAAGACGCAGGGTGGCGCTGCAGGCTAAGATTGTGAATGTAGGTCCCTTAAAACCTCCCATACACTTTTGTTTCAAGACCTTATAAAAGACACGCGAGAAGCTGCGCAAATAATACGGAGTTGCCAACGGATTGGGGCATCAATATACAATTTAAGCTCAAAATCAACTCTGTGAGGGTTCCTCCAAACAGGAAAACAAGTGTTCCACATCTCCAGTCTTCTTTGGGGTTTCCTGAAGTACTTGGATATAAGCAACCGGACTACAACATGGGGAAACTACAGAGAGTTCAATCGAGCAGGCAAGTGATAGCCTTTATTTTTACGATGTTTTTGTCTCAGATTCGCCCAGAGTCTCTTCGTTATTCTGTAGAGGAGGAAACAGAGAGCGGCTCCTTTGTAGCCCATCTGACAAAGGACCTGGGCCTGGGAACTGAGGAACTGGCAGCCAGGTCTGTTCGGGTTATGTCTGATGATTATAAGCAGCGTTTGCTGTTGGATCCTCAGACTGGCGATTTGCTTCTGAAGGAGAAAATAGACCGGGAGGAACTGTGTGGCCCTATTGAACGGTGTGTACTGCATTTCCAGGTGTTTCTTGAAATGCCAGTGCAATTTTTTCAGGGAGAATTATGGGTCCAGGACATAAATGACCACTCTCCAGCATTTACTGATAGGGAAATGCTCTTGAAAATACCAGAAAACAGCCAGCCAGGGACTCTATTTCCATTGAAAGTAGCCCAGGATTTGGATGTGGGTAGCAATGGGCTTCAAAAATACACCATCAGTCCCAATTCTCATTTTCACGTCCTTACACGAAATTACAGTGAGGGCAAGAAATACCCAGACCTGGTACAACACAAAGCCCTGGATAGAGAGGAGCAGCCTGAATTCAGCTTAACCCTCATGGCTCTGGACGGTGGCTCTCCACCTAGGTCTGGAACAATCACAGTTCGAATCCTGATCATGGACGTCAATGACAATGCTCCCGAGTTTGTGCATACCCCATATGAGGTGCAGGTCCTGGAGAACAGCCCCTTAGATTCCCCAATCCTCAGCGTCTTAGCTAGGGATGCAGATGCTGGAAACTTTGGGAGTGTTTCCTATGGCTTGTTTCAACCATCTGATGAGATTAAACAAACTTTCTCAATAAATGAAGTCACAGGGGAAATTCGACTGAGGAAGAAATTGGATTTTGAAAAAATTAAATCTTATCACGTGGAAATTGAAGCTATAGATGGAGGAGGCCTTTCTGGAAAAGGCACTGTGTTTATAGAGGTGGTGGACGTGAATGACAATGCCCCAGAACTTACCATATCGTCACTCACCAGCTCCATCCCAGAAAATGCTCCTGAGACCATAGTCTCTATATTCCGTGTTGGAGATAGAGATTCTGGAGACAATGGAAAGATGACTTGCTCTATTCCAGATAATGTGCCCTTCATTCTAAAACCGACATTCAAGAACTTTTACACCCTGGTGACAGAGAGCCCGCTGGACAGAGAGAGCAGAGCAGAATACAACATCACCATCACAGTCACCGACTTGGGGACGCCCAGGCTAAAAACCGAGCACAGCATAACCATCCTCGTCTCTGACGTCAACGACAACGCCCCTGCCTTCTCCCAAACGTCATACTCGCTGTTGGTGCGCGAGAACAACAGCCCCGCCCTGCACATAGGCAGTGTCAGCGCCACAGACAGAGACTCAGGCACCAATGCCCAGATCACTTACTCGCTGCTGCCAACCCAGGACACGCACCTGCCCCTCGCCTCGCTGGTCTCCATCAACGCAGACAATGGGCAGCTGTTCGCGCTGAGAGCGCTGGACTTCGAGGCCCTGCAGTCATTCGAGTTCCGCGTGGGCGCCACAGACCAAGGCTCACCTGCGCTCAGCAGCCAGGCGCTGGTGCGAGTGGTGGTGCTGGACGACAATGACAACCCGCCCTTCGTGCTGTACCCAATGCAGAACGCCTCTGCACCCTGCACAGAGCTAGTTCCCAGGGCGGCAGAGCAGGGCTACCTGGTCACCAAGGTGGTGGCGGTGGATGGAGACTCGGGCCAGAACGCCTGGCTGTCATACCAGCTGCTCAAGGCCACCGAGCCAGGGCTGTTTGGCGTATGGGCGCACAATGGCGAGGTGCGCACCACCAGGCTGCTGAGCGAGCGCGACGCGCCCAGGCACAGGCTGGTGGTGCTGGTCAAGGACAATGGCGAGCCTCCGCTGTCTGCCAGCGTCACGCTGCACGTGCTGCTGGTGGATGGCTTCTCCCAGCCCTACCTGCCGCTCCCGGAAGTAGCGCCTGAGCGCGCGCAGGGGGACTCGCTCACTGTTTACTTGGTCATCGCCTTGGCCTCGGTGTCATCGCTCTTCCTCTTCTCTGTGCTGGTGTTCGTGACAGTGAGGCTGTGCAGGAGGCACAGGGCGGCGCCTCTTGGTGTTTGTTCTGTACCTGAGGGCCACTTTCCTGGCCACCTGGTGGATATCAGTGGAACTGGGACACTGTCTCAGAGCTACCAGTATGAGGTGTGTCTAGCTGGAGACTCTGGGTCTGGTGAGTTCAAATTCCTGAAACCAATATTTCCCAATCTCTTGCTTCAGGACAGTGGAAATTAAAGAAAGCCCCCACCTGCACTTATAGCTTTGTATTCACTTAATTGTTTTATTTTGTTCAGTTAATCCCACATTAATTTGAGCAAACAACCGATTGCAAGGTCTTTTTATTAAGAAATTGTGTTTCTTGAACATTGATAGCACTATCCCAACCATATCCTCCTGATAGTGCTTAATTTGTTCTTTGTTATTGGTAGTTAATGTAATTAGCATTTAAATTACAGTATGTATTGAATGTGTTTTCTCCCGAATTTGACTTTATCTTGGTGAATAATGTTTCTCTAAGTAGAAATTACTCAATAGTACTGAAATTTTAGCAACGTTTAAAATTATTTAATATTAAAGCTTTTATGAAGTCTTGAATTGCTATTACTTGTGGTGCCTGTCTTTACCATATAATTTCATCTTTTCAACTCCAGAGTGTTTGAAATTCTATTTTATTTCATTGGTGCTGGGGATGGATCCCAGAATTTCTTGCATGCTAAGCAAGTATGCATTCCACTGAACTTCAAATCCACATGAATTTCTTTGTATTTACATTGGCTTTTCTGGTTGAGTATACTACTGATGTAAGCTCTCTGAATACATGTAAGCTTAATATTTAGCATATTTTTCTCCCAAATTGTATATAAATTTGAATTTTGTTAAAATATCAGTACCTTAAAATTGTGACCCATTTGTGACACCACCTGATAGATTATCTTAAATATTTGGTTACTGTATACTTAGTATATTATATGGGTTTATAAATATGAATATTAAATTTAAAATAATTCTAATCCACAAATAATAAAGATAAAATCTTATATAATTTCTTATTTTGTTTCAATAAATAAAACTGTTAACTGGCAGATGGTGTGACTCTGTGGTAGAGCATGCATGCATACATGCAAGGCCTGGTTTCAATTCCTAGCACCAAAGCAAAACCAAAAATTTTGTAGAAATTCTGTTAAATAATATCTTGCTATCAAGCTTTAAAAAATAATCTTAGAATCTGAAATAAACCCTAAACTTCTCCAAAGAATTTGGGACATCTGATTTTGCCCTTCCTTTTGGCCTACAAATACAAGTGTAAGTGTAGGATCCTTTTGTTTTTCATTGTGACCACTGTGCTACATTCCCAGCCCTAATTGTAGTATCATGTGTTTTTCTGCAGCTTCTCCCCACTCTTTCAAAAGTGTTAGGAAATTTCTCCTGAATTTCAGGAATTCTATTGAATTCTGATTATCAGTTGATCTCAGATTTTTCACTTTACATTACTTTGTGGATATGGAAGGTATTTATCAACAAAATAATGCATTCTTTTCTGTGTTTGATTATCTTCTGTTTGTTAATGTAACCTTTAGTTATTTTGATTTAGTTTAACTTTCAATCCTACTGAAGTTGCATGATAATATGTATATCATTTAAAGTTACACATTCATTATGTATAAATATTATTACAAATTATTAAATTATTTACAATTTAATATTAATATTTATGGAACACTACTTATGCACTAGGTATGCAGTAACCAAAAATTAATATAATCTCTGACATATCACATATCAAAATAAATAATATTTTGTCTCTGAACACATTGGAACAGTAATTAATTTACCTGAATTATAATTGTTTTATATTGTGTTCAGTAAGCCAATAGGTGGATAATATGATTTCTAACTAGTAAATTCATATGAATAAAACTCTATGAAGACATCATTGAACTTTTAGCAGAATATGAACAATTGAAAAGGTTACTTTATAATGTAACACATTTATTTTTAAATCTCAAGTATAATTCTATTGAAGTTTAAAGTATACACATTTTTCACTGAGTTATTCTTTTTTCCTAAGTATATATTGAAATAAACAAAGGTAAATTGCTATTTGTTATTCTTCAAATATAATTTTTTGCTTTCCTTCCTTTTAAAAATTTAAGTGAGGCAGAGACAAAAATAACAAAACACAAACATGTAAGACACAAATATAGAAGTTAACACTAATGACTTTTCAATTTATTAGCTATTTAAATGAAATAGTTTTATGTATGACAATAAAAAAATCAAATTGAAGGCTTTACCAATATATTTCAATACACAAATATCCAAGTTCACTTTTTTTTTGGTTTATCCTAGGCTAGTTTAATTTGTATAATCACGTAAATAGACTGAACAAATAAACACCAAGAACCCACTTTATCCCTGGAAAAAGCATGAATTATTCCTTACCAGCAAGGAGCCACTACAAGACTATAGAACAGATCAACTTCTGAAATTCAATTATTGGAATTTAGCAATAAACATTGTAAAATTTCACAATATGCACACCTTATAAAAATGTGTCAATTTGGTTGTCATAGGAAAAAAATAGGAAATGGAGGCAAAATATCTTGATAATAACACCCATTTAAACATTTTTTTCCTCACTCAAATATACACAACTTTTGTAATTCCTTTGTTGTTTATAGGCACAGCATGTAGTGAGTTCAATGCATTTTTTCTGGGGGCAAAATTTTATTGAAGGTAATATAGCACATATCACTCAGATTCCTACTTTCTTTATAATCAAAAGTTGCAAAAAAGGATTTTTTTAAAGTGTGAAGTTAAATCTCATTTATATTTTTGGTGGAATTCTGCTTCCAGGTTAAATGGATTGTCTGACAGCAGAAAAGCAACCATGAAAATTGGCTAAATATCAGAAATTATTTCTCTACAGGAACAGAGGGCAGATTATATGATAAGAAATAAATGGTTTAAGATTTCTGAGAATACTTAGGCATGAGAACTGAGTCCTACAGTCAGTTTTCCCCCAAGGAAATTTGCTAAGTCAGAAAACTAACAACAGACTCTTAAACAGGGACAGACTAACTTCTATAGCCTTTAGTAGACTGGAAAATTCAAGCTCAGGATCAGTTTCCCCGCCCAGGTCACTTGTCAAACTCAGGATAGCCCAGGGCAGAAGTTTGAAAACCCAAGTAGAAAATTCTTAGAAAGCAGAATGAATTTTTCTTTACTATTCAAATATTAGAGTTTGGGATCTGGCATAGGAAGGGGCATAGAAAATATATCAATTTTTCAACTGAAAATTCTGTAGGCAAGGTGCTTATCAGGATGTCAAGGATCCTTGACTGTTTCAGTAAACACAATTTGACTAGTTGAGGGTTCTATCAGGCTGACATAGGAAAAGGTAAACTCATCCTAGGGAAATACAATATCACTTTCATCCTGGACATCTTTTTACATAAATATCCAGAATTGAGTGAAAAGTAATAGACCACCTATGCACAAAACTGGATGTCTGAGTAAAACCATGAGAAAAAACATAATACAAATGACCTCCAGATAATCCAGATAGTATAATTAATGTTAAAATAAGCATGAATAATATGTCAAAAATAAGGAACAGTAGAGAAAATAGACATAAAAAGATTTTGACCTGACAACTGAAATCTTAAAATGAACATTGAACATTTTATAATGGCAAAATTATAGTATCTGACATAAAACTATTGAAATAGTTTAATGCCATAGATATAGAAGACAACAGGAATAGTGGATTGCAAGATAGGTTAATATAAAATATCCAAATAGGAGCACAAAAAATAATGAAAAACAACATTAATGACATGTGAAACATAATGAAAAACTCTAACATACATATGATTATAATTCTAGAAGGATAAGAGATAATTGAGTGGTAATAAGAAATATTTGAACAGTTAATGACCAAGAATTTTCCAAAACTGTCTTTAACTGTTCAAGATATTCACAGCGACCCAATCAGGATGTAAATTTTTAAAAAGTCCAAAATAAAAAATCAAGATCCAAATTAAAGAGAAAAAAATCTCAAAATCAATCACATAAAACATCACATATTATTTTTAAGAAGCATTAGTAAAGTTAATGTTAAACATAAATCCCAAAACCAAAAGAAAAAAGAATGCCCTTTAAAGATAAGAAAATTATTAGCAGACTAGAATTCTATCACCAGCAAACATTTCCTTCAACAATGAAGTTGTCAGACAAACAAAACCTGAGAGAATTAATCACAGTCACACCTGCACTAATGGAAATACTTCCAGTGGAATTCATTAGGCAGAAGGAAAACAGTCCTAAAGGGATCACAGAATTGCAGGAAGAAACAAAAAAGATAGGAAGGGTAAATATAAATGAGTATTGATTTAATGTTGATTATAATGGGCAGTGTTAGTAGTTTCTTGAAGGAGTTAAAATATGCATTAAATTTAAGTTCATAATAACAACAACAATGTGAGAGGTAGAGGCATAGATTTGGAGAGTTCTAATGTTTTAATTAAAATTATGGAGTTACTAGGATCAATATTTTTATTAGATTCTTATAGATCAAAAATGCATGCTGAGATTTCTTGAAAAACCACTTAAAGGATAATCAAAATAAAACTATTTTAAGGGAAATTTCATATAACAATTATTTGAATGCCAAAAGAAGAACAAAATTTCAGGAGTATGTAAAAAATAATTAGATATTAATTATAGATGGGCAGATATCAGATATTACATTAATAATGCAATTGAGCCAACAATATTGTAAACTAAATTAAAGAAAACTCAACTATTGCTATAAAAAATATATGGGCTTTTGAGAGAAAGAATACAGAAATTTGAAAGTTTAAAATTGGAATAAGATTATAATACAAATGATAGCATTTTAGTGTAGCTATATTCACAAAAGATAAAGGAGACTTTTAGGAAAGATACATTGCTAGCAATAAAGAGAGATGTTTTACCATCTCTCTTTCACACCAGAAATATGTGAGTTTTAAGACTGAATATTTCCCTCTATTATAAGTACAGAATAAAATAAAATATCAAATTGATGAAATACAAATTAAAAGTAGACAAACCACAATCTTCTCAATTTCTATAGAATAAGACGACAAAGCACATATGCATGCATCCATGTATGTGCACACATACACACATACAAGAATTCTGAAGATCTAAACAACACAAACATCACATTCAAATACTTCAACATCCACAGCACACTCATGCATACATATTATTATTGCTTGTATATAAAATGTGAAAATGACCCATATTCTGGGTTGTAAAACAAGTCTCATATTTAAATAAAAGATATTGAGATGACTCAGTATACTTTTTGACTGCAGCAAAATAATGCAGAAATTAAAATATGACAAGAAATCCCCAAATACTTCAAAATTAATAATAAAACCCATGAGTCAAAAAGAAACCACAACAGAAATTTTCAAGTAATTTCAACTATGTGAAATGTAAGAACTGACATATCTATTTCATTGAACTTCTATTCTCCCCACCCATCTTATTGTGTGTTAGCTTCCATCTCAGAGAAAACATTTGACCTTTGGTTTGAAGCGGGGGGGGGGGGGGGATTGGTTTATTTCACTTAGCATGAAAGTCTCCAGATTCACCCAGTTACTGGCCAATGTCATAAAGTCATTCTTTTTTTCTGTGTAATACTCTGATATATATATGCCATAATTTCTTTATCCATTCATCTGTTGATATACATTACAATAGTTAAAATATCAAATACCTGGAAAGAAATCTAATAGAATATTCATAATAATCTTACACTGAAAACCACAAAACATTATGAGATAATCCAACTAAAATGAGGAATATACAATGTTCACTAATTGAAAGACTCAATAATGGGAATGATGAGAATGCTAGTTCTTCTCCAGTCAATCTATAGATATAATAAAATCCTAAAAAAAATTTTACTTAATGTCTTTTTGAAAAGTAACACACTGAATATAAAGTTTGTATAGAAATACAACAGTACAATAAAAATCAAAGCGATCTAGAAGAAAAAGAATAAAACTAGAGATATCACACCAAAGGCATGGTCCATAGAAGAAATAATTGATAAGTTGGACTTCAGTACAATTAAAATTTTCTGCTCTGCCAAAGAGTCTACAAATGAAATGAAAAGACAGGTCACATATTAGAAAAATATTTGAAAAAGGCATATTACTAAGGACTATTATCCAAAATATATAGACTGTTAAAACTCAACATAAGAAAACCAAGGCAGTAGGATACAACAGACACTAGTATGGCAATATGTAAATCAATGGAAGTGTAACTGATGTGATTCTGCAATCTGTATACGGGGTAAAAATGAGAGTTCATAACCCACTTGAATCAAAGTGTGAAATATGATATGTCAAGAACTACGTAATGTTTTGAACAACCAACAATAAAAAAAAAATAAATAATTAAAAAAAGAAAACCAACATTCTCATTTAAAACTGGACAAAATAACAAACAAATTTACCAAAGAAAATAGATAGATGGCAAATAAGCATGTGAAAACATGCTGTATATCATATGTCATCAGGGAAATGCAAATTAAAATAACATTGGGATACCACCGAGAAACCATTAGAATGTACAAACTCTAGCTCACTGACAAAACCAAAAGCTGAGGAAGATTGGAGCAAAAAGAATTATCATTCACTGCAGATGGGAATGAGAAATGGTACAACTGGCTTTGGAAGACAGTTTGGCATCTTTTTACAAATCTCAATATACTCTTACTATTTGATGCAGCAGTCTTGCTCCTTAGTATATATTCAAAAGAGGTGAAAATTTAGAACCACACAAAAACTTGCAAGGTGATGTTTATAGTAGCTATATTCATAGCTGTCAAAATCAAGATGTCTAACAATAATCAAATGGATAAGTGAACTATGGTACAGCCAGACATTGAATATTATCATTCAACACCAAAAGAAATAAGTAAATATCCATCAAACCATTGAAAGTCATGGAGAAAAATCTCAATACATATTGCTAAATGAAATAGTCAATCTCAAATGACTCTATAATGTACTACTCTGACTACGTGACATTTTGGAAAAGGCAAAACTGTTGAGACAGTAAAAATATCTGTGGTTTACAGTGAATTCAAGTGAGGGAGACTAGGTGATTTTTAGGGCAGTAAATTTACCTTGTATAATACTCTGAAGGTGAATACATGTCATTACACACTTGTCAAAACTCATACAATGTACAGTACAAGTAATTCACCTTAATTTAAACTATTGACTTAGTGATGATGATATGTTAATGTAGGGACAGCAATTGTAAGACATGTACAACTCTAATAGGGGATGTTGATAATAGGAAAGGTTGTGGATGTGTGGGGACAGGGATATATGGAAAATCTCTTTGCCTTCTGATTTATTTTCTGTGAGTCTAAAACTTCTCTTTAAAATAGTCCATTGATTTTTAAATGGAGGATTTACCTCTTATATACAAAATTCAATGATAAAGCTATGGTAATAAATAGAATGTGGTATTGTAGGATAAACAGAGAGAAAAATAAAATACTTAAGCCAACATGTGTGGTCACCTGATTTAAGACAATAATGTCATTTCAGAAATAATGGGAATCATCTTCCCAATTAATGGTTCAAAGTCATTTGGATATTTCCATGAAAAATGATCCTAACATTACTCACTTAAAGTAATTTAAAGTTGATTATAGTTTTCAACTGGTAAAATATAGTTATTAGTTTTTCAAAACATATAAGAATATAATATGCTTTGGAATATGCAAAAGATTTAACTAGTACACACAAACTGCCAACTATAATGAAATGTATTGATAAATCAGACCAAATTAAAGACTGCTTGATCAATGTCACCATAATAAATTTTAAATAAAAGCAATAGAACCCAACTTCTATGTGTAACCATTAAGATCTCAAAAATTATAAAAAAACAAGCATATAGTGGGAAGACATATTTGCAATTCATGCATCTGAAAAAGATATTTCAACAATATAGAAGACACTTTTCCAGTCTAATAAGGAAACAGGCAAATGTCCAAAATAGAAAAATATACAAAAGACTTCAACAAACACTTCATAAAAATGTAAATTGATAGCCAACAAATTTGTGAAAATGTGCATGTTTCATAAAGCACCAGGGAAATGCTAATTAAAATCACAATATGATATTATCACACACTCAGTAGAATGGTGAAAACTGAAAAGACAACATCAAATGTTGACAAGGATATGAAGAAACTGGAACTCCCAAACTTTGCTGGCATTATTACTACTTTTGAAAAATATTTTTCAATATTTAAAAATCTAAATATATATTTAATGCACAAAACTCCAAATCTTATGAGCATATTCAACATGTATTGTAGTAGAACCAAAAAAAATCTTAAAGCTGGAAAAGCCCCAATTTTCAGCCACTTCGCAATGTATAAACTACCATGGTATATACATACAAAACCAATGCATACAAAAAACATTAGAATAACATGACACAGATCAGTTTTACTTAATAGAATATTAACTGAAACAAGGTTGACATAATAGTAATACTCTATATCTTCATTTGTTTAAAAGTTCAAAAAAGGCAGAGATAGCTATGATAATAGAAGTCAGGATGGTGCTTGCCTTTTGGGGGCAAGTAAGAACAAACAATGAAAGAAGAATTCTTGCGTTTTGGTATTGCTTTAATTTTTAATCTAGAATCCTTTTATATTAGTGTATGCACTTTAAAATTAATTGACTTAAGATTCACTGTGATATATTCATGTATGTACATATGAAAGCTTGCTCAGATTCAATCTACTGTTATTTACCCTATTTGGTCCCTCCATCTTTTCCTTGGACTACTCTATTAATCTTTCCTATATTTTGATGGAATTATCCCAATACCCCAGCCATCTTGCCATTAGTTTCCACATATCAGAGAAAACATTCAAACTTTGACTTTCTGGGACAGCTCAGAAGTGAATTATACAAAAATATTTTCCATGAATTTGATTATATAAAAGTATATTCTAATGTTGTATATAACTTTAAAATGAGCATAAAGTTCACACATATGAAGAAAGATGACATTTACAAAAATCTCTAACTTTAATAAAAAATATGAGTATACACTGAGTTGTACACATATGATTTGTGATTTTTTTTTACTTTTTATAATGGAATGTTACACTTAGAAATCAAAGTAATTTTTGTAAAATTGAAATTTTGTAATTATATATTATCATTAATTTTATAAATACAATAAATCGTAAACCCACAATAAAGGTTTCTTGATAAATTCAGAAGAACATGAAGCCTGATATATCAATTTATTTGATTCGTACAGGGTTTTTTTACTGAAAATTAAATTAGAAAACGTTTATTTAGAAATTCTAATAACTTGAAGATAGGGCTTTTGCTATCAAAAGGGTATTGATACACAGCAGATTTAGAATTTGGAATGAAATGGCAAATATTATATGCAATAGTAAGTAAAGACACCTGGTGGCGCTGCAGGATAAGCAAGTAAATAATAGGCTCTAAATGCCAGGGACACCATTGAGCTGGGAATCAGAACTCTGAGAGCTCCCCCCAAAGAAGGAGGCATTTTAAGCGAGCTCCGGAAGACAGATCTTCAGACAAGGCACCGGTCTAAGTGCATGTCAGACAGAAATATTTAACTCAAGATTATTTAACCAAATCGTCTGAGTGGATTGTATACCGAGTGGAAGGAACTGCACCTTCTGGGCGGATTTGAACAATGCAGACTGCTCTAGCAAAAAACCTGCAGAAAAGGCAAGTCATTTTTCTTGCTATGCTGTTGTTTTTGTGGGAGGTTGATTCTGAGGCAATTAGGTATTCCATGCCAGAAGAAACAGAAAGTGGCTACTCTATGGCCAACCTGGCAAAAGATCTGGGGCTCAGGGTGGGGGAACTGGCCACTCGGGGCGCGCGAATACATCACAAGGGCAGCAAACAGCTCTTGCAGCTTGATGTAAAAACCGGCAATTTGCTTCTACAGGAAAAGCTAGACCGGGAGGTGTTGTGTGGGGCTACAGAACCCTGCATTTTGCATTTCCAGCTGTTACTCAAAAACCCGGTGCAGTTGTTTCAAATTGATGTGCAACTCACAGATGTAAATGACCATTCTCCAGAATTCCTAGACAAGGAAATGTTCCTTAGAATCCCAGAGAGCGCCCAGCCAGGGACTGTATTTCCTTTGAAATCAGCTCAGGACTTGGACATGGGTAGCAACAGTGTTCAGAACTACACAATCAGCCCCAATTCCAATTTTCGTGTTGCTACTCACAATCGCGGAGATGGCAGAAAATACCCAGAGCTGGTGTTGGACAAAGCTCTGGACCGGGAGGAAGAGTCTGAACTCAGTTTAATCCTCATAGCGCTGGATGGTGGGATGCCACCCAGGTCTGGGACTGTCACAGTTCACATTGAAGTAGTAGATATGAATGATAATGCCCCTGAATTTTTACAATCCCGGTATGAGGTACAGGTTCCTGAGAACAGTCCAATAAACTCGTTGGTTCTCATTGTATCTGCTCGAGATTTAGATGTAGGAACATCTGGGCGTGTAAACTACTCCCTACTCGAAGGTGATGAAGTTTCTCAACCATTTGTAATAGACAAATTAACAGGAGAAATTCGTCTGCAAAGGGCTTTGGATTTTGAGGCAACCCAACATTATATCATAGAAATTGCAGCCACAGATGGTGGAGGCCTTGTAGGGAAATGCACAGTGGCCATAGAAGTGGTGGATGTGAATGACAATGCTCCTGAACTAACCATGTCGACACTCAGCAGCTCTATCCCAGAAAACTCCCCAGAGATTGTAGTTGCTATTTTCAGCGTTTCTGATCCAGACTCTGGGGAAAATGGTAGGATGGTTTGCTCCATAGAAAAAGATCTCCCCTTCCTCTTGAAGCCCACATTTAAGAACTTTTACTCCTTGGTGACAGAGAGGCCATTGGACAGAGAGAGCAGAGCCCAGTACAACATCACCATCAGAGTCACTGACTTGGGGTCACCTAGGTTGAAAACTGAACACAACATAACTATCCTTGTCTCTGACATCAACGACAATGCACCTGCTTTCACACAAACCACCTACAGGCTGTTGGTGCGCGAGAACAATAGCCCCGCCCTGCAAATAGGCAGCATCAGTGCCACAGACAGAGACTCAGGCACCAATGCCCAGATCACCTACTCGCTGCTGCCAACCCAGGACACGCACCTGCCCCTCGCCTCGCTGGTCTCCATCAACGCAGACAATGGGCAGCTGTTCGCGCTGAGGGCGCTGGACTTCGAGACCCTGCAGTCATTCGAGTTCTGCGTGGGCGCCACAGATCAAGGCTCACCTGCGCTCAGCAGCCAGGCGCTGGTGCGAGTGGTGGTGCTGGACGACAATGACAACCCGCCCTTCGTGCTGTACCCAATGCAGAATGCCTCTGCGCCCTGCACAGAGCTGGTGCCCAGAGCGGCAGAGCAGGGCTACCTGGTCACCAAGGTGGTGGCGGTGGATGGAGACTCGGGCCAGAACGCCTGGCTGTCATACCAGCTGCTCAAGGCCACCGAGCCAGGGCTGTTTGGCTTGTGGGCGCACAATGGCGAGGTGCGCACCACCAGGCTGCTGAGCGAGCGCGACGCGGCCAGGCACAGGCTGGTGGTGCTGGTCAAGGACAATGGCGAGCCTCCGCTGTCTGCCAGCGTCACGCTGCACGTGCTGCTGGTGGATGGCTTCTCCCAACCCTACCTGCCTCTCCCGGAAGTAGCGCCCGAGCGCGCGCAGGGGGACTCGCTCACTGTCTACTTGGTCATCGCCTTGGCCTCTGTGTCATCTCTCTTTCTCTTTTCTGTGCTGGTTTTTGTGGTTGTGAGGCTGTGCAGGAGGCGCAGGGCGGCGCCTCTGGGTGTCTGCTCTATGCCTGAGGGCCACTTTCCTGGCCACCTGGTGGACGTCAGCGGCACTGGGACACTGTCCCAGAGCTACCAATATGAGGTATGTCTGGCTGGAGACTCTGGAACTGGCGAGTTCAAGTTCCTGAAGCCCATATTCCCCAACCTCTTGGTTCCGGAGGCTGGGAGAGAAGTTAAGGAGAATTCCAACTGCAGAAATAGCTTTGTATTCAGCTAATTGTTGTAATTTTTTTACTAATTTTGGCGAAGTTGCTATTGCAACTTCTTTCTCTTAAGTAATTCTATTGATGTTAAAGCACTCATAACCACTGTTCCATTCCTATGCACATTCCTGATAGCTCTAAGTTTCTTCCTTTAATGGCATTACTCATAGCATTTATAATCATATCAAATATGTATTTTCTCCATATTTAATCTTCTCTTGATGTTCAGCTTTTAATAAATGTAAATTAAGCAAGTAAAAACTTCTTATTTTAGTGAACTTAATGAATTTCATGACCCATTTAAAGGTTTGTATGAAATCTTGAATTTTCATGTATTTGTGGCACCCATTGTTAACATATAAGTTTATCTTTCAATACCAAAGTGTTGGCCTTGAACTAAATTTATGATTGGCTATATGTACTACTAGGTTAAGTCCACTGATCAGCCAAGAGCATAAAATCTAGCCTACTTGTTTTTCTCAAGTTGTATGTTAACTTTTCACTTAATGAATGTATTCATATACAAAAGTGTGGCCTTTTTCTTGTTGTGAACATCTCATATGCAAGACAATGATATTTTACTTGGTTAGGACTTACCTAAAATATTGTTTAAGTGTTCCATAAATACGAAGATTTAAATTTTTTTTAAAAAATCTCATTTAAGATAAACTAAAGGGAGACTATCATATAATTTGTTATCCTCCTTTACTAAGTAAAACTGTTAAATCACTGCTTCACATAATCATATTCAAAGAATAATCTCAGAACCTGAATTATATCCTAAATACCTCCAATAAATTCAGAACTCTTGAGGTCCTCATATATCTCCTTGTCCTTTTGCTCTACAGTAGATGATCAAGTGTAATTTACTATATATATATATATATATATATATATATATATATATATATATATATATCTCCCCTTTGGTCTATCTGCAGCTTCTGCCCCCTTTTCAATAATCCAGAAACATCTTCTACATTTTGGCAATTCTGTTTAGTCCTTACTGGCTGATCAAAGATTTTGCACTTTGTAGATGTGAACAGTTTTTACCAACATCATAATGACTTCTTTTGATGTTTAATTCTTCAGTTTTGTTCTTTAATGTTATTTAAATTTTTCAATGACATCAAAGTTGCATTTGTATGAAGTATTTTGTCCTGAGTAGCTTTAACAGTAATGAACTCGTTTGAATTATAATAGTTCTCAATTGTGTTCAATAACCCTAGTGAGTTGATTGTGTGATTCCTAACTAGTTAAATTTATATTAATAGAAGACAACTTCCTTGAACTTCTGGCATAATACAAGAAGTTTAAAGGCTTACTTTATAAGCTGATATTTTTAAGTCTCAAGTATTATTTTAGTGGAGATTAAGTACCTGTGCTTTTTCTGAATTACTATTTTTTTCTGATGATATAATAAAAAGGGGAAATTACTGACATTTAAGTCATTTTTGAAACAAAGATTTTAGCCATCATTCAATTGAAAAATTGAAGTGAGGCAGAGATAAAATGAGAACAGAATTAAACATGAACTTTAAGACAAGACATAAATATGGTGGTTAAATTTAATGATTTCTCCTTTATTTATTATCATCTATTTAAAAGAATATCTTTTATGTGTGACAAAAAAAATAAGTCTGGTTGAAGTTTCAAGTTCACAAAAAAATTCCAGTTCACTTTTCAGAAGTCTAATTTGTATAATCCCACCAAGGAGACTGGACAAATGACCATCCAGAACTCACTTCTTTCCTGCCTATATTCACAAAGTTTGGATTATTTGGGATACCACCAGAATGTAGAAAAGATCAACAGGTAATTTCACATACAAAATACACAACCAGAAATGAATAAAATAGATGACAAAAATTAAACAGAGCAAATTGGTAAACTTGAAAGTATGTCCTTCATAATTATTAGCAAAATTAAAACTCTTTAGATTAATCAAGTAAACCAACAAAAATACCAATTACCATCGTTAGGAGTTAAAAAAAAGAAACATCACTATCAATCCTACAGGCATTTTAAAAATAAAAAATAGATCTTGTGAACAATTTTCTGCCAACGTGGTATATCTCTGTACCCTATGATCATTTTTTATGTGACTCTAAATTTTTTAAAAAATAGTCTATTGTTTTAAAAGTTGAATCCTTAATTTTTAATAACAAAACTCATGACAGAGCTATATTAACTACAGCAGTAGGGTATTGCAGGATAAACAGAAAAATTAAATACTTGAGAAGACGTAAAATCACCTGACTTATGACAGTAATGAGGCTTCTGAAACAATGGGGAATGGATTATCTTTTCAATAGATGTTAAAAGGCATATGTAAAACTTTTGAGACTAACCAGATTCATTTGAAAAAAATAGTTTGATTACAGCTTTAGATGGGAAAACTATAGTAATTAATATTTCAAAATATACCTTTGTGTATATGAAGATTTAAACAGAACAGAAAAATGCAAGCCAAAAGTGATAACTATGTACAAATCAAAATAAATTAAAGAAGTTTTGATCAAAGATACCATAATAGAAATTAAAATACAAAACACAGATCAAGAGGAAATATTTGTAATATATTATATTAAAGGGACCCATACCCAGAATGTAAAAAATACTTCTACAAACCAAAAAAGCAAACATATTAATGCCCCAATAACAAAAATGACATAAGACTTGAACAAGTACTCCACAAGAATGTGTCCAAATGGTGAATAAACATGTGAAAATGTAAATAATTTTGTTAATCACCAGAAAAATACAAATCAGAATTACAAAAGGCTATCACCATACACTCGATAAAGTGGTTAGAACTGAAATGACAACATCAAATGTTGACAAGGATATGGAGCAACTGGAACTCTCATACTTTATTGGTACTGAAAAGATTACTTTTGAAGAATGTTTTACAGTATTTGCTAAAACTAAATATATATGTAGATATATATACTAAATACATTGCAGAATTTGATAAAACTGTGAGGGTTTTGCTAGAGCAGTCTGCCTTATTCAAATCTGTCCAGAAGGTGCAGTTCCTTCAACTCGGTATACAGTCCACTCAGACGATTTGGTTAACGAATCATAAGTTAAATATTTCTGTCTGACATGCACTTAGAATGATCCCTTCTCTGAAGATCTGTCTACTGGAGCTCGCTTAAAATTCCTCCTTCTTTGGGGGAGCTCTCAGAGTTATGATTCCCAGAACTAAATATATATAAATTACTAAATATATATATATATATATATATATATATATATATATATTTGCTAAAACTAAATACATATATATGTGTGTGTGTATATATATATATGTGTGTGTGTGTGTGTGTGTGTGTGTGTGTGTATACATATGCATAGCAAAATGATTAATCTAAATATATTCAGTATAAAAACAGACATGGTCACCAAAAGGTAAGTTCAGGAAGGTTTGTAACAATACTACTTTAAAAAAGGGGATGCTCAACTGGAAAAACACTGATTATCGTGAACTGGAGAATGCATAAACAAATCATGATATGTTCATACATAAAACTATTAGAAAGCAATGAGAATAAAACACATCAGAATGACATGCCAGGTATAATTTTTATGAACATAATGTTGAAGGAAAGAAAACAGAAATAAGAAAGTAATGCTCTATAACTCCATATGTGTCAAAGTACAAAAAGCAAACAACAACAACAAAACAGTATAATTCAGGAAAGAGCTTACGTTTTGGGGGAAATTTAATATTCAGACAGTGGCAGGAGACTCAGACTTCCTGAGTTTGGGCAGCTCTCTATTTTTAATCTACATTCTATTTATATGAGTGGATATACCTCCAATTTTTGATGTAATCAAATTATGAACCAACAAAGAGTTCCTTTTTGTATGCAAAAGGTACTTTTATGGAGAAGATTAAGATCTCCTTCCTTCCTTCCTTCCTTCCTTCCTTCCTTCCTTCCTTCCTTCCTTCCTTCTTTCTTTCTGGTACAAGAGATTGACCACAGGAGCACTTAACAACTGAGCGAGATCCCCAGCCCTTTTTATTTTTTATTTTGAGACATGGTCTCCCTACCTTGCCTGGCCTGGCTTTGATTATGCAATGATCCGGCTTCAGGCTCCCAAGTCCCAAGAACTGGAGGCATGCATCAGTTAAACAAGTATTTTTCCACTGAAAATTCACTCAGCAAAGGTTTACTTATAACTTGGAGATACAATTAAGGGTGCTTTTGGGATTAAAAGGGTATTGATACACAGCAGGTTTAGAATTTGGAATGAAATAGCAAATATTATATGCAATAGTAAGTAAGGACGCCTGGTGGCGCTGCAGGATAAGCAAGTGAATGATGGGCTCTGGATGCCAGGGACGCCATTAAGCTGGGAATCAGAACTCTGAGAGCTCCCCCAAAGAAGGAGGCATTTTAAGCGAGCTCCGGAAGACAGATCTTCAGACAAGGCACCGTTCTAAGTGTATGTCAGACAGAAATATTTAACTCAAGATTATTTAACCAATCGTCTGAGTGGACTGTATACCGAGTGGAAGGAACTGCACCTTCTGGGCGGATTTGAACAATGCAAACTGCTCTAGCAAAATCCCTGCAGAAAAGGCAAGTCATTTTTCTTGCTATGCTGTTGTTTTTGTGGGAGGTTGACTCTGAGGCAATTAGATATTCCATGCCAGAAGAAACAGAAAGTGGCTACTCTGTGGCCAACCTGGCAAAAGATCTGGGGCTCAGGGTGGGAGAGCTGGCGACTAGGGGTGCAAGAATCCATCACAAAGGCAGCAAACAGCTCTTGCAGCTCAATGTAAAAACCGGCAATTTGCTTCTACAGGAAAAGCTAGACCGGGAGGTGCTGTGTGGGGCTACAGAACCCTGCATTTTGCATTTCCAGTTGTTACTCAAAAACCCAGTGCAGTTGTTTCAAATTGATGTGCAACTCACAGATGTAAATGACCATTCTCCAGAGTTCCTAGACAGGGAAATGTTCCTTAAAATCCCAGAGAGCGCCCAGCCAGGGACTGTATTTCCTTTGAAATCAGCTCAGGACTTGGACATGGGTAGCAACAGTGTTCAGAACTACACAATCAGCCCCAACTCCAATTTTCGTGTTGCCACTCACAATCGGGAAGATGGCAGAAAATACCCAGAGCTGGTATTGGGCAAAGCCCTGGACCGGGAGGAAGAGTCTGAGCTCAGTTTAACCCTCACAGCACTGGATGGTGGGGTGCCACCCAGGTCTGGGACTGTCACAGTTCACATTGAGGTGGTAGACATCAATGATAATGCCCCTGAATTTTTACAATCCCGGTATGAGGTACAGGTTCCTGAGAACAGTCCCATAAACTCATTAGTTCTTGTTGTCTCTGCACAAGATTTAGATTCAGGAAATTATGGTAGTGTTGCCTACTCCTTATTTGAAGGTGATGAAGTTTCACAACCATTTGTTATAGACAAAATATCAGGAGAAATTCGTCTGCAAAGGGCAGTGGATTTTGAGGCAACCCAACATTATATCATAGAAATTGCAGCCACAGATGGAGGAGGCCTTTCAGGAGAATGCACAGTGGCCATAGAAGTGGTGGATGTGAATGACAATGCTCCTGAACTAACAATGTCAACACTCAGCAGCTCTATCCCAGAAAACTCCCTGGAGAGTATAGTTGCTATTTTCAGCGTTTCTGATCCAGACTCTGGGGACAATGGTAGGATGGTTTGCTCCATAGAAAAAGATCTCCCCTTCCTCTTGAAGCCCACATTTAAGAACTTTTACACTTTGGTGACAGAGAAGCCGCTGGACAGAGAGAGCAGAGCAGAGTACAACATCACCATCACCATCACTGACTTGGGGACACCCAGGTTGAAAACTGAACACAGTATAATCATCCTCGTCTCCGACGTCAATGACAACGCCCCTGCCTTCTCCCAAACGTCATACACGCTGTTGGTGCGCGAGAACAACCAACCCGCCCTGCACATAGGCAGTGTCAGCGCCACAGACAGAGACTCAGGCACCAATGCCCAGATCACCTACTCGCTGCTGCCAACCCAGGACCCAAACCTGCCCCTCGCCTCGCTGGTCTCCATCAACGCAGACAATGGGCAGCTGTTCGCGCTGAGGGCGCTGGACTTCGAGGTCCTGCAGGCGTTTGAGTTCCACGTGGGCGCCACAGACCAAGGCTCTCCCGCGCTGAGCAGCCAGGCGCTGGTGCGAGTGGTGGTGCTGGACGACAATGACAACCCGCCCTTCGTGCTGTACCCAATGCAGAACGCCTCTGCGCCCTTCACCGAGCTGGTTCCCAGGGCGGCAGAGCAGGGCTACCTGGTCACCAAGGTGGTGGCAGTGGACAGAGACTCGGGCCAGAACGCCTGGCTGTCATACCAGCTGCTCAAGGCCACGGAGCCAGGGCTGTTTGGCGTGTGGGCGCACAATGGCGAGGTGCGCACCACTAGGCTGCTAAGCGAGCGGGACGCGGCCAGGCACAGGCTGGTGGTGCTGGTCAAGGACAATGGCGAGCCTCCGCTGTCTGCCAGCGTCACGCTGCACGTGCTGCTGGTGGATGGCTTCTCCCAGCCCTACCTGCCGCTCCCGGAAGTGGCGCCTGAGCGCGCGCAGGGGGCCTCGCTCACTGTCTACTTGGTCATCGCCTTGGCCTCTGTGTCATCTCTCTTTCTCTTTTCTGTGCTGGTGTTTGTGGCAGTGAGGCTGTGCAGAAGGCGCAGGGCGGCGCCGCTGGGTGTCTGCTCTGGTCCTGAGGGCCAACTTTCTGGCCATCTGGTGGATGTCCGTGGTACTGGGACACTGTCTCAGAGCTACCAGTATGAAGTGTGTCTCTCTGGTGGCTCAGGGACAAATGAGTTCAAATTCCTTAAACCGATATTCCCCAAATTGCCGCCTCAGGGGCCTAATGAAGATACAGTAGAAAATGCTACTTTAGGGAATATCCTTCGATTCCCATAGAGATTTAATTATGGGACAGTTTTTGTCATTTTATTCTAACTCATCTAGATACAAATTGAGTTTGTATGGAGAATAACTTACTTTTGGAGATATTTTTCATTTTCCTGTTGTAATGAATTTGCCCATTTAACTTTATCTTAATTTGGAGAATTACTTTATTGCACTCATTTGCTTTAGTGCACTCATTTACATATTGTCATTCCAAACCTATGTATATTGCTTTTCCTGAGGTTTGTTCTTCTTTTTTTACTTTTGTTGTGACGTGTATATGCATTTTTGTTACATCTATATACCTGGTTAGAATTGCTGCTCATTTAGTATATATGCATTTTTGTTACATCTATATACCTGGTTAGAATTGCTGCTCATTGAGTAAGTAGTCATACCCTTTTTAGTAGAAATTTCAAAATGATTTCCCAAAGTAGTTGTATCAGTTTACAGTACTGTTAGCAGTGTCTAGATATACAGATTCGTTCACATTCTTGCCCTAACCTGATATTGCCTGTTTCTTTTTAAGTTTTGCCTCTTTTGGTAAGCACTTTAAACCCTTTCTAAAAGATCTTTCATATTTATGTATCACTAAGGAGTGCATTCGTAACTGTTAGTGGTTGAATAGTGCTCCCCCAGATTCAAATATTGAAGCCCTAACCCCCACTACCTTAGAACTGGACTGAATTTAAAGATGGAACATTTAAAGTTGTTATTACATTAAAAGGAAGTGGTTTGTATCTGCTCCAAGTAAATATCATTGATGTGTTTCATAAGATTAGCCCATAAGGGAGTGGGGTGGGGATCATACACAGGCACACAGAGATGTTCCTGTGAAGATTCCTGAAGATGCACAGTCATCTACTAGGCAAGGAGAGAAGGGAATCAGAATGTCAACTCCTTAGATCTCTAGCCTCCAGAATTGGGAAGAAATGAATTCCTTTTGTTTTATCCTCCCATTTTGTGGTATTTGCAGCTCTAGTAAACTCATACATTTTTAGACAATCTTCTTAAATTATTGCTGAGTAGCTAGTACACTTACATCAGTGGAGCCAGGCACAATGGTACATGTGTATAATCCAAGGTATTTGGGAGGCTGGGGTAGGAAGAGAGGCTGAAGGAGGAGGATTGCATGTTTGAGGCCACACAAAGCAACTTAGTGATATCCTGCCTCAAAGTAAAATTTAAAAAGGTTTGGGGATATAGGTCAGTGGTAGAGAACCACTGGAATCCCCAGAACTACAAAACAACAACAAAAGAAAGCACATCAATGGAAAAACTATCCATTCTTCACATATAACTATGTTACTATTTTTGAGTACTCCTCTGGTCCAACAGAAACTTTCATCTACTTTTCCATTAATGGCTATTAAGTTTGTTTTTCTTTATGAATGAAATGAACACTATTCTTATTCTTCCTTTTGTATCTGTTTCTTCTGGCAGTTTTCAACTTTCCTCAGTTGGACCTCTCTTTACAATAATCAAATATGATATTTTTACATTCATATATGTTTCTTTACATTGTCATTACAACCATATCTAAGAATTCCTTGTCATAGCTATAGATAGGTTTTAGAGCCTGAAAATATATGTTAAAATATACCTCTAAAGACAATATAGATTATAAATGCCCTGCAATCAAAGATTACTGGGAACACTATAAAAGCAAAGTTGGATTTACTGATTATTTGCATTGAGGGAGATTGCACACAATAAGAAGACCCGAGTCACCGTAGTAAAAGGGTTACTTTCTTATTCCTTACAAAGGAGTTCTAGAATTTGGGTTTGTGATAGGAAATTTTGGAGAGGGTTTAAGTATGGGTTAGATCTGGATTGGATGCTTTAAGAAAATGGAATGATTCTACAATTATGTAGTGAGGAGAACAAAGTGAAATGAAAGTATAATTGGTGAAGAAGCAGCATTCACTCACATTTGCAAGGAAGTGGGGGTCTTTGGTCATTGTTTTGGTTTGAATAATATTCTTATTTTGGTCTCTGCTCAACCATGAAGTAATTTTATTTTGATCTCGCTCAATCAGAATCACCAAGGTCTTTTCTGATGCTGGTGTTGGGTAAGATTGTTCATGTTCAATAAGGGATCTTGACCTACCTTAGAGGATCAGGACAGTTCCTGGTTACTAGTTGATGATTCTATCTCAAAATATTGTTCATTATACATCCATAGTACTTGGTGTAAGAACTCTCATTCCTTCTCCTTGGATCTACAGTTGTGCTTTCTATGCCATTGAAAACAGAGTGTTCCTAAACTCAAGATCAATTCACCATTTAAACTCCATGAGTTGACATTACCCCATCTTTGCAGTTTATCAAAATATCAATCATGAATTCAACTTCCTATATTTCCTCTTTTTGTTTTCATGGAAACTACTGATACTCTACTAATTAGTAAAAAATTGAATCTCACACATTATAAAGGCCCTTTTACATAAAGCAAACTTCTAATTGATAGATTTGGAGATCAGTCTGAATCCAACATACTATTGATGCAACCCATTTCATACCACTGTCTTGACATGGATTTGATACCCTCCCTCAAAATAATCTTGTAAAAAATTGCTTTCAAGCCCCTTTGAAATTGCAATAGTTCAACAAAACCACAAATAAACAATTGCCTGTTGAGCTATTATTTTAAATATAGACTGAAAAGCCAACAGGCATTTTTGTGTGCATTTAAAAAAAACATAAGTTGAAATATCAAATCTACAGAGCACTGTTCCCTACAGAAAGCAAGAAACTACCCATGCATCATGTCAGAGACTGTGAAAGTGGGCCTCCTTCAACGAGTGGCTGATGTGGAAGCAAGGGCTTTGATACAGTGCAGACTGCTCCCGAAGGGCTGAGGGGTGTTGGGGCTACATTTGGAGATGATCTGGCTTAAGCCACTCTCTGGCCGGCTGCCCTGTCTGGGCTGTTGATGCTGCTGCTCCCACCACTGTCACTGCTCCAGGACTCTGTGTCCCAGGAATCCTGAAAGACAAGGTTTCAGCTACTCCTTTTGGGTGGTGGGAGTAGTTACCTTCTTCACTGTCATTCCTTCTCCTTTTCCTGGGGCAGAGGTGCTCCCTCATGGTAGCTGATGAAGGGGATTGACAGGAAGATCCCACAGAGGAGATCATGCTGCATCAGTCACCATGGCCCCCTGGAGCCTTGGCTCCAGCCGATGCTGGTGGATGCTGTGGGCCGTGAGTTCCCATCAGGTGATGAGTGGGCACCCCTCAGTCGGTCAGTACCACTGTTACTTCCGGCGTCTGCTCTGTCCACCCCTCCCCCGACCCCATGGAGCCCACTATCTTTTTGCTTCCATTAGAATTAAAAGGTTTCTTAAAAGTCGGTATGGAACTGCCACCTTGTCTTCACTCTCTCCTAGTTGATTTCATTGTGTGATAGGATCCTTATTCCCTTTTTTTTCCTTTTTCATTCTCTCCCTTTGCTACAGTACAACCTCAAATGTCATCCTAAAGGAGTATGTACAGAAAAATCTGTGTCTTTATGTGCCTGAAAATATATTTAGTTTTTCCTCATGCTTGATTGATGATTCCACAAGATAAAGAATTCTTGCTCTGAAATTTAAAATCATTTATCTATTGATTATTTTTTCTTTTGGGTTTTCTGACTTTACTTTTTTATTAATTTTTAAAATTTGTTCTAGGGCCAGATTTGTGGCTCAGTATGTGTGAGGCACTAGGTTCCATCGCCGGTACCACATAAATAAAAATAAAAACAAATAAATAAAGGTTATTATGTCCACCTACAATTAAAATTTTTTTAAATTTTTTGTTCTAATTAGTTACACATGACAGAATGCATTTATGCACTTTGATATATTGTATATAAATGTAGTATAATTTTCATTTTTCTTATTTTACATGTTGTAGAATCACATGGTTATTCAGTCATATATGTACATAAGGTAATAATGTCTGTTTCATTCTACTCTCCTTCCTACCCCCAAACCACCTCCCCTCCCTTTACTCTCCTCTACCTAGAGTAACTCTATTCTTCCCTAGCCCCAGTTAGCCTTTGGCTTTTGGGGATTCGCTTATTTTGCTTAGCATGATATTCTTCAACTCCATCCATTTACTGACAAATTCCATACTTTCTTTCTTCTTTAAAGATGAATATTATTCCATTGTGTATGTCTGTGTGTGTGTGTGTGTGTGTGTGTGTGTGTGTGTATATATATATATATATATATATATATATATATATATATATATATCACTTTTTTATCCATTCATCTGTTGAAGGACACCTAGATTGGTTCCATGGTTTAGCTATTATGAGTTGAGCTCCTATAAACATTGATGTGGTTGCAGCACTGAAATATGCTCATTTTAAGTCCTTTGGGTATAAACCAAGGAGTGGAATAGCTGGGTCAAATAGTGGTTCCATTCCAAGTTTTCTGAGGCCTCTCATATCACTTTACATGATGATTGCACCAATTTGCATTCCAACCAGCAAGGTAATAGAACAGAGACCCTGTGCCAAATAGAAGAAAAAGTAGGCCAAAATCTTCACCATGTCATTCTAGGATATGACTTCCTTAAAAAAAAAACCCAAAAGTACAAGAAGTAAAATCAAGAATCAATAAATGGGATAGATTCAAACTAAAAAGCTTCTTATCAGCAAAAGAAACAATATTGTGAAGAGAGACCCTACAGATTGGGATAAAATCTTTTACCACGTTCACCTTAGATAAAGCATTGATCTCTAGGTTATATAAAGAACTCAAGGGCTGGGAATGTGGCTCAGGCGGTAGCTCCTGGCATGCGTGCGGCCCGGGTTCGATCCTCAGCACCACATACAAACAAAGATGTTGTGTCCGCCGATAACTAAAAAATAAAATATTAAAAATTCTCTCTCTCTCTCTCTCTCTCTCTCTCTCTCTCTCCCTCCCTCCCTCCCTCCCCTCTCTCACTCTCTCTTTAAAAAAAAAATTAAAGAACTCAAAAAAACTTAACACCAAAAAAATCAATAAATGGGCTAAGAAACTGAACAGACACTTCACAGAAGAAAAAATACAGTTGATCCACAAATATAAGTAAAAATGTTCAACATCTTTAGCAATTAGAGAAATGAAAATCAAAAAGACTCTAAGATTTCATCTCACTCCAGTAAGAATGTCACTTATCAAGAGTACAAGCAACAGTAAATGTTGGCAAAGATGTGAAGAAAAAGGTACACTCATATCTATTGATTATTAATCCATATTTTTAAATGTTACCAAATCTTATTCTTAATACTTCTTACCCTCTCTCTTCTCACATACATAATACATGTAATATGTAAATTATATATATATATATGTGTGTGTGTGTGTGTGTGTGTGTGTATACCATCTATTTATGGATCTACATATGTTTTTTTTCCTTCCCTCTCAGATTTTAGAATTTCTCTCTTAGATGATTTAAATTTCATGTTATGATATTCTTCATTAATTTTTCTGGACATCTATTGTACTTATATATTCTAACAATTCATATATTTTCATCTCTGGGATTATTTACCTCTGCCATTATTCCCTTATTAATTGTATCCCTAACTTTATTCTGTTATTACTTTCTGAAAATTTAGCTTATCAGATATTGAACATTCTCAATTCTGTTTCTTTATGTGTCATATATTTCTGTTTCATTTACATGTTTGTCTTTTACTCTTCATTCTAATATCTCTCACTTTATTTTGGATAATTTTCAATGAAATATTTATTTTAGTGGAATATGTAAATTCCTAAGAATGTTGTTTGATAGTGCTCTTTCCATAGTATCACTTGGGAGTTTTCAAGATTCACTTTATTTTGGAAATTATGTTCCCTACTGCATCTCCTTTTCTTCCTTTCTCGCTCATTAAATATTTCTGATTTTCACAAGTCTGGTGAGTCTTGGTCATCTGTATAAAGGACAGTATCTGCTGAAATAATCTCTCAGTTCTTTTTTACATATAAACACATAAGAGATTATTTGAAGCAGTTGCTGTTTTTTTAATACATTTTCTGCCTTCCTGTTACAGGGTGATCTCTACCCAGACCTCTGTCCTGAGTAGAAATTCTGACAGGGTGCTCTGTGAGAGGCAGTACAGGGCCAGGTTTGTGTCAGATGAGACTTTATGGGTGAGCTGTAATTAATGGGCAGGGAGCTATTTTCAATTAAGTGACCCTTGAAATGCCCAAATGTAAAAGGCTCTAATCTGGAATCCTAAAATCTCCACTAAATATTTTAGTGTTCTCCAGAATATTTCTTTAGAAATAAATGAGACTTCAGATTTTTGAGGGAAGGTCTTGAGAGGATATGATAATTATTAAACAACATTATGTATTATATACAATGAATCATTATATAATTACTATGTATTTTGTTATTAATTATTCAAACATTTACTAAATCCTTAAAATAATGCTACAATTGCTATTCCCACTTTAAAGAGAACAAACTGGGACACACAGAGATATAATAATTATGCCAAGGCCCTTGTCTTCATCAACTTGGGTTGCTATAACAAAGTACAATAGACTGAGTAGCTTATAAATAACCACAAGTTATTCCTCACAGTTCTGAAATTTGGAAGTCTGAGCTCAGGGTGCCAGCATGGTCATGTTCTGGTAAGGGCTCTCTTGCAGGTTATGAACTGTTGACTTTGCATTGTATCCTTGCATGCCAAAACAGGTGTGAAAGTATCCTCTAAGGTCCCTTTTATAAAGATATTAATTCCATTCCTACATGCTCTATACTCATAACTTTCTCTCAAAGTTACCTTCCCTCCTAATACTATAACATGTTAGGATTTCAACAGCTGTCTAGCCAGTAAATAGTACAATGAGAATTCAAATCTAGGCATACAAACTCCAGAGAAATTGCTTTCTTGTTTTTTGCCTTTTGTTCTACTTTGAAATCTATTTAAATTTTTTAAAAGTCTATAAAGATGTATATACACAATTGAAAATAAATAATAGAAAAATGATCACCCATGTGTCTGGTTATCAGGTTCTAATGAAGACCCTAGAAATCCCTGTTTGCTTCCCTCATAACGTCTTTAATCCCTATGAAAAACATCTCATATGCTAAATTTTTAAATTATTTATTCTACACAGTTGTAACAGATATCCATAAGTTCTTAAATAGTAGACTGTTCAGTTGTCTATGCAATTTATAGAAGTATGTTCATATAAATTGGATCATCTGTGGGCTTGCTTCAATCATTGTGGTATTGAACTTCAATCATTGTGGTATTGAACTTCAATCATTGTGGTATTGAATTCATTCATGTTCATGTTTTTTATTCACTTATACTTCTCTGTAGTATCCCATTGTATAAATACATGTTTGCCTTTTAATTCATTAAACTGTTGATTGACTTTCTGGTGCTCTGAATTTTGTTACCATGAACAACAATGATATAAGCATTACTGGACATATCCTCTCATGCACTTGAACAACAGTTCTTTTTCAGCATATCCACATTAAGGAAGGAACTATCTGGGTCATGCCAAGAACCAGGAAGATATCAAAGTGAGTGTAACAGACAATTAATAGATACCCCAACACCAAGAAGACAGAGATGTTAGAATTATCTGGAGAATATTTTAAAGTAGACATCATAAAGTGCTTCAACAAGCAATTTTGAACATAATTCAATGAGCAATTATGAAATAAATGAAAATAGGGTTTAAGCAAAGAAATATTAAGTCTGTGCAAAAAAAATAGAAAATACAATCACAATCAAGTGGGGTTCATCCCAGGGATGCAAGGTTGGTTCAACATATGGAAATCAAAAATGTAATTCATCACATCAATTTAAGAACCATATTATCTCAATAGATGCAGAAAAAGCATTTGACAGCACCCCTTCATGCTCAAAACACTAGAAATACTAGGGATGACAGGAACATATCTCAACATTGTAAAAGCTATCTAGCTAAGCCCAGGGCCAACATCATTCTAAATGGAGAAAAATTGAAAGCATTCCCTCTAAAAACTGGAACAAGACAGGGACGCCCTCTGTCACTACTTACATTTAATACAGTCATTGTAACTCTAGCAGAGCAATTAGACAGATGAAAGAAATTAAAAGGATATAGATAGGAAAAGAAGAACTCAAACTATCACTATTTGCTGACAATTATGATACTATACTTAGAGGATCTGAAAATTTCCACTAGAAAACTTCTAAAACTAATAAATGAATTCAGCAAAGTGTCAGGATAGAATATCAATACCAATAAATCAAATGCATTTCTGTACATCGGTAACGAATCCTCTGAAAGAGAAACTAGGACCACTGCCTCATTTACAATAGCCTCAAAAAAAAATACTTGGGAATCAACGAAAGAGGTGAAAGATCTCTACAATGAAAACAACAGAAAACTAAAGAAAGAAATTAAAGAAGATCTTAGAAGATGGAAAGGTCTCTCTTGTTCTTGGATAGGCAGAATTAATACTGGCAAAATGACCATACCACCAAAAGCACTACACAGATTTAATGCAATTCCAATCAAGATCCCAATGACATTCCTCATAGAAATAGAAAAAGAAATCATGAAATTCATCTGTAAAAATAAGAGACCCAGAATAATCAAAGCAATCCTTAGCAAGAAGAGTGAAGCAGGAGACAACACAATATAAGATGTTAAACTACACGACAGAGCAATAGTAACAAAAGTGACATGATATTGGCACCAAAATAGACTTGTAGGCCAATGGTACAGAATAGAGGACACAGAGACAAACCTACAAAAATGCAGTTATACTAGGCAAAGGTGCCAAAAAATATATTGGAGAAAAGATAGCCTCTTCAATAAATGGTGCTGGGAAAACAAATCCACATGTAGCGAAATGAAATTAACCTCTATATCTCACCACACACAAAACAAAACTCAAAGTGGATCAAGAACCTAGGAATTGGACCAGAGGCCCTGCACCTAATAGAAGAAAAAGTAGGCCCAAATATTAATCGTTTGGATTAGGCCCCAACTTCCTTACAAGACCCCCAAAGTGCAAGAAATAAAATCAAGAATCAATAAATCGGACACTTTCAAACTGAAAGTTTCTTCTCAGCAAAAGAAACAATCAGTGAGGTGAATGGAGCATTTTTTACCACATGTACATCAGAGCACTAATCTTCAGGATATATAAATAACTCAAAAAACTTAATGCTAAAAAGACAAATAACCCAATCAATAAATGGGCCAAGGAAATGAACAGACACTTCTCAGAAGAAAATATATGATCGATCAACAAATATGTGAAAAAATGTTCAACATCTTTAGCAATTAGAGAAATACAAATCAAAAGTACTCTAAGATTTCATCTCACTCTGGTCAAAAGGGCAGTTATTAAGAATACAAGCAACAACAAGTGTTGATGAGGATGTGGGGGAAAAGGCACACTCTTACAATGCTGGTGGGACTGCAAATTGGTGCAACCAATCTGGAAAGCAGTATGGAGATTCCTTAGAAAACTTGAAATGGAACCATCATTTGACCCAGCTATCCCACTCCTTGATCTATACTCAAAGAATTTAAAAACAGCATTTGACAGTGACACAACCACAACAATGTTGATAGAGTATAAATCACAATAGCTAAATTGTGGAACAAAACTAGATGTCCTTCAATAAATTAATGGATAAAGAAACTGTGATTGATATATATATATATATATATATATATATATATATATATATATGAAGTGGAATATTACCCAGCATTAAAAAAGAATAAAATCATGGCATTTGGGGGGTAGATGGATGGAGCTGGAGAATATCATGCTAAGTGAAAGCCAATCCCCCTCCAAAAAAAAAAAAACAAAGTCTGAATGTTTTCTCTGATAAGTGGATGCTGATCCAGAATGGGGGTTGGGGGGAACATGGGAGGAGTGGAGGGACTTTGGATAGGGCAAGGAGAAGGGAGGGGAAGGAAGGGGGACATGGAAGTAGGAAAGATGGTGGAATTAGATGGACATCATTACACTAGGTACATATATGAAGATATGAATGGTGTGACTCTAATTTGTGTACAACCAGAGAAATGAAAAATTGTGATCCATTTGTGCACTATGAACTGAAATGCATTCTGCTGTCATGTATAACAAAATAGAACAAATAAATTAATTAATTTTAAAAATAAATATAAAATACACAGAAATGCCAATGAAAATTTGGGCAATAATTGATACAAAAAAATCAATAGAGAAGCTCAAGAGCAGAATGGAGGAGACAAGTAATGAATCAGTTAACTAGAATATGGGACAATAGAAATGGTCTAATCTGAACAACAGAGAGAAAGTAGACTGTTTAAAAATGAACAGAGCCCCAGGATCTTGTGGAACAGTGACAAAAGATCTACCATTTGTGTCATTGGATTCTCAAGAGGAAAGGAGTAAGAGGATGAAGTTGAAATGAAATAACAGGGGCTGGGTTTGTAGTTCAGTATTAGAACAGTTACCTAGCATGTAGAAGACCCTGAGTTTGAAACCTTCCATTAAAAGGAGGAGGAGGAGGAGGAGGAGGAGGAGGAGGAGGAGGAGGAGGAGGAGGAGGAGGAGAAAAGAAAGACAATAAAAGGAAAGACACATGGCTGAAAAGTTCCCTTATTTGGCAAAATGACATAAACTCAGATAATATAAAAGTCAAACAAATCCCAAACATGATAAACCTAGAGAAACTATACCAAAAAAAAAATATTACAGTCAAGTATTGAAAAATAAACACAGGGAAATATCTTAAAAAGAGAAATGACACCTTACCAATAGGAACAATAACAATTTAGATATTTATCATTGGAAACCATGAAGCACAGAAAGCTGCACAATGTTTCTCAGGTGATAGAAGAAATGAACTGTCAAGACAGGATCCCATATCCATTGAAAATGACCTTCAGGAAAAGAACCTGTTGCCAAAAACATGGATAAAATAATTCTTTAAACACAAAGGAAACAATTTTTTAAAAGGAATCTTAAGAATGTTGGGAAAGAATTAAGAACACAGGAAATAAATACATGTGTAAATAATAGAGATTTTCCTTCAACTCTTGAGTTTTCTAAACTACCTTTGATGGTCAAGTCCAAAATTATAACACTCTTTGATGTGGTTATGAGTGTATCTACAGAAAATATATAAGACAATTATGTTATAAAGGGAAGAAGGTAAAGGGAGGTAAGTTCTTTACACTTTACTTGATCTGGTAAAATGATGACACTAGCATATTCCAAGTTATTTATAAATAATATCTTGAGCAACCACCATAAAAGCTATAGAGTGATACACTAATAAACAAAGTAGATGCATCAAGATGGAATTGTGAAGAAATGTCCCAGTAATTTACAGGAAGTTAGGGAAAAGAACAGTAGTTCTGTGGCAGAGCTTTCACTTGTCATGTATAAGTTCCTGGTTTCAATATCCAGCACCACCACCACAACAAGCAAATAAACAAACAAAAAGAAACAAAAGGAAAATGAGAAAGAACAACAGAAAACAAACAAAAAAAATAACACATTAAGGCTCTAACATATCAACAAGTACATTAAATGTAAATGGCTTAAATTTTACATCAATTATAACAAAGATTTGGGGAAAGTGGGCTTAAGAAATCACAACTCAATTATATATTGTCTACAAAAAAATTCTATGCAGATTGAAAATTAAAATGAAAAAGTATTATGTTAACATTAATAAAAGTAAAGCAGGAGTGGCTATATTAAGTCAGATAAAGTAACATCAGAGACAGCGTAGAATATTATAGGAGAAAGAAGAAACATAGTAATCCTAAATGTGTACATACCAAACAACAGAGCTGCAAAACATGCAAAAAGACTGATAGACTGAAAGAGAAATAGATGAATTTTCAAGTTGGAGGATTCAAGGATTCTCTCAACAATTGATAGAAGAACTAAAGAGAAAAATCAGCAGAGTTACAGAAGAATTCAACAATATCATGAACTATTGGCATCTCAGCTGTATTTACAGAACAACTCACCTAAAAACTCAATGCACATTGTTGTCAAACACTCACAGAACATACACAATGTAGACCACATCCTGTTCCATTTCAAACAAACCTCAACCACTTTAAAAATAAAATTAGACAGAGTGGGTTCTCTAACCATAATGGAATCCAATTAAAAATAAAATAAAAGGAAAATCTTCAAACACTTGGAAACTTAACAAGGCACTTGTAAATAATCTAAGAATCAAAGAGGATGTCTCAAGTGAAATTTAAAGAATGGAGTCCTAATTAGAAAAAGATATATTCCATGAGTGTATAATTACATCAAATGAATTATATGGTATAACTAAAAGAACCAATGAACAACAAAATAAAATACCTGTAGTAATTTTTTAAATAAATAAAAATACATTGTGTTAGCCAAGCAAGGTGATACATGCCTATAATCCCAGCAACTCAGGAGTCTAAGGCAGGAGGATTGCAAGTTTGAGGCCAGTCTCAGCAATTTAGTGAGACCCATCTCCAAATAAAAGGGCTGGAGATATGGCTCAATAGTAGAGTGCCCCTGGGTTTAATTCCCAGTACAATAACAACAAACATTGAAAGGAATGGAAAACAAAAATACAACATATCAGTATTTGGGAGAGATAATTTACAGCACACTAAGTAAATATGTTAAAAAAGATAGAAAGTCTAAATCAATTACTCAACACTTTGGTAGTTACAACTTCCATCTTAAGACTCTAGAAAGAAGATGAGAAAAATATGAGATGATAGAAGCCAAGGAAATTAAAAGCAAAAATAATAGAGAAAATATATGAAACCAAGAAAAAAAATCAATAAAACTGACAAATCTCTAGCAACAATGATCAAAAATCTTCTTGCTCCACCACATCAGATTTCAAATATAATTTAGCATCAAATTTTTTTATGTTTTCTAATTTTCCTTCAGTGTACCTCCTATTATTTGGGATATTTCTTACATGACTGTTTACATATCATCTTTTTCCTATCCCTGAATTATTGTGCTTTTCTTTTCATATAACGAAATTACAGAGAATTGTGAGAAGTCCATTTCATCCTTGAAGGGTAGTCTTTACCTTTCAATTTGGCAAACTTGAAGAATTTCTGAAAGATATAATGGAATTATAGGAAAACAAATATTTGAAACACAAAAGGGAAATCAACTTGATAAGGTATGTAATGATATAAGTTAACTAAATGAAATTAAATATAGTGTACTTTGCAAGTTTTCATAAAAGAACTTTTTCAGGACATTGGTAATAATCCAGCTAAATTAACCTTTAGAACATCTTTAATTTCAGTATCGCACACATGAGCATAAAGAGCATAGGGCATTGTGATGTTTTTTACATTGTCTACCATTCCATGTCATTTAAAGCAAAGATCGAGATCTTGCACTTCAGATATCAAAAGAAGTTGGAGAATATGATTAAAATTATTCACAATGAAAGCATAAATGTTCTATATCTTGAAAAAGGTGTGTATTACATGGATCAATTCATTTATTACAATGGTACCATTAAGTTTGGTACCTTTCAATTTATGTAAACATTACCTCCAGAAAAGGACAATACAAAAAGTAAATGTGTAGTGGAGGTAGAAACTGAAGAGAAAGTTACAGATAAGACAAGACAATGTTGTGAAACTGAATGATGTGTTTGCTTTGTATATGTTGGAAATTTTCCATAATAAAAATATTTTAAATAATTCCTTGTGAGAACATGTTTATGAAAACCAAGTCAATTCAAAGTCACTCAAGCAAATCAAATTAAAGCAAAAAGGATAAAATCAGAGACACATTCTCCTGCAAATATCTAATGTAATCAATCCACGTTCTGTAAAAAGGCAAGTTCTTGACATACCCAACTGATGTCTTTTGGGAGGATGTTCAGATACTTTCTTCTTTCTCTCTGCCATGATTATCATTGTCCTCAAAGATATTTCGCTGATATAAATTGAACACATACTGTACTACTGATGAAGGTTGCTTTTAAATGAGAAATAATTCAACAAGTAGTATTGAGGACACCTGATGTGCTGCAATCATACAGAGTGAGTACAGGACTTTGGAAGACAAGATTGCTGGATTCAGAACTTCAGTCCCCACTCAGAAGGATGCATTTAGAAGTGAGCCATAAATTGCCTTGTTTCAGAAAATAAACTAAATCCATCTGAGATCGTCATGATTGTTGGTTTTGTCTCATCAATTCCTTTTTCTTGTTCATATCCTCAAGGGATAGTCCATTCTCAGTAATATTTAGTGAGTGAGTCCTGGAGGTGAGTCACATTGATATCATATATCCTTATGGCTTTATATATCTGATTTACCCATAAAATGACGGTAGCTTTTCAGACTATTTTATTTAGTTTTATTTGTTTTACCTGGCATTGAAGTATTTGGAAAATATCTTCATTTTTAGTTTTGCATCATCTTGGCTCTTCTGTGAAGTAAATTTTTCTTGACCTCAGTGGATTTCACCTCTAAATAAATATGAAATCCACCATAAATAAATTATGCTTGGCATATTTCATGTTCTTATATTTGCACTTTATCCATGCTTTCAGGATATTTAGAAAAATGTTGCCAGTTGTGGTGGTGTATGCCTATACTCCCAGCAGCTAGGGTGATTGAGGCAAGAGGATCACAAGTTCAAGGCCAGTCCCAACCACTTAGTGAGATCCTAAGCAACCCTGTCTGGGGATGTGGTGCAGAGGTTAACTCCTGGGTTCAATCCCCAGTACCAGAGAGAGGACAGAAGAGAGAAGAAAGAAAAAGGGAGGGGGGAGAGAAGGAGTTGGAATAATTTTCAATTTATCTGAGGAGAAACTGGTGGGATAAAGTGAGCACGGTCACAATGTTCTGTCATTAAATTCCATGGTTTTCACTCAAATGTTAAGACACCTTTTCACATCAACTTATTTGACCTATATTTATAGGACCTGGATAAGAAAATATGACAAAGGTAGTTCTTGAATGTCTTCTTTTGCATTGTGATATATTCATAGGAAAAGGACATTTTTTTATCATTGTAACCAATATGAGGAGAATTTGAGAAAATGTTAGATCAAAATACACAAGACTCTTCAAACTGTGACCAATTCTATTAATACAAAATGAAGATTAACACTAAGAAGCTTCTGACAAATATAATTGATTGTTCCTAATTCCTTTTCTGAAACATTTAACTTACTTTAATGCTTCTGTCATAAGTAACTCTTGGCTTCAACTTTTCTTCTAACAGCCTAATTGTTTTCTTTACTGTGCACACATCACCACATTACAAAGTAAGTAGGTTGTTCATGCCATTTGAGTCATATAATTTAGAAAATTCATTGTCTGTTTTACGATTAGTGTGTTAAACATCTTTTACAATTTGGATAGTTTGTTGATGAGTTTGTTGGGACAGCTAAATAATGTACTTTATGGACTGGGCATGTGGTTCAGTGTTATAGGCCTTGTCCAGCATACACAAAGCCCTAGGCTCAATCCTCAACATTGACAAAAAAATTTTTTTTACCCTGCTTATCAAAGATAAATTGTACATCTAAAGAATCAAAGTTGATTATAGGAGTTTGTTACCTAAGAGAGTGATTCTTAAACATTAATATGCATCAGAATCACTTAATGAGAATCACATAGGGGAAAAGATTGAAGTGTAGATTTCCCTTAGCACCAGACAGTTTGATTGAAATATCTGGAGGGAGCCAAGGAATTGACTTTAAAAACAAAAATTTTAAAACACGCACACAAACAAGCCTTCCAAACAACTCCTTATGCCTGTGCTTCACACACTCCATTTGAGTAACACTGATTCAAACTAAGCTCAGATTTCACAAGCATTGTTAACTTGAAAATACCTCATGAAGTTAATAACTTGACCGCGTGGTGGCGGTGCAGGCTAAGAGAATGAATAAAAGCTCTGAAGATTTGGTGGACTCCCACTTCACCCAGAAACCAAAGAAAGAGAAAATACAGAACACATTTACAGCTTGAGCTAAGATAGATGTAATCGGCAAGGGAGTCGTAGCTGGATAAGCTATAAGGAGGAATTAAAAATCTATATACAACAAAGACATTTCAAAGGGTCTGTGGTCGATCTGGAACTGGGAGTTGAAAAGGATTTCCCCCTCCGGAACTGGAATCAGACATAACAATGGAGATGGTGAAAACAAAAATACAGCACAAGAAAAGGCAAGTGGCTACCTTTATTATACTGATGCTTTTGTGGGAGGTGGGTTCAGAATCGGTTCAGTATTCCATAATGGAGGAGACAGAAAGTGGCACGTTTGTGGCTAACTTGACAAAGGACCTGGGTCTTAAAGTGGGAGAGCTGGCAGATCGGAGCGCCCGTGTTGTTTTCAAAGGAAGCAGGCAACATTTGCAGCTTGACCCACAGACCCATGGTTTGCTGCTAAATGAAAAACTGGACCGGGAGGAACTCTGTGGCTCCACTGAGCCCTGTGTGCTACCTTTTCAGGTGTTACTGGAAAACCCCTTGCAGTTTTTTCAGGCTACCTTGCGAGTCAGAGATATAAATGACCATGCTCCAGAGTTTCCAGCCAGAAAAATGCTCCTGAAAATTTCAGAAATTACTATGCCAGGAAAGATATTTCCTTTGAAAATGGCGCAGGATTTAGACGTTGGCAGCAACAGCCTTCAAAGCTACACCATCAGCTCCAACCCTCACTTCCACGTTCTTACCAGCAATCGCAGCGACGGCAGGAAATTCCCAGAGCTAGTGCTTGACAAAGCATTGGATCGCGAGGAGCAGTCCCAATTCAGACTAACCCTGACCGCCCTGGATGGTGGGTCTCCGCCCCTATCGGGAACTTCAGAGATTCAAATCTTGGTTTTGGACATCAATGACAATGTCCCTGAGTTTACTCAGGACCTCTATGAGGCGCACATCTCTGAGAACAAACACCCTGGCTCGCTGGTAATTACCGTCTCAGCCAGAGATTTAGATGCGGGATCATTTGGGGAGGTATCTTACACCTTATTTCAAGACGATGATATTAACCAACCCTTTGAAATAAATGCAATAAATGGAGAGATTCGACTGAGAAAAACTTTGGATTTTGAAGAATTTCAGTCTTATCATGTGGATATTGAGGCCACAGATGGTGGGGGCCTAACTGGAAAATGCTCTTTAATCGTACAGGTCCTGGACGTGAATGACAATGCTCCTGAATTGACTGTGTCCTCACTTAACAGCCCTATAGCTGAAAACTTGCCAGGAATAATAGTGGCAGTTTTCAGTGTTTCTGATGCAGATTCTGGACCTAACCAAGAAGTTATTTGTTCCATAGACGACAATCTCCCCTTTCTTCTAAGACCTTCAGTGGAAAATTTCTATGCTCTGGTAACAGATGGAGCTCTGGACAGAGAGACCAGAGCCAAGTACAACATCACCATCACGGTCACCGACTTGGGGACACCCAGGTTGAAAACCGAGCACAGCATAACCATCCACATCTCTGACGTCAACGACAACGCCCCTGCCTTCACGCAAACATCCTACACACTGTTGGTGCGCGAGAACAACCAACCCGCCCTGAACATAGGCAGTGTCAGTGCCACAGACAGAGACTCAGGCACCAATGCCCAGATCACCTACTCGCTGTTGCCAACCCAGGACCCACACCTGCCCCTCGCCTCGCTGGTCTCCATCAACGCAGACAATGGGCAGCTGTTCGCGCTGAGGGCGCTGGACTTTGAGGTCCTGCAGGCGTTTGAGTTCCGCGTGGGCGCCACAGACCAAGGCTCTCCCGCGCTCAGCAGCCAGGCGCTGGTGAGAGTGGTGGTGCTGGACGAAAATGACAACTCGCCCTTCGTGCTGTACCCAATGCAGAACGCCTCTGCGCCCTTCACCGAGCTGGTGCCCAGGGCAGCAGAGCAGGGCTACCTGGTCACCAAGGTGGTGGCAGTAGACAGAGACTCGGGCCAGAACGCCTGGCTGTCATACCAGCTGCTCAAGGCCACCGAGCCAGGGCTGTTTGGCGTGTGGGCGCACAATGGCGAGGTGCGCACCGCCAGGCTGCTGAGCGAGCGCGACGCGGCCAGGCACAGGCTGGTGGTGCTGGTCAAGGACAATGGCGAGCCTCCGCTGTCTGCCAGCGTCACGCTGCACGTGCTGCTGGTGGATGGCTTCTCCCAGCCCTACCTGCCGCTTCCGGAAGTGGCGCCCGAGCGCGCGCAGGGGGACTCGCTCACTGTCTACTTGGTCATCGCCTTGGCCTCTGTGTCATCGCTCTTCCTCTTCTCTGTGCTGGTGTTTGTGGCGGTGAGGCTGTGCAGAAGGCGAAGGGCGGCGCCGCTGGGTGTCTGCTCTGTGCCTGAGGGCCACTTTCCTGGCCACCTGGTGGACTTTAGTGGCACTGGGACCCTGTCCCAGAGCTACCAGTATGAGGTGTGTCTGGCTGGAGACTCTGGGTCTGGTGAGTTCAAATTCCTGAAGCCTATTATCCCCAACTTACCTCCTTAGGGAACTGGAGGGCAATTGAGGAAAGTCCCACCCTTCAGAATAGCCTCCTATTCTGGGAAATATTGTATTACTATACTAAACCCTACTTAATTAAGTTTAGAAATGTTCTCTTTTTTTGTAGTTGTAGATAGACAGAATGCTTTTATTTTATTATTTGTTTATTTTTATGTGGTGCTGAGGATGGAACCCAGTGCCTCACCAATGCTAGGCAAGTGCTCTGCCAGTGGGGTACAGCAGCAGCTCCTGGAAATGTTCTTTAACTTAAATTCATGTTATTGATTCATGTTTTGATTCTCCCATTCTTTTATTACTATTCATTATACTGAAATTTTAGAAGAAAAGTCAGATACCAGAGATGTACCATATTTTATCCATTATCCATGTGCTTCATCTTTTTTATTACTCCCACCTACTTTTTAATTAATTAATTTTAATTGGGTATATATGACATCAGAATGCATTTTGATTGTACACAATTGCAACACAACTTTTCATTTATCTGGTTGTACATGATGTAGCAATTCTCATCTACTTTTGACAACTGAAATAAAAAGTAATTTTTTAGTAATTAAGACATTTAAAATTACCTATCCTTTCAAAAAACTATATTCCAAAATCCTTACAATCCTATTTCTAAAAATTGGTTACAGTCATTTCTCTACTACTTTGGAGAACTATTTTTAAATTGTATTTGAAAGTATTTAATCTCCCAAAGGAAGTCTCATTTTGAGATAACTCCACCAGTATGTATGTAATTCTAAATGCTAAGACAGATAAATGTAAAAATAGCCATTCATACTTATATGCATATCAGTACACCATAAAAATTAATACTTTCTTTGGATATAGACTTTGCTGAACTGTCAACACATAAAATTGCAATTTGTAAACCTCATATAAGAATATGATGGTCTTTTTTCTTAACACTAAGCTAATTATAAATGATTAATAAATATTTGCTTAATGTTATTAAAATTTCAGTAATGATGGTTTAAAATTGATTAAAGTAATGTTAATATCTTCTCTACAATAAACTACCCTTGCCAATGAGTGAAGTTATTAAATATTTCTTATGTTCTTATTTTTGTTTAACAGTTTCAAAGTTCAAAGGTATTATTTTGTAAAATCCGAATTATATTTTTAAATTTCTCTGGTTTTCAAGCTTTTATATGTGATACTAGCCAAGAACTAAGTACTGTATTAGACTGATTATTAAGGAATATCAGACTTTCCTTTCTACTGCTGTGTAAGCATCTTTTATCTCTATTAGCCACAAAACCATTTACATTCACAGTTTAACCTAACATTTTCTCTTTTTGTATCAGTTATGTTTGTGATTTTTTAATGAAAATTTTCATTTCAGCTTGCTACAAAAGGCAGACAATTCACATTAAATGACAAGTGAACTTTTATTTTTATACTTAATTAAAACGAAAGTAGTCTCACTGTATTTTGTAACCAAATAAGTCCAATTTTTATGGATGATTGCCAATTGGCTTGAAGAGTGTTGATAACATTTACTATTTGAAATTTTCAGATACTTATCCTTTCCTCTGTCAAATAGAATTATTTTTTGTTGAGAAGATTTTCCTCTTTCACTATTCACACTCCAACCACATGGCATTAGTTGGAACTTTGCTCTTTTTCTTTCTTTTTAAATTTTATTTTAATTTTTTTCTTGTTTTATTTTTTTGTAATTTTTTATTTGTTCTTCTTAGATATACATGACAGTAGAGCATACTTTGTAGTTTTTCAATTCCCAGGACTCCATAGGCCAGAAAATGTACACCAGAATAGACTCCTGTCTAGTGCAAAAGGTTAAAACACTTCCCCCAGAAAGTATATTTTTTACTTTTTTGTCTTTATTGTCTTTTTCAAGTTTGTAGAAAAGACATTGCCTGAAGTCTGAGCTTACACTGTTTCAAGTAAAACGAGTCGGTATTTTCTCTTTAGTTCACTGGGCATTACATCCAGTGGGTTTATGAAGGGAAAAAAGCCCAGAACCTATTTAAGCCTAGGACTGAGAAGAAAACACATTTTAATTTTTTTTCATGAGTTATAGTTACTTTGCAATTTAGGAACAGAAATCAGATTTTAAAAACATTAATTTTGCCTAATGAAATGTACAAATTAATATCTGTAATAGAAATAAACTCCACAAGACAAAAAAAATGTCTCATTTACTGTTGATCCTTAGAAGCTAAAAGATTGCCTGCACAGGTAAATATTTGTTAAATGAATTTGCCTCAGCAGTTTGTTTACTGGATTTTATCTTACTTAGGACTATATATTACTTTTGTTTTTATAACGATTGTTAGCTACCTGAATAATACTGCAAAATGGGTTCAGGAAAGGGGATTGTATAAACACTATGACCTACAATTTATGGTAGCTCTTGCTATGTACTTTGAAATAAAAAAAAAATATATCTGAATTTGTAAAGCAGAACGCTTGGTGGCGCTGCAGGCTAAGAGAGTGAAAAACTGCAGCCAGTGACTCCTTGAAAACTGAACAGTTTCCGGCAGTTTAAAAAGGAACCGTGTTACATTTCTAGGGGTAAGAATATTTCAAAGAAGCAGCTCCCACTATGTCAATAGTATTTTTTTTTAAAAAGATTAACATTATTAAATCTAGATAGCTGAGTTGGATACAAATCAATTATTGTGTATTAAAATACTGCATCTTTTGGACCCGAAGGAACAATGGAGTCTCCGCTCCCCAAAGCGCCTCAGAAAAGGCAAGTGACCATCATTATTTTCTTGTTTCTACTGTGGGAGGTGGGCAGTGTAACCGTTAAGTATTCCATTCTAGAAGAAAGAGACAGCGGTTCTTTTGTGTCCAACCTAGAAAACGATCTAGGGCTGGGCATAGGGGAGCTGGCCAAGAGGGGCGCCCAGATTCTTTCCCAAGGGAACAAACAGCACTTAGAGCTTGAACAAAAGAGTGGGAATTTGCTCCTGAAAGAAAAATTGGATCGAGAGGAGTTGTGCGGGGACACGGATCCATGTATACTGCATTTCCAGGTGTTAGTGAAAAACCCGGTGCAGTTTATTCAAGGTGAACTACACCTCCAAGATGTAAATGACCATGCCCCAGAATTCTTGGGAAAGGAAATCCTCCTTAAAATCGCGGAAAGCAGCCAACCAGGGACTCTGTTTCCTTTGGAAATAGCTCAAGATTTGGACGTTGGTAGCAACACAGTTCAGAACTACATAATTAGCAGCAACTCCTATTTTCACCTTCTCACTCGCAATCACAGCGACGGCAGGAAATATCCCGAGCTGGTGCTGGAAAAAGCCCTGGACCGAGAGGAGCAACCCGAGTTCAGGTTAACCCTCACAGCTCTGGATGGTGGGTCTCCGCCCAGAACTGGAACTTGCCAGGTTCTCATCCTGGTTCTGGACATCAATGACAATGCCCCTGAATTTGCTCAAGGACTCTACCAGGTGCAGATCCCAGAGAACAGCCCTGTAGGTTCCCTTGTCATAATCGTCACCGCTAGAGATTTAGATGCTGGGATCTATGGGGAGCTCACCTACTCATTTTTCCAATCCCCAAATCAAGTCATTCAGGCCTTTGAAATAAATAAAGCCTCAGGAGAAATTAGATTAAAAAAACTGTTGGATTTTGAAGAAATTGACTCTTACCACATAGAAATTGAGGCCTCAGATGGTGGAGGTCTTTCAGGAAAATGCACTGTTGTCATAGAAGTGATGGATGTAAATGACAACGCCCCTGAACTGACTATGTCATTACTTATCAATGATATCCCAGAAAATTCCCCAGAAACTGTAGTTGCTATTTTCAGAATTTCAGATCCAGACTCTAAAGACAACGGAAAAATGATGTGTTCTATTCAAGACCATCTACCCTTTATTCTGAAACCCACAGTAGAAAACTTCTACACTTTGGTCACAGAAGGAGCACTGGACAGAGAAACCAGAGCCCAGTACAACATCACCATCACCGTCACCGACTTGGGGACACCCAGGCTGAAAACCAAGCATAACATAACCGTCCTCCTCTCCGACGTCAACGACAACGCCCCTGCCTTCACACAAACATCATACACACTGTTGGTGCGCGAGAACAACCAGCCCGCTCTGCACATAGGCACCATCAGTGCCACAGACAGAGACTCAGGCACCAACGCCCAGATCACCTACTCGCTGTTGCCAACCCAGGACCCACACCTGCCCCTCGCCTCGCTGGTCTCCATCAACGCAGACAATGGGCAGCTGTTCGCGCTGAGGGCGCTGGACTTCGAGGCCCTGCAGGCATTCGAGTTCCAAGTGGGCGCCACCGACCAAGGCTCTCCCGCGCTCAGCAGCCAGGCGCTGGTGCGAGTGGTGGTGCTGGACGAAAATGACAACTCGCCCTTCGTGCTGTACCCAATGCAGAACGCCTCTGCGCCCTGCACCGAGCTGGTACCCAGGGCGGCAGAGCAGGGCTACCTGGTCACCAAGGTGGTGGCAGTGGATGGAGACTCGGGCCAGAACGCCTGGCTGTCATACCAGCTGCTCAAGGCCACGGAGCCAGGGCTGTTTGGCGTGTGGGCGCACAATGGCGAGGTGCGCACCGCCAGGCTGCTGAGCGAGCGCGACGCGGCCAGGCACAGGCTGGTGGTGCTGGTCAAGGACAATGGCGAGCCTCCGCTGTCTGCCAGCGTCACGCTGCACGTGCTGCTGGTGGATGGCTTCTCCCAGCCCTACCTGCCGCTTCCGGAAGTGGCGCCCGAGCGCGCGCAGGGGGACTCGCTCACTGTCTACTTGGTCATCGCCTTGGCCTCTGTGTCATCGCTCTTCCTCTTCTCTGTGCTGGTGTTTGTGGCGGTGAGGCTGTGCAGGAGGCGCAGGGCGGCGCCCTTGGGTGTCTGCTCTGTGCCTGAGGGCCACTTTCCTGGCCACCTGGTGGATGTCAGTGGCACCGGGACCCTGTCTCAGAATTATCGATATGAAGTTTACCTGGCGGGAAGTTCTGAGACTAGTGAGTTCCAAGTTCTTAAACCAATGCTCCCCAACTTACTGGGTGAAGGTGCTGATAAGAATACCGAAGAAAACCGTAACTTGAGGAATCATTTTGGGTTCAATTAGGAATGTGATTTTGACAATATGAGATAAATTATTATATTCACTAGTCTTGTAAATTCTTTACCCTTTCATTCACGTAAAGAAAGTACTAATGTGTGGTAGTAATTATTGTATGTATAAGAATTTCAACCTGTAGTACTATTTTTTCATTGTTTCCATTTCTTAGGTATCTCACATATTGCACGTGGACACAATAGCAGAGAAATCAAGTGGTTTTTCTTTTGGTCCTGTTTTTGCAAGTCACAGATATTTTCAGGTTTATTTTTCAACTTATTCGTTGGTACCTTTTTATGATTAAGATAATCATTCTCCAAACTTACTGATTACCCACAGGAATTATTTGTAATTAATGTCTCTTAGTTTTAAAAAATAATTTTCATTTATGCAATAAATTTAAGTGACTTTATAAATTGTGTTTCTGTTGTTTTGTTTCAAAAACATAATTGTCTTTCTCAAAGAAACCAATATTTTATCTGGATGGTGTTTACTTAAGTTGAGTAGATTCTTTCAAATTGATATCATTCAGTTAGGTGATCTATTATTTTATGGGATTTATTATCTATTAAGTGAAAAATTTTAAAACAGTGGTAGACTTGTGACTACTTTTTCATTATAAATGGGTTTGGTACTGAATGATTCTTATTTTTCAAATCATATTTACTCACATCATTCAAACATATACAATAAGTACAAAAATAAGATTAACATAATAATTCCGCTATCCAGAAATAATTTAAGTAACATCATTCTAAAATATTCTATTTAGACTGAGGGTGTAGCTCAGTGGTAGCTCACACAATGAGCAGTCAAGAAGCTGAGTTCCATACCCAAGACCATATAAAAAGAGTATAAATAAAATATACCTCTAAATATATATAAGAGTGAATTGTTGGGTGGAGATAATTTATAAAACTAATAATAAACTGATAGTTTCTAATTAAAATTATTAGATAAAATGTAATAAAATGAGAAATTATAAAACTTTCTTAGGCTTAGACAAATAATAGCTATGAGATTTGAAAACAAGATTATGAACAGCAAATGTATCTCAGTGGTTATTCAGTGGTTATTCAATCCCCAGCTCTGCCCAAAAATTGCTGCTGTGGTGCATACTAAGAAATTAGCATCATTTAACTGTTTTGTTTAAAAATGAGAACATAATGCTGGGAATGTAGCTTAGTGATAGAGTGCTTACTTAGCATATGTGAGACCTTGGGTTTGATCTCCAGCACTGCAAAAACAAGTACATAATAATAAAGTAAAAATGAGCAAATAAACACTTTTAAATCTCCTCTCTCCTCATCAGGCTTATATTTTGTGTGATATATATCTATATATTACCTTATCAATATTTGTAACATTTACAATATATTTGAAAAGATAACTTCTATAATCAGCCATTTTATATTTTTAATTGAAATTCACATAATGCTACATTTTTAAATTTCATTTGACTGCCCAGAGGTAATCACTTTTGATATTTGTATCTGTTCTTCCCCATTTACTTTTTTTTTTTAATAAGACATGGTTTGTTTTGTTGTTGGCTTTAAATTTTTGCAATGCTGGGGATAGAAACCAGGGCTCACATATTCTGGATGAGTGCTCTACAACTGAACTACCTCTCCAGCCACTACTTCTGTATTTCTAAATAATATGTTTATAAACTGCTTTTTTCCATTTTCAGTTTTAGATATCCTTTACTTCCTTTCTTAAACAGCACACACAAACATTCACACATACACATATACTTTTACATTTTCTCTACTCCATCCTCCAAATTAGAAATATCATAATTGTTTATATTGTGTTTAAATAATTAATACTGTGCAAATATTGATTACATCTGAGCCTCAAGAGGAAAAAAGAAAAGCCACTTTGTTTAGCCTTAAATTAATAGTTGCCTCCTTTTTCATCTTATTTACTTTTCTATCTACATAGTTTTAAGGTATTCCCATGCTTTCTAAAATCTAAAGCTCACAATTTGATATTTAGACTCAAAAAGATATCTATTAGTTTCATTCTTTTCTCTTCAAGCCACTCTAGAGCAAAACAAACTCCTGTTCAACAGTATACTATTTGCTCTCTAGACCTATTGCATAGCTAGTAGTTTGCATTATCCTCATAATGGGAATCTTATCTTCCTTTTGCATTTGATTTCATTTTCTGGATTTTCTACTTCTCTCTTATTATTTTCTTTGGAGTTCCTAAAGAATATTTGCTATTAATGTATTGAGAGATTGAATATCTTAAAATTCTAGATGTCAAAAGGTTCAGTGTGAAGATTTTATTGTGTGCAAAGTTATAGGTGGTATTATTTGCTGCTAGTACTTTGAAGGCATTCCTCCTCTGTCTTTTAATCTCCAGTGTCGAATATGCATTAACATTCTGACCATCCATGTTTTTCTGAGAACCACTGTTTTCCCTCTGGGTCTCTGGATCTCAACCAGAGCAATTTTACCACCCAGAGACATTTGGCAATGTCTGGAAACATTTTGATATTCACAACTGTAGGACATTCTTCTCCTTGGTAGAGATATACTGTTAAATATTCCACAATCCATGGGTCAGCTTCCCACAAAGAATTAACTGACCTCAAATGCCAGTAGTGTTGAGGCTGAGAAACTTTATATGAATTTACCTTCTTATATATAGCATCAGCATTCTAGAATTTCACTATTGTGTTATAGTGGGGAAAAAAATTTGACACTCATTGTGCTAGGTACTCAGTGAGACCTGTCAATCTTGAGATGTACTCTTCAAACTAGGACATGTTTAAGAATTTTGTGGGTTTGTTTTGTCATTTAAAAAATTATTTCCTCCACTCAATGTTCTTTGTTTTCTATAACTCCTTTTAATTTATAGTGAGCTCCTGGGTAACGTTTCTTCTTTCTTTTCCCCTTTGTTTAAAAAAAATAACAATTTATGTTGAACCATCCTTGCTTCATTTGATCATGGTGAATAATCTTTGTGTGGATGTGTGTGGATGTGTGGAGGGGTGATGGTAGGGATGAACCCAGGGCCAAATGCATGCTACACAAATGCTCTCTCACTAAGCCACACCCCAGTCAGTGAATAATCTTTTAAAGGTGCTATTAGATCCAGTTTGCCAGTATTTTGCTAGATCCAGTCTGCCAGTACTTTGTTCATTAAGGATATTGCCTTGCAGTTTCCTACTTTTTGTGTGTATATGGTGCTAGGGATCTAACCCAAGACCTTGTGCATGCGAGGCAAGCATTTTACCAACTGAACTATATCTCCAACTCTAATTTCTTATTGTTGCTGTGTCCTTGTCCAGTTTTAGTATCAGAGTATAGGTAGGGAAGAATTCCTTTCTCTTCCATTTTTTTGTGATAATTTAAGAAATTTGGTGTTATGTATTCTTCTAATGTTTGGTGGAATTCAGTAGTGAAGATGTCTAGTTCCGGGCTTTTCTTTGATGGGAGACTTTTTATTACTGATTCAATCTTATTAGTTGTTATGAGACTCTTTGGATTTTTTTAGAAAGTCTAAATTATGTTTATTATTTTTTTTATTGGATGTTCACAACATTACAAAGCTCTTGACAAATCATATTTCATACATTAGAATCAAGTGGGTTATGAACTCCCATTTTTACCCCAAATACAGATTGCAGAATCACATCAGTTACACATCACATTTTTACATACTGCCATATTAGTGACTGTTGTATTCTGCTACCTTTCCTATCCTCTACTATCCCCCCTCCCCTCCCCTCCCATCTTCTCTCTCTACCCCATCTACTGTAATTCATTTCCCTCCATTTTTGTTATCCCATTCTCCTCATAAACTCTTATATGTAATTTTGTATAACAATGAGGGTCTCCCTCCATTTCCATGTGATTTCCCTTTTTTTCTCCCTTTCCCTCCCACCTCATGTCTCTGTTTAATGTTAATCTTTTCTTCCTGCTCTTCCTCCCTATTCTGTTCTTAGTTGCTCTCATTATATCAAAGAAGACATTTGGTATTTGTTTTTTAGGGATTGGCTAGCTTCACTAAGCATAATCTGCTCTAGTGCCACCCATTTCCCTGCAAATTCCGTGATTTTGCCATTTTTTAGTGCTGCATAATACTCCATGGTGTATAAATGCCACATTTTTTTATCCATTCATCTATTGAAGGGCATCTGGGTTGATTCCACAGTCTAGCAATTGTGAATTGTGCTGCTATGAACATCGATGTGGCAGTATCCCTGTAGTGTGCTCTTTTAAGGTCTTCAGGAAATAGTCCGAGAAGGGCAATAGCTGGGTCAAATGGTGGTTCCATTCCCAGCTTTCCCAGGAATCTCCATACTGCTTTCCAAATTGGCCGCACCCGTTTGCAGTCCCACCAACAATGAACAAGAGTACCCTTTTCCCCACATCCTCGCCAGCACTCATTGTTGTTTGACTTCATCATGGCTGCCAATCTTACTGGGGTGAGGTGGTATCTTAGGGTGGTTTTGATTTGCATTTCCTTGACTGCTAGAGATGGTGAGCATTTTTTCATGTACTTGTTGATTGATTGTATGTCCTCCTCTGTGAAGTGTTTGTTCATGTCCTTGGCCCATGTGTTGATTGGGTTGTTTGATTTCTTATTGTCTAATTTTTTGAGTTCTTTGTATACTCTGGATATTAGGGCTCTATCTGAAGTGTGAGGAGTAAAAATTTGTTCCCAGGATGTAGGCTCCCTATTTACCTCTCTTATTGTTTCTCTTGCTGAGAAAAAACTTTTCAGTTTAAGAAAGTCCCATTTGTTGATTCTTGTTATTAACTCTTGTGCTATGGGTGTCCTATTAAGGAATTTGGAGCCCGTCCCCACAATATGTAGATCGGAGCCAAATTTTTCTTCTATCAGACGGAGAGTCTCTGATTTGATATCTAGCTCCTTTATCCACTTTGAGTTGACTTTTGTGCATGGCGAGAGGAGGGGATTCAGTTTCATTTTGTTGCATATGGATTTCCAGTTTTCCCAACACCATTTGTTGAAGATGCTATCCTTTCTCCATTGCATGTTTTTAGCTCCTTTATCAAATATAAGATAGTTGTGGCTTTGTGGATTAGTCTCTGTGTCCTCTATTCTGTACCATTGGTCCACCCGCGTGTTCTGGTACCAGTACCATGCTGTTTTTATTACTATTGCTCTGTAATATAGTTTGAAATCTGGTATCGCTATACCACCTGATTCACACTTCCTGCTTAGAATTGTTTTTGCTATTCTGGGTCTTTTATTTTTCCATATGAATTTCACGACTGCTTTATCTATTTCTACAAGAAATGCCATTGGGATTTTGATTGGCATTGCATTAAACCTATAGAGAACTTTTGGTAATATCGCCATTTTGATGATGTTAGTTCTGCCTATCCATGAACAAGGTATATTTTTCCATCTTCTAAGATTCTCTTCTATTTCTTTCTTTAGGGTTCTGTAGTTTTCATTGTATAGGTCTTTCACCTCTTTTGTTAGGTTGATTCCCAAGTATTTTGTTTTTTTTTTTGAGGATATTGTGAATGGAGTGTTTTTCCTCGTTTCCATTTCAGAAGTTTTGTCGCTGATATACAGAAATGCTTTTGATTTATGTGTGTTGATTTTATATCCTGCCACTTTGCTGAATTCATTTATTAGTTCTAGTAGTTTTTTTGTAGACCCTTTTGGGTCTTCTAGGTATAGAATCATGTCATCCGCAAATAGTGATAATTTAAGTTCTTCTTTTCCTATTTTTATGCCTTTAATTTCTTTCGTCTAATTGCTCTGGCCAGTGTTTCGAGAACTATATTGAATAGAAGTGGTGGTAGGGGGCATACCTGTCTTGTTCCAGATTTTAGAGGGAATGCCTTCAATTTTTCTCCATTCAGAATGATGCTAGCCTGAGGCTTGACATAGATAGCTTTTACAATGTCGAGGTAAGTTCCTGTTATCCATAGTTTTTCTAATGTTTTGAACATAAAGGGATGCTGTACTTTGTCAAATGCTTTTTCTGCGTCTATCGAGATGATCATATGGTTCTTATCTTTAAGTCTATTGATGTGGTGAATAACATTTATTGATTTCCGTATATTGAACCATCCTTGCATCCCAGGGATGAAGCCTACTTGATCATGGTGCACAATTTTTTTTGATGTGCCTTTGTATCCGATTCGCCAGAATTTTATTGAGGATTTTTGCATCTAGGTTCATTAGAGATATTGGTCTGTAGTTTTCTTTCTTTGAGGTGTCTTTGTCTGGTTTCAGAATCAGGGTGATGTTGGCCTCATAGAATGAATTTGGAAGAGCTCCCTCTTTTTTCTATTTCCTGAAATAACTTGAAAAGTATTGGTATTAATTCTTCTTTAAAGGTTTTGTAGAACTCCGCTGTATACCCATCCGGTCCTGGGCTTTTCTTGGTTGGAAGTCTTTTGATTGCTTCTTCTATTTCATCTATTGATATTGGTCTGTTTAAGTTGTGAGTTTCCTCCTGACTCAGTCTGGGCAAATCATATGACTTAAGGAATTTATCGATGTCTTCACTTTCTTCTATTTTATTGGAATATAGGTTTTCAAAATAATTTCTAATTGTTTTCTGTATTTCTGAAGCGTCTGTTGTAATATTGCCTTTTTCATCCCGTATGTTAGTAATTTGAGTTCTCTTTCTTCTTCTCTTCGTTAGCATGGCTAGGGGTCTGTCGATCTTATTTATTTTTTCAAAGAACCAACTTTTTGTTTTGTTAATTTTTTCAATAGTTTCTTTTGTTTCAATTTCATTGATTTCTGCTCTGATTTTAATTAATTCTTGCCTTCTGCTACATTTGCTATTGTTTTGCTCTTCCTTTTCTAGGGCTTTGAGATGAAGTGTGAGCTCATTTATTTGTTGGTTTTTCCTTTTTTTGAGGAATGACCTCCAGGCGATGAATTTCCCTCTTAAAACTGCTTTCATTGTGTCCCATAGATTCCGATATGTTGTGTCTGTATTTTCATTTATCTCTAAGAATTTTTTGATTTCCTCCTTTATGTCTTCTGTAACCCATTGATCATTCAGTAACGTATTGTTCATTGTCCATGTGATGTAGGATTTTTCCTTCCTTCTTTTATCATTGATTTCCAGCTTCATTCCATTATGATCTGATAAAGTGCATGGTATTATCTCAACCCCTTTATATTTATTGAGGGTTGCCCTATGGCATAATATATGATCTATTTTTGAGAAGGTTCCATGTGCTGCTGAGAAAAAAGTATATCCACTTGATGATGGTTGATATATTCTATATATGTCAGTTAAGTCTAGGTTATTGATTGTGATATTGAGGTCAATAGTTTCTTTATTCAACTTTTGTTTGGAGGATCTGTCCAATGGTGAGAGAGGTGTGTTGAAGTCACCCATGATTATTGTGTTGTGGTCTATTTTATTCTTGAACTTGAGGAGAGTTTGTTTTATGAACGTCGCAGCGCCATTATTTGGTGAATAAATATTGATAATTGTTATGTCTTGTTGGTGAATAGTTCCTTTTAACAGTATATAATGTCCTTCCTTATCCCTTTTGATTAACTTAGTCTTGAAGTCGATTTTATTCGATATGAGAATGGCCACCCCTGCTTGCTTATGAGGACTGTGTGCTTGGTATATTTTTTCCCAACCTTTTACCTTGAGCCTGTGTATGTCTTTTCCAATCAGATGTGTCTCCTGGAGGCAGCATATTGTTGGATTTGTTTTTTTAATCCATGTTACCAGCCTATGTCGCTTTATTGGAGAGTTTAAGCCATTAACGTTTAGAGTTACTATTGATATATGGTTTGTACTTCCTGCCATGTTTGATTATTTATCTCTTTTTTTCCTAATTTAGTTTGTTTCTCCATGATTAGCTTTCCCCCTGTCCTCTGTCTTTACCGAGGCACTTCCCGCTGATGGTTTTGGTTATTGTTTTCCATTTCTTCCTCGTGTAGAGTTTTGCTCAAGACGCTTTGCAATGCTGGTTTTCTGGCTACAAATTCTTTTAGCTTTTGTTTATCATGAAAGATTTTTATTTCGTTGTCGTATCTGAAGCTTAATTTTGCTGGATACAGAATTCTTGGTTGGCATCCATTGTCTTTCAGTGTTTGAAATACGTTGTTCCAGGATCTTCTCGCTTTCAGCATCTTTGATGAAAAATCCGTTGTCAACCTTATTGGTTTACCCCTAAATGTAATCTGCCTCTTTTCTCTTGTAGCTTTTAATATTTTCTCTTTGTTCTGTATATTGGATAGCTTCATAACAATGTGTCTTGGCATTGGTCTACTGTGATTTTGTGTGCTCGGTGTCCTGTATGCATCTACAATTTGTATATCTGTTTCCTTTTTTATTTCTGGAAAGTTTTCTGTAATTATTTCCTTCAGCAAGTTACTCATTCCCTTGGCATGAATCTCTGTGCCTTCCTCTATCCCAATGACTTGTAAGTTTGTTTTTTTTAAGTTATCCCAAATCTCTTGGATGTTTTTCTCGTGATTTTTTACCAGCCTATCTGAGTTGCCTAGACTCTTTTCAAGATGATATATTTTGTCTTCATTATCTGATGTTCTGGCTTCTACTTGCTCCACTCTGTTAGTGATACTCTCGATTGAGTTTTTAATTTGGTTTATCATTTCCTTCATTTCTAGAATTATTGTTTGATTTTTTAAAATAATCTCTATCTCCTGATAAAGATGCTTAACTTCTTCTTTTATCTGTTTATGTAATTCATTTTCAATGTGATCTTTAAGGTTCCTTTCCATCTGTCTAAGGTGTTCCTTGAGTTCTTTATATGGCCATTTTTCTGATGACTCCAGGTCCTCCTGAATATTTAGGCTGTCTTTCATTGTTTGTACTCCTTTTCTTCCTTGCTTTTTTATGCTCATGATACTTCTTGTTCTGTTTGACTGCTGTGTTACTGTTTACTCTTATAAATTTATTTGATGCTTGGGAGGAGAGGTATTAGAAGGGAAGGGAAGAAGTCACTAAAGAGAGTGAGTGTAGGCAGGTGGAATTCAAGAGAGGGGGAATAAGAAAATTGAAAAGAAATGAAAAGACAAAAGAAAAAAAGTGAAAAGAAAGAAAGAAAAAACGAAAAAATAAAAATGTAAAACAAACAAAAAAAATTATAATGATAATAAAAAATGGAAATTGAAGTTTAAAAAATAATAGTAATAATAATAGAATAAAAAGAATTAAAAAAATTGAAACCATTAATAAGAAAGTTAAAGAACAACAACAACATCAACTACAAAAAGTGAGAATAAAAAAAAATTAAAAAAATACTAATAATACTCATTAAAAAAAAAATAATAATAAATGCAGTCATAGAGCTCGATTAACTTCTCTTCCAGTAGGTGGAGCTATGCCCACTGGGCCAGGCTTCTCCTCTTGATAGGTGGGAACCAATCACTGTGCCTCAGCTCTTCTTCCCAGACTGTACGGGTCTCCAGTCCTGAGTGCCTAGGTCCTTCTCTTGTGGTTCCTCAATCCAGGCCCCACTCACCTGTGACGCTTACCACATTACTGGCTACACGCCGGGTCTGCTGCTCCTGGGAGCCCTGTTTTCATGGATGCCTGGGCACACCCTTTCTGTTTGCCTCCCTCGGACCCTAAGTTTGTAGGGCTTGGGGCTGAGGACCCCCAGAGAATTTGTTTGCCCTCAGGTAGCAACTCCCCTGGTAGCTGGTGCAAGGGACCTCTGTTGTCAGCCCTGGTGGGAGCGATAATCGGGGGTTCTGCGCCGCTAGTCCCATGTCACTCCTGATTCCCTGGGTCTGGCTATGGTGCTCAGTTGGCTTTTACCTCTGTGAGATCAGGTGGGCCGACTAGTTATTTCAGCGGGATCGTTAGTGCTGAGTCACAAGAAGCAGGCGATCCGGGGCTTAAATGCAGCAGATTCGTGCTCAGTGTGTGTTTTCTGAGGGGCCCAAAGTGTACGCCCTAGCTCCACGTCAGCTCAGCATTGCCTAGTGATCCTGAGCAAATAGGCTTTAGATAATTTACAGCTCCCTATGCCCTCGCAGTTGAAGAGGTCAGAGACTTGATCTCTCCGCGCCTGCCGCCATGTTAGACCTCCTCAATGATATTCATGTTACCCTTACAGTTTCCTGGCATAAGCAAGATCTTGGAGTTATACAAACTGCTGCTTCTGTTTCCAGTCCAGTTTTCTAGAACTGAAACCCTGCTGCCGTTGCCTCCACCTCTGGGCCGTGCTCTTGGGCGCCGCGCTTGTCCGCGACCTTAGCAGCGCCGCCGCAGCCTCCGCTGCTCCTCAGCCTGGTGCCTTGCACCCAGGGCCCAAGTGGCTGCCGCCGCGCCTCTCCAACCCCCTCCCGGGTCCCCTCGCAGGGGGATGCCGAACGACCCCAGAGCAGGCTCTGCCCCAAGGTGCAGCAGGGAACAGGCGACCGAGGCACTTGAGGCCGTGGTCCAGCCTTCAGAGGACAGGGCTCGGCACGCAGCCCAGTTCCAGTCTCTAGATACGGCAGCTGGACCGTGTAGACAGGGCCATCAAGACAGCATGCAGAAAGCAAATGGCGGCTCCCGAGGAGTGGATTTTCGGCCCCGAAACCACAGCCCAGCCAACAATTTCAATCCACTAACTCTCCCTGTATAGACAATATTCAAAAAAAAAAAAAAAAAAAAGGGCGGGGTGTATCGAGCTTTCTTTGCCTCAGGTACTTACAATCCACTGCTGATTACCCATTCAGCTTCTCTGCCGGGAGCGAAGTGAAAGAGGAAGCAGATGGGCGCAAAGCGCCCACGGCTCTGAGCAGGAAAGCGTCCGGGAGCCAAGCGTCTCTTTTTCAATCTCTTTGTTTTTTCTGCTGCTTGGCCGGGTGGTCCACTACAGATTAATGGTGAAAGGAGCTCTAACAAGCTGCACGAAGTCTCAATTAAAGCCGCTGCTCTGAGCACCAGGCTCAGCACTTCAGTAACCCCTGTACGCAGCGGCCATCTTCCCACATTTTTCGACTCTTTGGATTTTCACTATTTTTTCATGATTCAATCTGGGTAAGGTTTTTATGTCCAGGAATTTTTGCATTTCTTCTAGATGATCAAATTTATTAGCCTATAACTGATCATAATACTCTCTAATGAACCTTTGTATTTATTTCCATGGCATCAGTTGTAATGTTTCCTTTTTAATCTCTGATTTTACTTGAGTCATCTATTTTTCTTAATCTAGGTAAGGTTTGTCAGTTTTATTTATATTTTTGAAGAACCAGCTTTTTATTTCATTGATATTTGGCATTGGTTTTTTTAGTCTCTATTTCTCCTTGGATCTTTTATTTATTTTATTTTATTGTTTTTTTGTGATACTAGGGATAAAACCCATGTTTGCCCTACTGCTGTAGAGCAAATCCAGTCCTTTTTTTAACATTTTGAGACAGGGATTGTTTTCAAGCCTAGCCTCAAACTTACATCCTCCTGCCTCAGCCTCCCAAGTAGCTGGGATTACAGGTGTGCATCACTCCACCCAGCTGAATTACCCTTTGATCTTTAATATTTCTTTGCTTATACTAATATTGGGTTGGGTTTGTGTTTTTCTAATTCCTTAAAAGGCAGCAACAGGTTGTTTATATAAGATTGTTCTGCTTTTTTCACATAGGCACTATTGCTATGAACTTCCCTCTAAGTATGGCTATTGCAGTACCCCATAGACTTTGGTATGTTGTGTCTCTATTTTCATTGGTTTGAAATATTTTTTTAAATTCCTTCTTGATTTCATCCTTGATCTGTTGATTTAACAGTAAGTTGTTTAATATTCACTTTTTTTATAGTTGTTATTATCCTTCATACTTATTTTCCTGGATTCTAGCAAATATTCTCGCTTATTTTTGCATGCTTCTGACTGAATTTTAAACTTCTGATATCAGTTTTACTTTCAAAAGCTATTTTTGTTCAATGAATTTTTTATTTTGACAGAAGCCTTCTGGTTTTAAATTCTTTGGTGAGCTATAATTCATATACCATAACAATAACCCTTAAAAACAGAATCCATTGGATTTTTAGTATATGCAAAATGTTGTACAGTTATTACCACTAATTCCAGAACATTTTCACTTGTTACCACCAAAATTCAGTACCCATTAGCAACCACTTTCATAACCTCCTTCCTCTAACCTCTAGGAACCATTAATCAATTTTCTATCTCTTTGGTGTTCTGGACATTTCATATAAATGGAATCACACAATATGTAACTATTTGTGTTTAGATTCCTTTGCTTAGCATAATGTTTTCAAGGTTCATCTATGTAATAGTATGTATCAGTACTTCTTTCCTTTTTGTGGCCGAATAATATTTCATTGTATGAATGTGCTGCATTTTGTCCATTCTTTGGTGATAGACATTTATTTGGGTTTATGTCTACTCTTGGTTATTATTAATAATACTGCTTTGTAAATTCATATATAAGTTTTTGTGTGGACATATGTTTTCAATTCTATTGGAATTGAAAATTAAAATATACTGAAGATTAGAATTGCTGGGTCATATAGTGGCTATGCATAACTTTTGAGTTATCATCAAAATTATTTTCCAAATTGACTGAAGCATTTTATATTTCAATCCACAGTATATTAGGGATCCAATTTCTATACATCCTCTTGTTATTTTTCTTTCTAACTCTTGCTATCCTAAAAAGTAGGAAATAGCATCATTGTGGTTTGATTTTATAGTTCCCAAATAAATAATGATGTTGTGCATTTTTTGTATACTTATTGGCCATTTAAGTATCTTATTTGGAAAAATGTCAACTCAGATCCTTTGCTAATTTTATCATTGAATTTTTATTTTTTAATTAGTTTTAATGCCTTTATTTTATTTGTTTATTTTTATGTGGTCCTGAGGATTGAACCCAGTGCCTCACGCATGCTAGGCAAGCGCTCTACCATTAAGCTACAGGCCAGCCCAAATTTTTATTTTTTACTGTTGAATTGTAATAATTCTTTAAATATTATGGACTAGACTCTTATCAGATATATTATTTTTAGATATTTCTCCATTCTCTATTATTTTACTTTACTATTTTCCTTTGAGGCACAAAAGCTTTTTTTAAAAAACTTATGTAGCTCAAATTATCTTTTTGTTGTTATTGCTGTTACAGAATGCATGAGAATTACAGACTACCACACTTATTAGGCCAAATTGGAAGGGAAAAAAAAGCCTTTTAATGAGCATGCCAGGCAAGCGGTTGGGAGCAGGCTAATGTTTCAAAGAACTCCCAGCACCGAATTTTGGAAGTACAGAATTTATGAAGGCAAAAACCAAAACCCACAAGGATAATTGATGTACATATGCCCAGAAATGAACTTGTTGAGACATATTTTGATTATATGAGAATTGTTTTGATTAGTCATTTTTGTTATATATCAGGGCTATAGTCAAGAACATGGGAAGGTCCTACTTAAGTGTCAACATAGGCAGTTGTCAGGAGGCTGAAAAGAAAACATTTTAAGCAAGCATACAGTGAAGTCAGGTCAGAACAAAATGGTGTTACTTTTGTTCTATTTCATTTCAATTGTTGCTTGTACTTCAGTTGTTATTATCTAAGAAATCATTGCCTTATACAAGATCATGAAGGTTTACACTTTTTCTTCTAAGGGTTTTATGGTTTTAGCCCTCACCTTTAGGTCTTTAATCCATCTGTTGTCTTTTATTTTATTACAGGAAGTGGGCATTTTTTGTTCTCTCTGAAGATATAATTTTAAGTTTTTAAAATATTTCTTCTAATACTAGCACTTTATTTTTCTTCTAAGTTATTTTTCATTCTGTTTTTTTGGTCTTGACCTTCATGATAGAGACTTTTTATTTCACTGCTTGACTGTGTTTTTATTGTTTTAATGGGGCAGTGAAAAGTGGATTAGACATTAAATGTTTACATGGGACAAGTGGAGTGGTGGTCCTCACCTTAAGGTATTGAAATGGAATATATTGTTTGGGGACTAAAAGTCAATATTTTAAGTCTTTTATCTTGGACCCAGGTTATTCTTCAGAGACATGTTTAATAAGGGTGGGCATGGGTGGGATGAAAGGTATTAAAAAGTTGATACCAAGCACTTTGAAAGTTTCTTGGTTTAGGGGATGTAGTACTAATCAGTATGTAGAAAACGTTTAACCTTCTCATGAAGATCTCAGCCTCATCCCCAGCTGATTCTTTGTCCCTTTATTCACGGACTTTTCTATTTAACCTTTACAGATACTTAATATCTCATTTTCTGTCACTATGAGAAAAGGGAATGTACCTTGCTTCACTGACTAGTAAAGGAATTCTCAGATTTAAGTACTCCATTAACAGATTTTTCAATCAATATAGTCCTTTAGCCTCTTCCTGAACTCTCAACTTGAATCATTACTTTGGCTGAATTTTTCTTCTTAAAATTCTCCCCTTCTCTTTTGAAAGCAGAAAATAGTAAAATGTGTTAGTTACCAATTGTTTATATTTTTTTCATTTTTCCATAATTTTGGTGGTCTCCAATTCTTGTCTTTAAAAGTTCATTTGGGGCTGGGAATATAGCTCAGTTGGTAGAGTGCTTGTCTCACATGCAAAAAGCCCTGGGTTCAATCCTCAGAACCACAAACAAAATAAAAAGTTCATTTATTTAAAAGCCTTTGCTTTCTATCACCTTAATGAGGCTTAAGGAGTGAGTGTAAGGGAAACTGGTATGCTCAAACTGGAATGAAATGCAATCTTTAGTCATATTATCCCAACTTCTCCTTACCTGACTCATTTATGGTTTTTAACCTATTCATTTGCTTTATTTCATCAGATGTAGTCCTTTAAATAAGAGTTTAAGCTAGCACAGAGGTGCACACCTGTAACTGGGAGGCTAATGCAGGAAGATCACAAGTTCCAGACCAGGCTGGGCAACTTAGTGAAACAAGTAAATTTAAAAAATAAAATAAAATAAATACAAAGGGCTGGAGTAGTTCAGTGGTAGAAAACCCCTGGGTTCAATCCCCAGTACCTGCCCTCCAACGAATTTATAGTTGCTGCACTTTTTGAATTCTAGATTCCTAAAAAGTACAATTTAGCTAGGTATAAAATATTTCAGTTGACTTTCTTTTCCTCAAAAATTCATTGACATCAAGTATTATATTAGTCCTTCTGTCAGTTTCTCCATTCATTTGTAAGTTGGCTGAATTTCATCCTTAGTTTTTTCCAAAAGGCACTCGTGAGTACTAATGTAATGTTTTATTAATTCTTTCCTGTTTGCTGCATTGTTATCTTCGTACTTGAGCAACATATTGACTGGTGTGAAATCACAAAGCCAAAAATTTCTTTCCCTCAAAACTTTTTATTTATTTATTTTTTAGTTGAGCACAATATCTTTATTTATTTATTTTTATGTGGTACTGAGGATTGAACCCAGGGCTTCGAATGTGCTAAGCAAGCGCTCTACCACTGAAGCCACAACCCCAGCTCTCCCTCAAAACTTTACAGACATATTGTATATTAAATGTTTCTCAGAGGAAATTTGAAATCTGTTTTTTTCCCCTTTGGGTAATTTGTCTTCTATTCTTGATCATTATCATTATTAGGTTACATCTCAATTATTTTATATATTTTTCCCCTGGAATTGAGTGTGCCCTTTCAATTTGGTCCATGCAGATATTTTCAGGCATTTCATTTATTTATTTATATATGATAAATTTAATTGATTTAAAATTCTGTCAGATACTTCCAATATCTGAAGTTTATGTGGGCCTATTTCTTCTGTATTTGTTTCTGCAGCTTCTCTTTCATGTTGTCTTTGTTTCTTTGTATGACTCATGATTTTTCTCTTTTTATTTAATTTTTTCTTTTTAGACATGACAGTAGAGTATATTTTGGCACATTATACATACATGGAGTATAACTTATTCTAATTAGGATATCACTCATATATGAATATAGGAAAGTTATGTCTGATTCATTCTACTATCTTTTCTATTCCAATCTCCCCTTCCCTTCATTCCCCTCCCCCCTTCCTTTCATTTCCCTTTGTCTAATCCAATGAACTTCTATTCTTTGTTTCTCACTCTTAATTGTGTGTTAGCGTCCACATATCAGAAAGAACATTTGGCTTTTGGTTTTAGGGGATGGGCTTATTTCACTTAGCATGATTGACTCACAAGATTGATTGCCCTTAAAATGGATTTGTGGGGTGTCCACAAAGCTTGTCTATATCTCTAAAATGGGTTTTCATTTGCTTCAGTTGGGATATTGGAAACATGTATAGGGGAGCACCACAAATCAAGATTCATCACAAACCCAGCTTATAACTTGAAGTTTCTTGCAATTTGACCTATGCATGTTCAAAAAACAATATACAAAACAATCAATCGATAGCTACAACTTCTGAGGCATATTTTATTTCGCATTCTAAATTCCTTGGAACTAGAGGGAGGGCAAATTTTGATCTGTTGATGTTTAGATTGTATTAACATTATAATATAACCTTGTAGATTCCCTTTATATGGGTAATACTTTCCTATAATATGTTTGCAAATATGAACCAAAGCCTTGGTTTATATTTCTTTAATGGCACATAACTTCTGATCCAAGCCAAATATGAATGTTTAAAAATTTCCCAAGGAAAGTTGGTTGTTCTTATATATTACTTACCTCTCTGTTGTAGGTTTAACTGTGTTTTCTATTGTTTTTAGTATATTATTCTACTAGGATTTTAGCCTTCTTTAAAAAGTTATGTCCACCACTTTTTTTCCACAGGAGGCTCATCTGAATTGTCTACACCATAATTTTCAGAGATAAAAAGCTCTTGGGCCAGGGTTGTGGCTCAGTGGTAGAGCACTTGCCTAACCCTTGGTCCCAGTGGGTAGTTGAGGATATAGGTCAGGTCTGAGTTAGTATGATATACACTCTAACTTTACCCAAATATATATTATTCCTTAATTATGTTAAAATGAGACCTCCCACATTTTAGCTTCCCAAGTAGATATGTGAATTATAGCTTGCATTTTCCAACTTCTCTGACAGCCAGATGTGATCTTGCAACTAAGTTATATCAATGTAGTACTTCATGGGAATATTTTTTAAATGAAGGAACATCTCTCTTCCTTTTATTTGTTGGTATGACTAGAGATATAATAGCTAAGAAATAAAATCCATGGACTAAGAAATAAAAGCCATGTTCTGAATACATCAAGTCAATGATAAAATAAGACTGGATCCCAGGTATCATGGAGTTCATTTCAGCTACCAGCTTCCTTTTATATGAGAGATTAATAAAACTTCATTTTAAAAAGCCATTGTTATGGCAGAAAGATCAATGGAGGAAAGAGAGTAGGGGGTGGGGGAAGGAAGTGTAAGGAGAAGTACTAGGGACTGAATTAGAACAAGATACATTACTTGCCTTTATAATTATATAAAAATGGATTCTACTGTCATGTATAACTAAAAATGGGTAGAATAGTGTATGAGACAACTTAGGAAAATCTTAGAACAGGAAAGCAGGTGGATTCCTTAGTAGACCTGACAACCCAACACCAACCCTGCAATGGGGTAAGGTGAGAACCAATCCTGTTTAGACTGCAGACAGTTTAGAGGTATCAGCTAGATACTCTGGAAATAATGGTAGGGTACCATGTAAGGAGAACTGTGTTAAAGCTGCCTGAGAAGCAGTTAAACCTCTAGCAGTTGGATCACATTTCTCCACTTCAGTCACTGAGTAGCCTATCTCCCTGGCCCTAACAAATCTAGAGTTTAAACTGTGATGAATGTCAAAAGGCAAGGTCCATTATAAAAAAAAAAAAAAAAGTTCTACTGGCAAAATTGAGGACAGTGGTAGTGAAAAGTAAGTAACCATTAATTATAATTTTGAATATTGATTGTTAAAAAGATATGACAGTCATTAGAACCAATTACAAATACTTAAGTTCCCTTTTCAGACACGATAGAATTTCAATTCTATTTTTTTAAAGTTATGTATGGCCATGTAATTTCCTTTCTGAGCTTAAATTTTCAGATACAGTGACTAGCTCAACACATTTTTTCCCATCACGGTGATGATGAGCAAAGCCTGGATTCCTAACTGACTGCTATTAAGGAGGGACCCGTGTTGAAATGTACAGGATATATAGCATGAGAAAGAAATCAACATTCTATGTATTGGCCCATTCAGATTAGTGGAGTCATTTGGTAATGAACCCCGCTTATCCTGATGTCAACTTCCAATTCCCTTTCCCCACTCAATCCTTTACCTTTTTTCAATCCTTACTTTTTCCTTTTGGGTAAACTATGGGGAAAGAGTTAATCATATTATCAGGGTTTCCTCAGTCATCAGTGCTCCCAGTTGGCCTTGGAATGAAGATCAAAATGGACCAGCACTAACAACTTGCTCAGAGCTGTGTTATACCTCTTAATCTCCTGAAATGAATTAAGAACAATTACTTGGGATTGGGATGTAGCTCAGTGGCAAAGCACTTGCCTTGTATAGGGGGGTTTGATCCCCAGTTCCAAAAAAAAAGGAAAACAAAAAAGACCCAAACCAAAAAAAGAAAGAAACAAACAAAAAAGAACAATCACTTGAGGTTTCCAGAAAGAAATATAATAATCAAAACAAAGCAAAGGAAAAAAAGTAACTGGGGGAAAATAGAAGTTTGCAAAAAACAACAGAGGGAAAACTATTATTAATATAATCAGATAAAAGAAGACATTATTGTATTTAAGAAATAAGTACATGGGGAGCTCTTGGAAAACATGAATATAATAAAGAAATTAAAATATCAGTAGAAGAGCTTGAAAATAAAGTTTAGAAAATATCCTAGGAAATACTGCAAAATTGACAGAAAAGAAAAAAAGAAGGAAATTAGAACCATATCAGAGGCCCAACATTTGAATCACAAGAATTCCAAAAGGAGAGAGGAAGAGAAAGAAATTATCAATGAAGTAATTTAAGAATATTTTTAACAGATGGAGGAAATTATAAAGATATCTTGTTACATTTATGATCACAACAAAATCTCATTATTATATATCCTTCTCTGGAAATTACAGGAAGATGTGTATCAAAATGAGAAAGTAAAAAGGAAGAAAAACAAAAAATAAAAGATGCAAAATAAGACAAGTGAAATCAATCTCCAGATGGTATTGAAGGATGATCCCAGGATGACAACTGTGTCTCAAGCATAATGAACATAACAGTAGTCCAGTCTGGAGTTGTGTAACTCAAGAGATAGCCATTTTGAAGATATTATCAGTGAGCCCCTTCATATTGTATCATCATTTCCATCAGATGACCCTATTGGAAAATGTGATCTATTAACACCATAGATAAAATGGGAAAAGATGAAAATATAAACCAGAATAAAAGGCAAAGAGTATTCCAAGAATGACAGCAAATGGAAGTTCCAAGATAGAACCTGAAAATAAATAGCTCTGCTGTGGTAAGTAAGCAGCCTCTCAATTTAAAGTAAAATTGATGTCTCAGGAAAGATGGTAATCACCATTTTGAAAGGCAACTGAAATTATTGAAAGCATAACAAGAAATGAAAAAGCAAGGCAATTATTAACTTCAAGAATAAATAAAGAAAATATAATTAGTACATAACAAAGTTCCCAATGTTACGAGTGAAAAAAAGTATGAAAGGGTTAAAATGTAATCCGGTGTATTAGGGAATCAATTGGTAATCTGTAAAATCAATCAAGATACATCAGAATAGAGACTAAGGGAAAAAATAGCTAAGGAATTTTAAATGGCTGCCTCTTTATTTGGGGTGGGAATCAGGAAAAATGAGAAGGGAAATGGCAGAGAACCATTGTATTTTATTATAAGCCTCTCAGCACTATTCGGTTTTGAACAAAAGTCATATGTTATTTTGAAATAAAATACATTTTAAAATATCAGTAAAATAAAGCTTTTTTAAGCCTCAAAAATAGGAGATAAAATACTAAATATTGTAATAATAATAGAGATACAACTAAAGGTAAGTAATACAATAAAATTTGAAAACTAGGAAAAAAATGTTTTTAAATAAAACACAAGTTACTTAAAAAGCAATCAAAACATGAACAGATTTATAACCAAAGATGAAATGGAAAAAATAGTCATGGATCTACCATCATCAAAGTCACCATTCCAACCAGTTTACAAGGCAAGCTGTAATTAAGCTTGTAGAAACAAATAATAATAATATGCTTATAAAAAACTAGTCTGCCATACAAAAGTAGATGTAAGGCTTCCTAACCCATTCTATGAGGCCAGAATGATAGTTTAATACCAAAAACCATAGAAGTTAAACACACACAACCATGTGGGGCTGAAAAATCCTAAAATCATGTTGACACATCAAATCTATCTGTGCACCAAAACTATAAGACATCATGGTTAAATTTCATTCATATCAATGACTCAAGAATAAAAAAGCTTAAGTATAAAGAGAAAATTTAAACAAACATAAAAATTACCTTAATTGTGAAAGAATAAAGAAAAGATGATTGATGTTTTTTAAAAGTATTTTTCTCAAATTGAGATCAACCACCAGTAGTTAAAGATGAAATATTAGAAACATAACTGCAAGATTGACTTAACTTGCTACTACAATTTTAGAGTATTCACTGGATGTTGGAGATCCTGGCCATTGAAATTGTTTATGAATAATAAATTATAAATAATACTTAAGGTAAGTGAAGGTTGAAGGCTGTGCAGCATAAAGTGTTCCAGAAAATACCATGGGTGAAGAGTGAAGACCTTGAAAATGTAAGTATTATATAATGCACAAGAAACTGATAAAGATCTGTTATTCTGCTTGTGTAGACTTCCTTATTGCTAAGTGACTTACAAATAAACAAAATATCCTGAACCAATATTTCTTGGCTTCTTGATTAAGGCTTCATTTTCTTTCATATTCTTTACTATCAATTTTTGGGATAGGAGAAGGTTTTCTTCAGATTTTTAAAAGATTTTTGGTAGGGAGCTAGAGTGTCCCTAGATTTAAGAAAACAAGAGATTCATTTTTTTCTACGAATTCAGATTATCACAGGGGGAAATGAGAACAAGCTATTACTTACTAGCATTACTGCAACCACTTGAAGAAAAGAGGTGACATGAAACAGCAAGGACACGAAAAACTCAGTACTGTTGCAGAATGCCTTCAATCCGCCATCTTTTTTTTTTTCCTTCCCCTATTCTGAGAATAGGAATAACAAGCACAAAACGCAAGGTGGCGCTGCTGGCTAAAAAGAGAAGGGGGAAAAAATATGCTCACAAAGAGTGTTACAGATTCCACCCTAAAGGGAAGTCTGCACAGAAGGGAAGAGGAAAGGAAATCGCGGAGATAAGCGTTAGGGAAAAGTGGGGATCTCTCCCCAGGAGAAATGCCCTTATCCCACCATCTCTAAGGATTTAGTTCCTGCCCTTTCTGAGAGCTGCTTGAGGCCCAGAGGTTCTGTTTTTGAAAGACTGACAAATAATGGAGGCCAGTGGGGAGCGCGCTGTACAGAAAAGGCAAGTCCAGTTTTTCTGTTTATTTCTGGGAGTGTTTGGGGCTGGCGCGGAACCGCTTCGGTATTTTGTGGCGGAGGAAACTGAGAGAGGAACTTTTCTGGCCAATTTGGCCAATGACTTGGGGTTGAGGGTGGGAGAACTCTCAGACCGACGGTCTAGAATTGTTTCAGACCAGAATATGCGATTTTTGCTGCTCAATTCGCTTACTGGTGATTTACTTCTAAATGAGAAATTGGACCGGGAAGAACTATGCGGCCCCACAGAGCCCTGTGTGCTTCCTTTCCAGTTGTTATTGGAAAAGCCTTTTCAGATTTTCCGTGCTGAACTAGAAGTCAGAGACATCAATGATCATTCTCCAGTCTTTCTGGACAAAGAGATTCTCTTGAAAATATCAGAAAGTACAAATCCAGGTGCAATATTTCCTTTAGAAAGTGCACAGGATTCAGATGTTGGAACCAACAGCCTGAGTAATTACACCATCAGCCCTAATGCCTATTTCCATGTTAATGTCCATGTTGGTGGGGAGGGGAATCTTCTTCCTAAATTGATACTGGATCAAGCGCTGGATCGAGAGGAGATACCTGAGCTCAGTTTAACCCTCACGGCCTTGGATGGCGGCTCTCCAGGCAGATCCGGAACCACGCTATTACGCATCCTGGTGGTAGATGTCAATGACAATGCCCCTGAATTTGTGCAGTCGCTCTACAAAGTGCAGGTACCTGAGAACAGCCCGGTTGGCTCACTGGTCGTCACTGTCTCAGCTAGAGATTTAGATACAGGAAGTAACGGGGAAATAGTCTATGCATTTTTTTATGCCACTGAAAGAATTCTCAAAACATTTCAAATCAATTCAACATCTGGATATCTTTATCTTAAAGCCAGATTGAACTATGAAGCAATTCATACTTATACATTAACTATTCAGGCAAAAGATGGTGGAGGACTTTCTGGAAATTGTACAGTGATTGTTGAGGTAACAGATATAAATGATAATCCACCAGAAATTCTCATATCATCACTTACTAGTCCAATTGCAGAAAACTCACCAGAGACCGTGGTTGCTGTTTTTAGGATTAGAGACAGAGATTCAGGGAACAATGGGAAAATGGTGTGCTCCATCCAGGATGATCTCCCCTTTGTCCTGAAGCCATCTGTAGAAAATTTCTATACATTGGTAACAGAGAGATCTTTGGATCGAGAGCAGAACACTGAATACAGCATCACAATCACTGTCACTGACTTGGGGACACCAAGGCTGAAAACTGAACACAACATTACTGTCCTTGTCTCTGACGTCAACGACAATTCCCCTGCCTTCACACAAACGTCCTACACGCTACTAGTGCACGAGAACAACCAGCCCGCCCTGCACATCGGAAGCATCAGCGCCACAGACAGAGACTCAGGCACCAACGCCCAGATCACCTACTCGCTGCTGCCAAACCAGGACCCAAACCTGCCCCTCGCCTCGCTGGTCTCCATCAACGCAGACAATGGGCAGTTGTTCGCGCTGAGAGCACTGGACTTCGAGGCCCTGCAGGCATTTGAGTTCCATGTGGGCGCCACCGACCAAGGCTCTCCCGCGCTCAGCAGCCAGGCGCTGGTGCGAGTGGTGGTGCTGGACGAAAATGACAACCCGCCCTTCGTGTTGTACCCAATGCAGAACGCCTCTGCGCTCTGCACCGAACTGGTGCCCAGGGCGGCAGAGCAGGGCTACCTGGTCACCAAGGTGGTGGCAGTGGATGGAGACTCGGGCCAGAACGCCTGGCTGTCATACCAGCTGCTCAAGGCCACGGAGCCAGGGCTGTTTGGCTTGTGGGCGCACAATGGCGAGGTGCGCACCGCCAGGCTGCTGAGCGAGCGCGACGCGGCCAGGCATAGGCTGGTGGTGCTGGTCAAGGACAATGGCGAGCCTCCGCTGTCTGCCAGCGTCACGCTGCACGTGCTGCTGGTGGATGGCTTCTCCCAGCCCTACCTGCCGCTCCCGGAAGTGGCGCCCGAGCGTGCGCAGGGGGACTCGCTCACTGTCTACTTGGTCATCGCCTTGGCCTCTGTGTCATCGCTCTTCCTCTTCTCTGTGCTGGTGTTCGTGGTGGTGAGGCTGTGCAGGAAGCGCAGGGCGGCGCCCTTGGGTGTCTGCTCTGTGCCTGAGGGCCACTTTCCTGGCCACCTGGTGGATGTCAGTGGCACCGGGACACTGTCTCAGAGCTACCAGTATGAAGTGTGTCTGAAAGGAGGTTCAGGGACCAACAGTGAGTTCAAGTTCCTAAAACCAACTTTCCCCAATATACTATCCCAGAGCATAGGGAGGGAAGTGGAGGAAAATCCCTCATTTCAGAATAATTTGGGTTTCTCATAAAGAATGATAAGTAAGCCCTTCTGTCTGAGGATATATTCCTAGTTAGAAACTTACCCTGGATACCTGTAAAGAAGTGACTTTGCAGTATTTCAAGAACTCTTAAAGTCAAAAAAGGATCCAGCTTAATTCCCAAGAACCATCCACAAGCATGAAATATATATGTGTCATGTTTTATTCCAAACAATTATGCTTAATGTGCAGTTGGAGAAGTTTAAGGGCAGTTAAATTTATTTAGAGTTATTTTAAATTGCTCTCCATTGTCTTCATTCTTTATTGCTAGTTTTCATAGTTGACTGGGATTCTGTAAAAGTGTACCTACTATAAGTTTGGGGAGCAGAGATTGTAGAGTATTTTCTAAAGATTTTTTTTCAAAGCACATATGGTCTAGCATACACTATCTTAACACAATTAGTCGTCAGTGAATCCTATGAGGGGAAGTATTTCAGAAGTGAGCTAATATATAGTCATAGTGACTCAGTAAGGTCACCAACTAGTAAATAGCAGAACTGAGAATCTCCTAGTTATTTTTGTTGGTATCATGGCACCAATGCTATACTGTTTTCTGTCATTAGATAGCACTTGGCATGTTTCTAAACAATAAAAGAGTTTTTTCTTTTTATCACACTGCTGGGTGTAATAATATTACTACCGGTCTGTAGTTTTATTATTTTAATAAACCAACAAGCCATCTTTTATGAAACAGTTATTCAACTATTACTATTAAAGATCTGATCTAACCAAATATCAAGTAAAACGAATTGAAAGATCAACTAGTGCTTTTTCCTGAACATATGTTTTTCATTTAACAAAAAAGATTAATGGTCCTGAGTAGGGATATTACATAATTTTGTTGCTTCATTAGCTTATTATTTTCCTCACATTACAGTGTTTCTTCTGCAGTATTTCATAGCTATATTCATAATACTTTTTCCCAATTTAATTTAAAATTTTATTTTAAGAATTTCCTAATCAATTCAATTCAGTGCTTAGTCAGAAAAAAATAATAAAATGAATAATGTAGTATCAAATAGTATCAAAGAGAAACATAAACTGTTAATAAATTTTAGAAATTATGGTGCATTAAGGAGAAGCTTTGTATTTAAAAATTATCCAGAGCTGGAGGTGTAGATCCTGTATACAGCACTTAGCATGCTTGAGTGCTCTCAAAATATTATATATTATTGCCAAAAATAGTATTAGTATCAATGTACAGTACTAGTGGGATATAGTCTACAGATAAAATACAGTAATAAAATCTTAAAGTGTTTTCAATAACTTCTCAACAAACAAATAGCATGGAAATTGAAAAAGGGAAGTTTACACAGTAAAAGAACTTGAGAGACTTTACAGCCAAATACAATGTGTGTATCTTGCTTGATATTGACTGAATGATTTTGAATACACTAGAGAAATTTGAATATATATGAATCTTAATTAATATTAACAATTTCTTAGGTATGATAATGACATTGTAGTTTAGGTTTTTACAGTGAGAAATGCATAACAAAGTATTTGTGGATGAAAATTCACTTTTCCTAGAATGTGAAAATGTTGGATTGATGGGATAAAACATTATGGAAACATATTGATAACTGTTGAAACTAGTGATAAGTACATGGAGGGTTATAATATTATTCTTTTATGGGGTTTGAGATTTTTTTTAAATGACAAGGTTATTAGAAGTTGATTCTGTGAGAAAAGAAATAGAGGTAATCAAAAAAGACATTCTTCCAAGATATATATTTACTACTGCTATCACAGATTTACTGAATTTATGCCTCTATTTAGACAAGCTTTTCAGTGTTTCCTTGTTTCATATTTGACATAACTTCTTTCTGAGATAGTCCTGCTTATGCATTCATCTACCATGTGAATTTTTAGGTGTTTTCTAGTCACAACAATGGATTCATGCAGATTCAGCTAGCTAGTGGCATCAAATCACTATATGTTGTTTATTTATAAAGTTAACTTTTCTCTACATTCGTTCCTCATCTGTAAGGTGGGAAATTCATAATAGTCCTATGTGATAGTTGTTATTACTATTTCACTTTACATGTGTGTAAACTGAGGCAAAGAAAGATTAAATAATTTGCCTAAGGAAGTTTCATATGTAGTAATTGTTTCCATAATTCATAGAAATTAAAAGTGTATAATTATGAAAGTTTTCTATGTTATTCCAATGTATGTTTTTTTCTGATTAAATTATTACAATAATATGTACCTTTTGCCCCAAACTCAATTAGAATTATTGAAAATCTCTGCTAATGTCATTTCCTGTGTGCTTCAGGTAATTGTCCACCCAAAATGGTACAGTGATAGTTGATGTGGTGTTGTAACCTTATATAGCCCACTGGTACATAGAGGCAATGTTAGGAATATTGCATCCATTTTCATTCCACAAATTGTAAGAACCTATAAGGACGCTTGGTGGCGCTGCAGGATAAGAAGGTACAAACCGGAACCATAGGTGCGACTCCAATACGGGAAAATTTACCAGCAGAGGCTGGAAACCCAACCCAAGCTTGAATGCCACAGAAAGGAGGACTGGATCCTCTGAAAAGAACTCTAAAAAGAACTGGAATATTTCTCAGATATCTTGCGGAATACCACAGCATCAGATACTCGCGACTTTACAGTTCAGCAGACAATCTTGCAGTGGGCTGTACCAAACACAATGGAGGCCAGCGGGAAACGCATCTGCAGACAAAAGCAAGTCATTTTCTTTTTCCTATTGAGCTTATTTCAGGAGGGAGCGGGAGAGCCTAGGCGCTATTCTGTAGTGGAGGAAACTGAGGGCAACTCCTTTGTAACCAATCTAGCAAAGGATTTGAGTCTGGGACAAAGGGAATTCTCCAGGAGGGGGGTTAGAATCCTCTCCAAAGGGAATAAGCTACATTTGCAGCTCAATCAGGAGACGGGGGAATTGTTACTAAATGAAAAACTGGACAGGGAGGAATTGTGTGGGCACACAGAGCCCTGTGTGCTTCGTTTCCAGGTGATGCTAGAGAGTCCTTTAGAATTTTTTCAAGCTGAGCTACAAATAATAGACATAAATGACCACTCTCCGGAGTTCCTGGACAAAGAAATGTTGCTGAAAGTATCAGAGAGCAGTCCTTCTGGAACTACATTTCCTCTGAAGAATGCTCAGGACATGGATGTAGGCCAAAATAATATTGAGAACTATGTGATCAGTCCCAATCCCTATTTTCGGGTCCTTACCCGAAAACGCAGCGATGGCAGGAAATATCCGGAGCTGGTGCTGGAGAAAGCACTGGATCGAGAGGAGGAACCTGAGCTCAAGTTAACCCTCACAGCACAGGATGGCGGCTCTCCTCCACGGACTGGCACAGCTCAGATCCACGTTGAAGTCGTGGATGTCAATGATAATGCCCCGGAATTTCAGCAGCTCATCTATAGGGTGCAGATTCCTGAAGACAGTCCGATAGGTTTCCTGATTGTCACGGTCTCTGCTACGGATGTAGACCTTGGAGTCAATGGAGAAGTCTCTTATTCACTGTTCCAGGCTTCAGATGAGATTAGCAAAACATTTGCAATCAATCCCTTGACAGGAGAAATTCGGCTGAAAGAACAACTTGATTTTGAAAGAGTTGAGTCCTATGAAGTCAATATAGAAGCGAGAGATGCTGGAAGCTTTACTGGAAAATGTGCGGTTCTGATCCAAGTCACGGATGTGAATGACCATGCCCCAGAAGTTACCATGTCTGCATTTACTAGTCCCATATCTGAGAACTCTCCTGAGATGGTGGTTGCAGTTTTCAGTGTGTTAGATCTTGATTCAGGAGAAAATGGGAAAATAAGTTGTTCCATTCAGGAGGATCTACCCTTTTTCCTGAAATCTTCAGTGGAAAACTTTTACACCCTATTAACAGAGAGACCACTGGACAGAGAGAACACAGCTGAGTACAACATCACCATCACTGTCACGGATTTGGGGACACCAATATTGAAAACACACCTTAACATAACAGTGCAGGTATCAGACGTCAATGATAACTCGCCAATCTTCACGCAAGCCTCCTACATCCTATTGGTGCAAGAGAACAACAGCCCCGCCCTGCACATAGGCAGTGTCAGTGCCACAGACAGAGACTCAGGCACCAATGCCCAGATCACCTACTCGCTGCTGCCAACCCAGGACTCGCAACTGCACCTCGCCTCGCTGGTCTCCATCAACGCAGACAATGGGCAGCTGTTCGCGCTGAGGGCGCTGGACTTCGAGGCCCTGCAGGCATTCGAGTTCCATGTGGGCGCCACAGACCAAGGTTCGCCTGCGCTCAGCAGCCAGGCGCTGGTGCGAGTGGTAGTGCTGGACGACAATGACAATCCACCCTTAGTGCTGTACCCAATGCAGAATGCCTCTGCGCCCTGCACTGAGCTGGTGCCCAGGGCGGCAGAGCAGGGCTACCTGGTTACCAAGGTGGTGGCGGTGGACAGAGACTCGGGCCAGAACGCCTGGCTGTCATACCAGCTGCTCAAGGCCACGGAGCCAGGGCTGTTTGGCGTGTGGGCGCACAATGGCGAGGTGCGCACCGCCAGGCTGCTGAGCGAGCGCGACGCGGCCAGGCACAGGCTGGTGGTGCTGGTCAAGGACAATGGCGAGCCTCCGCTGTCTGCCAGCGTCACGCTGCACGTGCTGCTGGTGGATGGCTTCTCCCAGCCCTACCTGCCGCTCCCGGAAGTGGCGCCCGAGCGCGCGCAGGGGGACTCGCTCACTGTCTACTTGGTCATCGCCTTGGCCTCTGTGTCATCGCTCTTCCTCTTCTCTGTGCTGGTGTTCGTTGCGGTGAGGCTGTGTAGGAGGCGCAGGGCGGCGCCGCTGGGTGTCTGCTCTGTGCCTGAGGGTCATTTTTCTGGCCACCTGGTGGACGTCCGTGGCACCGGGACTCTGTCCCAGAACTACCAGTATGAGGTGTGCTTGACAGGAGGCTCAGGGACCAGTGAATTCAAGTTTCTGAAGCCTATTTTACCTACTTTCCAAGACCATTCCCTTGGGTCAGAAATGTAACAAAACCCCAACTATAGAAATAACTTGGGTTTCAATATTCTGTTAAAATAATCTTTTAAAATATATGATATTTTAATTATTGTGACAAATTCAAAGAGATGGTTTTTCTGTCAGAATATTAACTTGCCTGCAATAGTTAGGTTTTCACTGGATTAAAATATTGGTTTCTTATCTTTTCTCCATGTGTGTAAAATGAGTGATCCTAAATTTTGCCTTTCAAAACTGACATTGCTGATGTCAATGGTCATACAAATCTTTGTTGTGAAAAAGTTTAGGAATAGGGAGGAAGTCTGGAAAATTAATTCTACATAGTCAATTGTAATTCCTCGAATATTTTCTTAGTTGTTAAACCATTAAATATCTACAGAGCAGTAATACAAGCTAACACTCTAATGTCCAATCAGGAAGGAAGATAACTGTACAGTGAGGATATCTGGGTCATGCTTTATTTTCTCCACATAGTAATAATTTTGTTTGGTACTGTTTTTTTTTCTTAAAGCATTATATAATTGTGCTTCTTTTATCACCATATGAGGTTTGGGGGGGTTGTGTGTGTGTGTGTGTGTGTGTGTGTGTATGTGTGTGATGTATGTGTATGTTGCTGGGGAACTTGTGCATTCAAGGCAAGCACTCTACCAACTGAGCCATATCCCCAACTCCAAGTTTTTAATTAATTATTTTAAACTGATTTTCACTTAGTTTCATTGGTGTTAAAGGAAGGGAAATAAATATTGCACCATAACTATCTTGTGAGATGAAGTAGCAAAATAGTGAAATTGGCTTTTCTTCTTCATCTGTGACAGAAAGTACATAGGCCAATGTTCATTCATCTTTTAATTTTTAGTAGTAGACCCCAAGTTTAGGGCATTAGTGTACTTGGTCAAAAGAATATATCTTTCAAAGACTTCTTGGTGGTTAGAATTGGACATGAGACTGTGTTATAGTTTAGATGCATGTACAATAATTCTGGGAAACTCCCAAGACATTTTTGGTTCTGGGAATTGAACCCAGGGCCTTGCACTTGCTGGGCAAAGACTTTACCACTGAGTTCCATCCCCTAAACCCAAGAAGACCTTTTAGAGGGAAATAAATCATCAGGAAGGAGTCTCAATTTTTCCTTCTCCAACAGCTTTGTGGTGCTTGAAATATGTATGGAATGGGTTATACACAAACAGCCATGTTGGATCATAGAAACAATGGACTGAGATAGTGTAGTGACTCTTTAGTCATCTTGTCATCCTACTTCTGATTTTTTTTTACTTAAGTAATAAGGGAACATTTATCTTATTAGCCCACCTCTATTTCAGTTTTTATGCTGCCTCCAGTAGAATCTAATTAACAGTAATACATACATAAAATGCACAAATCTTAGCTATGCAGTTTGATGTAATTGATATTTTGACACTTGTGTGTTTCTTGATTTCTAATTTCACTAGAAGTAGTGTATCGTGCTCTATATTCATTATCTTTTTAATCTTTTCCCAAACCCTGAGGGAGCCAGCATATTATCCCCTTTTTACATATGAGGAAATTGGAGATTTAGGAAGATAAAGTTACTTGCTCACGATTCTGAGTAATAAAGGGAAAAATTTGAAATATAAATTTAAGTCTACCTGAATTTAATGCCTCAGTTCTTAACCAGTATGCTATATTGGCAGGCCTTACCTGGGATCATTTTTTTCCAAAGAAGTAAATTCCACTATTAGTCTTAATTTTATTCCATGAATTAAATTCCCATGTGAAAATAAAACTTTCACACTATAGTTTGTATATATTTCTATACCAGTGACCACACTGTTGTAGATCAATAAAACCAAAGTTGTTGGAGAAATTCTGTTTTAAGTATGCTGGGTCATCTACCACAATTGATCTGAATCAGTCTGATTGTATCAGTGGTGTCTTTAGAATGTCACATTCATTATTGTAGAAATGAGTGCATTGAAAAAGAGTAGTTACCCTCTGGTTGCATTTTTTGAATTTCTTATGATTTTTCTTCAGTGTTCTTTTATCAGATGTAATATATTTATTTTTATTTTGTTTTGGAAGTGGAAACTTTATTATATTTTCATAAGTCCTTTATTAAAATTAAATATACTATATTCATTTTGGCAAATGTTTGAAATATGTTTGAAAGCAGTTGCTATTACAGTACTAATTGTAACCAAAACCTAATTTTAGAAAACTATAAGCAATATTATGGAGGTGTTTTCATCACTAAATAACTTAGAGATCTGGAAATTCAGTAGGAAAAATATGATGGGCTCCATTTATTTTCTGTTAAGATTAACAATGTCCTTGGCAATTCCTCTTTAAGTTATGCTGGGGGAAAAAACTACATATGGGTCATAAATGACTGTTCAGAAAGAATGATCCAACAGTGATGAAAGAGACACTCTTCAGCATTTGTTATGCTAATATTATTCTTATAGAAATGATAACTTTTTGTTGATTCAACCGCTGGGTGCATGTAAATCCATATTTCTGTTAATACATTAGTTTTCTATTGTTGCTGGGAAAAAATCACAAAGTTAGTTGTTAGAGTCTGTAAACAAGTCAGGATGGCGCCTGGCAAAATGCCAGAGGGAGTGGTTTGTGAAGTAACACCAGTGAGCCATTAAGTGTGGAGATTCCTTATTGGTTGACTGCTGTATCTAGTTTATGTTAATTAGATAAGCTGTGTGGAATGTATATATACCCCTCCTGTCCTACAATAAAGGCTCCCACTCCTGCTGCATCAACCTTCACAAGTTGTTCATCACTCCCCGGTTAGTTTGCAACAGCCGGAGTGCAGCAGTTAGTTACTTAAAACAATTAAACTGTATAAATCTTACAGTTTGTAGACAAGAAGTCTGATCTGGATCTTACTGAACTAAAATACTGAATCAATAGGGATGCATTGCATGCCAGTGGCTCTAGAGAGAACCCATTTCTTTTGTCTTTTCCATATTATAGATACTACCTTTATTACTTGTCTCATGACCCCTTCATCCATCTTCAAAGCCAGCAACATTGCTACTCTATCCATTCTTTACTGGTTACATCTCCCTCTGACTGTAGCTAGGGAAGATCCTTCTTATCTAAATAATACAGGATGATCTTCTCTTCACAAGATCTTGAATTTAAACAGATTTGCAAATAATTTTTCTGCCATGTAAGGTAACATATTTACATATTTGGGGACATCTTTGAGTAGCTATTATTCTGTCTACCACAGGTTGGTCACTTGGAAGAAAATTCTCCATTTTAACAGTACCACCCACCTGTGGTCAAAGGAGGACTTATGAAAGTCTTTATAGCAGAAAGTTAGGCCTCACTGATTTGATGCTTGAACTCAAAACAAGATAATTAACAAGGTTCTTAAATTCATGCACAAGAGCACAAAATTGATAAAGATCATGAACTGTTTTTATAGTTGTGGGGCTCAAATCCAGGTCTCATGCATGCTGGCCAACTCTGCTACTGGTTATACCTCCATCCTACCATGAATTGCAATTCAATTCAAATTACAGAAATGGGAAACACAAACAAAAGAATCCAAATTTGATAAGGGTCTTATACCTAGAATTATAAAGCGCACTTGTAATTCAATTATAAAACAAATAGCTGAATTCACAAAACAGGCAAAAATCTGAATAGACATTTTTTCTAAGGAAAATAACCAATGGCCAATAAATGAAAAGATGCTCAATATCATTAGTAATTAGGGACATATAAATCAAAATTACAGTGAGACACTATTTCACTGAGGTAGCTACATACAAAAACTCAGATAATAACAAGCATTGGGAGGATGGGGGAATATTGGTATCCTGATACACTACTGAGGATGTAGAATGATTCAGCCATTTAGGGGAAAAGTGTGGAAGGTCCTGAAACAATTAAATATATAAATAGCATATGATCCAGCAATTTCACTATTAGCAAAATAAAATTACAGGTCCACCCAAAAATTGGTATAAGAATGTTCACAACAGCTTTGTCAACATAGCCAAAAGGGGACAACTCAAATGTCCCTCAGTGGATGAATAGATCATCAAAATCTGATCTATCTGAACAACACAGTATTATTCAGTTGTAAAAGAAGTGTTGCTACATGCTAAAACTTGAATGAAACCTTGAAAGCATTATTCTGGGTGAAAGAAACCAGTCATAAAAGTCTGCATATTATATAATTTCCTTCATTTAAAGGTTTAAAATAGGGAACTCTATAAAAAAGTAGATTAATAAATGCTTGGGGTTGAAGCTAGGAGAAATGGGACAATAGTGGGATTATAGATAAAGGATAATGTTTCTTCTTAAGGTGATGGGAATATTCTAAAATTGAATGATTATGGAAGTACAACAATGTGAATACATTAAGAGCCACTGAATCATATGCTTTAAGTTGGTGAATTCTGGGTATTTGAGTTACATCTCAAAGATGTTTTTAAAAGAACAAGATAGAAATTGTTCTTGTTAAAATTTAAAAAAACAGAATTCCAAAGTGTGGCAAGGCCAACCTTGAGATTTGCCTATTTAGAAAATAATTTTCCATTAATTTGAAAATTGTAAAAATTCAGTTTTGAGGCTTAGGTGTTGGAAAGAAGTTACTTATTCTTTAATAAAGCATTAGTTAGGGGCTTGGATGTGTCTTTGTGGTAAAGGTCTTGCCTTCCATGCAAGAAGCCCTGGGGATTGCACCACATCAAAAAAGGTTAACTACACTCTTTATAACCCCGCTGATTGTAATTTTTGCATTGTCCATTCATTTGTAATACTATAATAAGTACCCTGAAAAATATGTGCTATTACTTTGGAAACATTTTGCTCCTACACGTATGTTCTTCTTAGTTTAGATGTAAATAGCAACATTTAATCATTAACAACAGCATAGTCAATAATATCAGTAATAGTGTGCTATTTGTACTCCTTTCCATGAAACACCAGTGTTCTCTCTGTACATACAAAAGCCTCTTGAAAATAAAACTCAAGTGTTTAATATCACATAGCCTATTCCTTCATTTTGGAAAATTTGGTTTCCAGTTCCATCAGAAAAAAAAAAGTAAGACTAAGTGAACGCATGGTGGCGCTACAGGTCAAGAAAATGGAAAACAACACTGGCTTCCGCAATTCCAGTTTGCCAGCCAGTTTCTTGCCGCCTAGAAGCAAAAGAAAAGCTTTCTCCGCCAGAGCAAAAGCGAATGCGATATCTTTAAAAACTCTGTTTAACGGCTTAGTTCTGGCATTCTGGACTGCTGGACAACGCTAACAAGACCCTGGGACGTGAATCTCCTGTGAACAAGAATTTCCAAGAAATAGCAATGGAGATTGAATGGCTGCCAAATCAGAGACAAAGGCAAGTCTTACTTTTCTTTGTCTTGCTGAGCTTGTCTGGGGCAGGCGCCGAGTTGGGACCATATGTGGTAGTGGAAGAAATGGAGAAAGGTTCCTTAGTGGCAAATCTAGTGAAAGACCTAGGGCTGGAGTTGGCAGAGATGTCCACCCGAGGGGCCCGGATCATTTCCCAAGGAAACAAAGAGTATTTGCAGCTCAAGGTTCAAACTGGGGATTTGCTCATAAATGAGAAATTAGATAGAGAGGAGCTATGTGGGCCCACTGAGCCTTGTATACTAAATTTCCAAGTGTTAATGGAAAAACCCTTAGAGATATTTCAGGCTGAACTGAAGGTGAAAGACATAAATGATCATTCTCCTGTGTTCCTAGAAAGAGAAATACTTCTTAAAATACTGGAAAACAGCCCCCTAGGAAATGTGTTCCCTCTGAATAATGCTCTGGACTTGGACGTTGGAAGCAATAATGTTCAGAACTATCAAATCAGCCCCAACTCCCATTTCCGCGTTCTTACCTATGAACGCAACAACAGCAAGAAATATCCTCAACTGGTTTTGGAAAAAGAGCTGGATCGAGAGGTAGAGCCTGAACTAAGATTAACCCTGACAGCTCTGGATGGCGGCTCTCCTCCGCTGTCTGGAACCACACAGGTCCTTATTGAAGTGTTGGACATCAACGATAATGCCCCTGAGTTTCAGCAGCCAATCTACAAGGTGCAAATTCCTGAGAACAGCCCTGTAGGTTCTCTGGTAGTCACTGTCTCCGCCACTGATTTAGACAGTGGCATCTATGGGAAAATAATATATATGCTCTTTCAGGCTTCAGAAGATGTTAGCAAAACTTTGGAGCAAAATCCTATGACAGGAGAAATTCGACTTAGAAAACAAGTAGATTTTGAAACAGTCCCGTTTTATGAAGTGGACATCAAGGCTACAGACGGAGGAGGTCTTTGGGGGAAATGCACTCTTCTCCTGCAGGTAGTGGATGTAAATGATAACCACCCCGAAGTGACCATGTCTGCACTCACCAGTCCCATCCCGGAGAACTCCCCAGAGATGGTGGTTGCTGTTTTCAGAGTTTCAGATCCTGACTCTCAGAACAACGGAAAGACGATTTGCTCCATTCAGGAAGACATGCCCTTTCTTCTAAAACCTTCAGGCAAGAACTTTTACACCTTGAAAACAAAGAGAGCACTAGACAGAGAAGAAAGAGAGGAATACAACGTGACCATCACGGTTACAGATATGGGGACACCCAGATTGAAAACACAGCTTAACATAACAGTGCAGGTATCAGACATCAACGACAACGCCCCTGCCTTCAGAGAAACCTCCTACACGCTGTTAGTGCGCGAGAACAACCAACCCGCCCTGCACATAGGCAGTGTCAGCGCCACAGACAGAGACTCAGGCACCAATGCCCAGATCACTTACTCGCTGCTGCCAACCCAGGACCCGCACCTGCCCCTCGCCTCGCTGGTTTCCATCAACGCAGACAATGGGCAGCTGTTCGCGCTGAGGGCGCTGGACTTCGAGGCCCTGCAGTCATTCGAGTTCCACGTGGGCGCCACAGACCAAGGCTCGCCCGCGCTCAGCAGCCAGGCGCTGGTGCAAGTGGTGGTGCTGGACGACAATGACAACCCGCCCTTCGTGCTGTACCCAATGCAGAATGCCTCTGCACCCTGCACAGAGCTGGTGCCCAGGGCAGCAGAGCAGGGCTACCTGGTCACCAAGGTGGTGGCGGTGGATGGAGACTCGGGCCAGAACGCCTGGCTGTCATACCAGCTGCTCAAGGCCACCGAGCCAGGGCTGTTTGGCGTGTGGGCGCACAATGGCGAGGTGCGCACCGCCAGGCTGCTGAGCGAGCGCGACGCGGCCAGGCACAGGCTGGTGGTGCTGGTCAAGGACAATGGCGAGCCTCCGCTGTCTGCCAGCGTCACGCTGCACGTGCTGCTGGTGGATGGCTTCTCCCAGCCCTACCTGCCGCTCCCGGAAGTGGCGCCTGAGCGCGCCCAGGGGGACTCGCTCACTGTCTATTTGGTCATTGCTTTGGCCTCTGTGTCATCGCTCTTCCTCTTCTCTGTGCTAGTGTTCGTGGCGGTGAGGTTGTGCAGGAGGCGCAGGGCGGCATCGCTAGGTGTGTGTTCTGTGCCTGAGGGCCACTTTCCGGGCCACCTGGTGGATGTCGCCAGCACTGGCACTCTGTCCCAGAGTTACCAACAAGAGGTGTGTCTGAAGGGAGGTTCTGTGACCAGCGAGTTTAAGTTCTTGAAGCCAATTATCCCCATCCTCCCGCCCCAGTGCCCTGAGAAAGAAATAGAGGAAAATTCTTTCTTCCACAATACTTTTGGATTTAATTATTGATAGAAATCCATTCAATAAGGGAAAGACACTTACCCACTCTCAGTGCTGGTGAATCACCCTGCTTAGGCCTCTAAAGTAGCTGAGATTATTTATTTTTCAGTTTAATTCATTATCAGTTTACTACAGTTTTTTCTTTATGTTTACTCAATTGTTTCTCATAGACTTTTTTCCTCATAGACTATTAATGAGTTGGCTTTATCTTCAAAGCTGACAGCATTTAAAATTTTCTTTCACCCAATGTGTTTTATTGATTTTATTATCAACATATATTTCATGTTGGTTCTCCCTTTTCTAGACTTCTGCTTCATGAGATATCATATATACTATTTGATATTTCTATTTTCCTTTCTAAATTGGTCTTCTTGTTGATTTGTAATCCTTGATTTTAATTATTACATCTTTCTTAAACTATGTTACTTTTTAAAGTTCTGTTTTCCCTGTTGATGTATCTGTATTTAATAATAATATTTCTGTTACAAGTGGTATGATAAATATCTAATCAGCCTAACCTGAACATAAAAAGAAAAGTCATTGTAAAATATTGAGTGTGTAAATGCTCTTATGTTTGAAGCCATAAAAGCAAACTTTGGGCATTCTACAGCATCATATAGAAATATTTCATAATTTGTTGCTTTTAATTGTGTGTGAAAAAATCAGGGATCCCTGTTAAGTTTCATTGGCTAGCAATCCATTTCCACTCAGTTGAAAAAACAATAGAAACTATCAATTAGAGGTTCTCATAACGTGTCTTTTATATTCAGCAGAGTAGTGGGGTTTTGTTGTTTGCTTTTGTTTCTTGGTGATATCTAGCTTTTTCCTTATATATCTCCCTACACTTACTAGACTTAATTTATATCACTTGCTTTTTGTAGGAAAATCATAATATGTAGAAGACTATCTTTCTAGATATTAGGCCTTTGAATAAAATTACTGTGAAGCAAATGGTATAATGTTATTTTTACTTTCCATAATGTTATGATATGTGTTAGTTGTGATCTTTACCTCCCTTTATTTAATGCACATAAAGTCTTACTGGATTTCAATTAAGAGGAACCTTAAAATAAAGGTTAGGCCATTCTTTAATTCTGCAAGGTATTTTAAATTTTATATAAGAAAAACAAAGACAAAAAAGGTATTAGAAATTGAAAAGCATGTGTAAGTGAATGAAAGAAGACAATTTTCAAATTGTAGGGGTTAGGTTTTGAAAGGTACTGAATATTGTTTCAGGTCCTACTCACTACAGTTTATCTATATACATGCTTTATTACCAGAATTAGTGAGTGGCTTATTTGCCAACCAAAGATTACTAAGATGTAGTTTCTGTCCTCAAGTAGCTCACATATTGAAGAAAGGACAGAGTGGCCTAAAATGAGAAGCAATACTATTTACAGGGTCATCATAGTTATATGCATAAGTCTTTATGGGAACATGGAAAAGAACAGCCTAAATGCTTGGTTCTGATTACACAGTGGTGATTCTGTTTAGCCATTGTAATGAGATTTTTGAAGGAGTTTTTTGAAAAACATATGAAATGGGCTTCTTTGCCAGTTTTTGGTGTTCCTGTGCCCAATGTCACTGGAAAAATAAAATTACTATTTTGATGGTTCCATGAGGAACCCAAAATATTCCATTTTGGTTGCATAAGTGTTGTATCACAATTGAAAGACCTAGTACAGGAGCAAAACCTATCAGTGAAGTGAACAAAATTACTGCTACAGCAGGAACTTTATGTTTCCCAATTTTTTTAACTTTCCCATGGAACAATGAATAAACAATGTGAATGCATCTCTATACAAATATTATTTTAAAAAATAGAAAATAAAAATTTAAAATTTGAAAAAAACCACTAAATGAAATAATTTATAAATAATACACAGGAAAAATGTTAAAATTTTGAGTGTTTTGGAAGCCACGCGGTGGCGCTGCAGGCTAAAGAGACAGAAATTTTGAACTGAGGTTGCTATTGAGGTCACTAACAATAAAGGAAGATCCAGTCAGATGGGCTGGGAAGAAAAGGACAAAAGAAATCTTAGCTCCTTGTTAGTACAAAGTGTAAGTCTGAGGCTTCCAACTGCTGTTTAGGCTGTGAGTTCTGCTTATTACTGGAATTGATGAAAGAAGAAGCTATGGAGACCAGAAGGTTGTGCTTCCCAAGACAAAGGCAAGTCTTATTTCTCTTTCTGTTTGGGGGAGTATCCTTGGCAGCTAATAGGTTTCGACATTATTCTGTGACAGAGGAAACTGAAAGAGGATCCTTTGTCGTCAATCTGGCAAAGGAGCTGGGAATAGGGGTGGAGGAGCTGGCTACACGGAGAACGAGGGTGGTTTCTGATGATAATAAACAACACTTGCTTCTGGATTCTCATACTGGAAATGTGCTCACAAATGAAAAACTGGACAGGGAGAAACTGTGTGGCTCCATAGAGCCCTGTATGCTGTATTTCCAAATTTTAATGGATAACCCCTTTCAGATTTACCGGGCTGAGTTGAAAATCAGAGATATAAATGATCACTCACCAGTATTTCGGGAGAAAGAGATGGTCTTAAAAATACTTGAAAATACAGCAGAAGGGGCAACATTTCGTTTAGAAAGAGCACAAGATTCAGATAGAGGACTTAATGGTATCCAAAACTATACAATTGAACCCAATTCTTTTTTTCATATTACAATTAGTGACAGTGATGAGGGAACAATATATCCAGAGCTAGTGCTAGACAAAGCTCTTGACTGGGAAAAGCAGCCAGAGCTCAATTTAACACTCACAGCACTGGATGGTGGATCTCCACCCAGGTCAGGAATCACCACTATACGCATCCTTGTTCTGGATGTCAATGACAATGCTCCCAAATTTTCTCAGCTGATTTATGAGACCCAGGCTCCAGAAAATAGCCCCTTAGGGTCTCTTGTGGTTAAAGTCTCTGCAGAAGATGCAGATTCAGGAGTCAATGCAGAAGTAACCTATTCATTTTTTGATGCTGATGAAGATATTCAAACAATCTTTCAAATCAATCCTTTTTCTGGGGAAATCATTCTCAAAGCATTGCTTGACTATGAACTAGTAAAGTCTCACAAAATAAACATACAGGCAATTGATGGTGGGGGCCTTTCTGCAAGATGTATGGTTTTGGTCCAGGTATTAGACACCAATGACAATCCTCCTGAATTGATCATATCATCACTTTCCAACTACATCGATGAGAACTCTCCTGAAACAGTACTGGCAGTTTTTAGGGCTAAAGACAGAGATTCTGGAGAAAATGGAAAGACCGTTTGCTACATACAGGATAATTTGCCTTTCCGTCTGAAACCCTCTGTGGAAAATTTTTACATCCTAATGACAGAAGAAGCACTAGACAGAGAGAGCAGAGCCGAGTACAACATCACCATCACGGTCACAGACTTGGGGACACCCAGGCTGAAAACCCAGCACAACATAACTGTCCTCGTCTCCGACGTCAACGACAACGCCCCTGCCTTCACACAAACGTCATACACGCTGTTGGTCCGCGAGAATAACCAACCCGCCCTGCACATAGGCAGTGTCAGCGCCACAGACAGAGACTCAGGCATCAACGCCCAGATCACCTACTCGCTGCTGCCAACCCAGGACCCGCACCTGACCCTCGCCTCGCTGGTCTCCATCAACGCAGACAATGGGCAGCTGTTCGCGCTGAGGGCGCTGGACTTCGAGGCCCTGCAGTCATTCGAGTTCCACGTGGGCGCCACAGACCAAGGCTCGCCCGCGCTCAGCAGCCAGGCGCTGGTGCGAGTGGTGGTGCTGGACGACAATGACAACCCGCCCTTTGTGCTGTACCCGTTGCAGAACGCCTCTGCGCCCTGTACCGAGCTGGTACCCAGGGCAGCAGAGCAGGGCTACCTGGTCACCAAGGTGGTGGCGGTGGATGGAGACTCGGGCCAGAACGCCTGGCTGTCATACCAGCTGCTCAAGGCCACCGAGCCAGGGCTGTTTGGCGTGTGGGCGCACAATGGCGAGGTGCGCACCGCCAGGCTGCTGAGCGAGCGCGACGCGGCCAGGCACAGGCTGGTGGTGCTGGTCAAGGACAATGGCGAGCCTCCGCTGTCTGCCAGCGTCACGCTGCACGTGCTGCTGGTGGATGGCTTCTCCCAGCCCTACCTGCCACTCCCGGAAGTGGCGCCCGAGCGCGCGCAGGGGGACTCGCTCACTGTCTACTTGGTCATCGCCTTGGCCTCTGTGTCATCGCTCTTCCTCTTCTCTGTGCTGGTGTTCGTGGCGGTGCGGCTGTGCAGGAGGCGCAGGGCGGCATCACTAGAGGTCTGCTCAGTGCCTGAGAGCCACTTTCCTGGCCACCTGGTGGATGTCAGAGGCACTGGCACTCTGTCCCAGAGTTACCAGTATAAGGTGTGTCTGACGGGAGATTCTTCTGGAACAAGCGAATTCAAGTTTTTGAAACCAATTTACCCTAACATTCACACCAATGGTCCTGAGCGGAATAGTGTAGAAAATCCTATCTTTTGAAACAGCTGTAAATTTAGTTTTCAGCAACACTTTTGTTTATATTGTGATGTACTTTTGAAATATTATAATCCCTAATAAGTTTAGTTTTCTATCAGTTATAATGCAATATAACAATTGATTTTCAACTATCAAGTACTATACATCTACCATTTTACAATGTTGTTTAATCTCTTTTGCATTAACAGTTTAATTTTAATTCATACCCATCTGTGAATAATACCTTTAAAGTTTTAATCCTTTACAATTGCACACATATTTATATTGTCATTTTTCTTTCTATAAAACTGAGGTTTTGGGTTTTCTCCTGTTTGTCTATTGTTTAATGTTGGTGATTGAACTTAGCACTTCAGAATGCTAAGCACTGTATTTCTGAGCTACACCCAATTCCCTCACCTGGTATATTTTAGAGCCTGCATGCCTCATAATACTAAACTACCCTTCTGTTATTTCCTTCATGTAAGAAGTCATATCTGCACTTCCAATCTTATTCTAATGTTCTATTTATTCATCTTAAAAATCATACCAACGTCTAAATCATAGCATGTGGGAAAAAATTACCTTTTCTGTGTTCATTGCAAAATTAAACATCTTTTTATGATTAATATGGGACTCCCATAATTGTTTATTATTTTATTTCCTTTACATTTACTGTACTAACTTAGCCAATATTTTCTTACGTTCACTTTTGCTTATATTTAGAACATCATGTGTTATAATTCAAATAAAATGTAATAACCTGAATGAAAATGAATACAAATTTTAAAACATTTTGAAAACTTGTGTGTATTTGGTAGAATGTCAGAAAGATATTAACTTTTCAGTTTATTTTGTAAGTTCATATAATTTTCAGGTTTAAAATCAAGATGAATGAAAAGTTACAACAAAAAGTAATTTCTTATATCTCCAGACACCTTTTACACAGTGGCTTCTTCTAAAATTGATTTCAATGTTCTAAATAGTAGGTTTAGGCTGTCTTAATATTGTTTAAATTTTAATTATTTCTTACTAGAATAAATAAAGGATTTAACTTTTTTACTTCCCAACAATATAGACAAACACTGTACATTCCCTTCCCCCTATTCTCGTAATAGAATTTTCACCTATTTTTAAAGGCTAAACTATCAGTTAAAGTCCATATTGTTAGTGTTGTATGATTATATTTCCTTTCTTGAAAAATATTCTTCCTAGAGCACTTGCACTTGCATCATTTTCTATTAACTGCAATGAATATTTTACACTATCCTTTACTTGAAATCTATTTTTCTCCTTAAAATATTCAAGTATATCAGATACCTACCAATTATGTTTATTTCCTGGAGGTATTTCATCTATATTTCTGCTTCCTTTACATTATTTGCTATATAAGCTATCACCCTAGGTATTTTTCCCCTTTAATGTTTTCCTGCGCTAGTCCCCCGTTATAAAATCAGGTATATTTTTCTTTCTTAGTTTATTCTCTTTTGGCTAACATATATCTCTCAATACCTTCATCAAAACAGATGCAGAAGAGTTTAAATAATTATTTAAGACCTTGCATTGTGAAGTCATCTTTTTTCCAGTTGATTGATAGTTTCACTGGGTATAAAATTCTAGATTGAAAATAATTTCCCCTCAGATTTCAAAAGCGTTCCTTCTATTTATTGCATAGAATTGTTCCAAAGACTGATTCCATTCTGATTTCTCTTTTTATGTGACCCCTCCCTCCCCCTCCCTCTTTCTTTTTTCTTTCTTTCTGAAAACTTTACCCTTATATTCTGAAAATAACTTAGTACAGGCTGTATTTATTAATATGATCATATGGGTGTACTCTGTTCACATTTAGACATTTGGTTTCAGTTCTGAGAAATTTTCTTGTTAAGTTTAAATACAATTTCTCCCCTGAGTTATTTATCTACATTCTCACTGAATGTCATTGAATTATCAGACTTCCTTGTTGATTCAATAAGGCCCTATAAGGTCCTTTCATATTTTCTCTCTTATTGTATCTGGTTCTACATTTTAATTGAATGATTTAATCTTTTTAAGTTTTTCTTTTCATCTGACAAATATTTTTTAAGAGTTCTTTCTGGTTCTCTGAGAGTTGTTCATAGTTTTGTTGTTGTTGTTGTTTGTTTGTTTTGTATCAGGGATTGATCTCAGGTGCACTTGACCCCTGAGCCACATCCCCAGCCCTACTTTGTATTTTATTTAGAGACAGGGTCTCACTGAGTTGCTTAGTGCCTCACTTTTGTTGAAGCTGGCTTTGAACTTGTGATCCTCCTGCCTCAGCCTTCACAGCGACTGGAATTACAGGCGTGCACCACAGCACCTGGATTGCATTTTTTTATAAATGTAATTTCTTCTCCCTTCTATAATTAATTTAATCCCTAAGATGTATTATTCAAGACATACATTATGCAGTATTGTTATTATGTGTCCATTTAATAATGAGAATGTATCAGACAACGAAAGAACTTGAACTGGTAAGGACACTTAAGTCTGAATCTATTGTTTATCTTACAATAAGAATATATACTTCATACCATTGCTATTAAGTTTAAATGTGTAGGACTGGGGATAGAGCTTTCTGGTAGAGCACTTGCCAATCATGCTGGAAATGCTGGAAATTCTGGGTTCAATCCCCAGTATTGCAAAAACAAAACAAAATGTACAAAAAAAACTTGAAAAACAGCACAAAGATTAAATGGGGAAATGTATGAAGCACTTAGACCAATGGGTAGCATGAAGTAAGTTCTAAATTCTAAAACAAATACTAGTTTTATTAGATTTTAATTCTTTGTGGACATTAGTCAGACAATCTCTTTTTATTATTTTTTCATTAGGTTCTGGGGATGGAACCCAGGGATTTGTGCATGCTAGCACTTAGCTACGTCCCCAGCCCAACTAATTGGACATTTTCAAAGGCATTATCATCTCTCTTTCTCTCTTTAACTTTTTTTGGGGGAAGGGTTTAAGCCAGAGTGCTTTACCACTGAGTATATCCTTAGCTCTTTTTAAAAAATTTGTGGCAGGATCTCACTAAATTGCTAAGGGGCTCCTTAACTTACTAAGGCTGGCCTTGATCTGTGATCTCCCTGTCTCAGCCTTCTGAGTCACTGGGATTACAGGTGTGCACCATCACACCCACTTTCTTATGTTCTATTACATGGGTTTTCTCATTCCCTTTTTGTAGAGGTGGTAGTGGTTTGGGCCTTTCTATTTCATGCTATAATAGGCTTCTCCTCAAATGTCTTGTGTTACTTAGCTATCCTCTTATATTTAAGAAGGATACTATTTTAAAATGCCAGCAATCAATACTTTGTGAGTGAATAAATCCTGTTGATGGCAGAGCATCAATCTAATATAACTATAAAAGGACAGGGCTGTTACCCTGGAAGACCACAAATATCAGTATGTTTAAGTATTTGGGCTTTTCATATTCTTGAGTTAGAATTCTAGAATATCCACTGTGTGGGAGTGGGAGTTATATTCCTTATGTCCTACAACCTCAGAGCATTGCCTGGGAAGGTAATATAAGTATCACCTTTCAAAATGAAAAGTTTTCTTACTTTTTCCTTACACTTGCTTTTAATCCTGCCTATATCTCCAAGACTAGAAAAAGTCTCATTTAATTTCTCCATAGAATAAACTAGCCCTGAGATACTTTCCTGTCTCTGTAGGATGGTGAGAGGAACAGAGAATTCAACATTCCTATATATGTACTTTAATAACTTTTATAGCTGCTAAGTCTTTATGCACCTGATTCCTCTAAATCTTTACATGGGATTGTGTGGGACAATCTCACTATTTTTGTCTTTTCAATGCAGGAAAATTAGCCATTTCTTGGAACTTGTGAGTTACTCTGCTCTTCTGATTTCTGTCCTAAAAAATGTATATTCACTTGTGTATTTTTAGCCTTTTTAAGTTGATTTTTAAGTTTTTGTCATCTTTGTAGATTTTTTAAAAATATTTATTTTTTAGTTTTAGTTGGACACAATATCTTTATTTCAGTTGTTCATTGTTGTATGTGGTGCTGAGAATCCAATGCTGGACCTTGCACGTGGGAGGCAAGCACTCTACCTCTGAGCCACAATACCAGCCCAGTAGATATTTTCAAAGGAAGGAGGATAGCTGCATAATCAATCTACCTACTTTTTAATTTGTAAACTTTTTTATTATTAAAAATTTATCTATTTTTCCAACCATGCATAAAGCTTACATATTATAGAACAACATTTGAATTTAATTTTTAAAATTATATTGTGTTTAGGGATTTTGTTTATCCATTCTTAGTATAATTTTGAGATTTCCTATAGTTGATACCATTAATGAACTTCTAGCATCTATTCCAAACTATCACCTTCATTATGTAGCAACCATGCACTTTGGCTAGGACTAAAACTACCTCAAGTTTAGAGGTGATTCCCGACAGAGTTAAACAAAGTAAGTACAAGCATAGGTCTTCAAATTCCAGAACTAAAAGCTCTATCTGTAATGTTGTCAATACCTCTTGAAACAATGACTTCTTCAGTAGCAGAAACATGTACTTGATCTAATCAGAGTAAAGGTTAAGTTTTTGTTTTATTTGGGAAAGAGACTCTCTCCCACTTTCTCTGCCTGGGATGAAAAAGAAAGTAGTTAGCCATAGTTGTTGTGGGAATGAGTCTTGGGAACCTAAAGGAAGTCAGTTTTAGAAGACTGCTTTAAATGAAACTAACATGTTTGCATTTGTGTAACTATTAATTTTTTGTAAGATATGAGAAAGTGTTGCCGCAGTCTCGGCTGGGCACAGAATCACGAGCCACCACACAGCTTTGTAGATTCAAACAGCAATTCTTTATTCCCGAACTCACACCGGCCTCCACACACGTTCTCTCGCAATCCCAGTTCTCCTGCCACCCAATTCACCTACTCCACGAGGCTTATTTCCCCAAAATGCTCTCTGAATCTCACGAGAGTTCAACAGGAGCTTAGGCAGCAGGAACGCCCTAATTCCAGCAGCAATAATCCTCAACATCGAACTTCCCTAAAATCCAAGGTCTTAAACTGGGAACGCCTTAAACTTGTCTTAAACCGGGAACGCCCTAAACCCAAGGACTGGGATACTTCCTCAAACTGCAGGATACACCCTAATCCTGGATCCACCCTCGTCCTTGGGCAGGGTCACCTAACATGCAATGTCAACAGCGAAATTAACATGGGGTACGCTGGCAAGGAAATTTCCTACTTGGTAATGGCCCTCAGCAAAGTGTAACTAAATTGTGGGTTTTATCATATGTTCTATCCCAACATTTTATTTAATTTTCTACCAGTTCACAATTCGTTCTATTAAAGAAATCTACAGAAATACTCTCTTGTACTATAGCAACTATATAAATTTATGCCATTTCATTTAATCCAATTTTATACTCCCTGAGAAGACTTAAATTACCATTGGATACTGTCTCTTTCCTTTAGTACCTTAGGCAGACCAAATAGTGATGGAATTTTGTTCAGCTTGACAGTGAGTTATATTACCCTCCTTGTTTCAGAAAGATTACAAACTTTTGGGGATCAGGAATCACATCTTCTATTTCTGTTTTTCCAAACACTGAGCACATTGTGTGAAGAGTGGGAAACCTGATAAATATTTTAAAACAGATGATAACATAATCAGAAATTATAAATCATGTAAAACAATTGTGAAAGAATATATTTGTAATCAAACAACAAATAGACATTTCTTTCCATGGGACATTCATGTGAATTTAATTTAGGTAGCTTTCAAACTGTGAAAATCTGTGGAGACGCATGGTGGCGCTGCAGGATAATATCCGCACAGGAAAAAAATATATTCCACTGGATGACATTGTGGACGCTTAATCAGTGCACAGGGAGAACAGGGAAGACAGAACAAGCCAACAAGGGGCAACCTAGAAGCCATTCAACCGGATTACAATATTCTTCCAAAGTGGACAAATCCAGAAACACGTTTCCCAGAACGGCAAAGTGGAGCTGAATCAATTCTGCAGGAAGCCTTCTGGCAAAGAACTATGGAGAATGGAGGAGAAGATACTTTGCAGACAAGGCAAGTCCTACTTCTCTTTGTTTTGTTGGGAATATCTCAGGCGCACTCTGAGCCTGGGAGCTTTTCCGTGGCAGAGGAAATGCAAAGTGGAAGCTTTGTAGGCAATTTGGCAAAAGACCTAGGACTAGAGGTGGATGAGCTGTCCTCCCGGGGAGCTCAGGTTGTCTCTAATGATAACAAACAGTCTTTGCAACTGGACATAAATACCGGGGATTTGCTTTTAAGCCAAATGTTAGACCGGGAGGAGCTCTGTGGCTCCACCGAGCCCTGTGTGCTGCATTTTCAGGTATTAATGAAAAACCCTTTGCAGTTTTTACGGATTGAGCTTCAAGTAAGAGATGTAAATGACCACTCTCCAATCTTCTTGGAAAAAGAAATGCTCCTAGAAATCCCAGAGCATAGTCCTGTTGGTGCTGTGTTCTTACTAGAAAGTGCAAATGATTTAGATGTAGGAATGAATACTGTACAAAGCTACACAATAAGCCCCAACTCTCATTTCCACATTAAAATGAGAGTTAATCCAGACAACAGGAAGTACCCAGAGTTGGTTCTGGACAAGGCGCTGGATTATGAAGAGCAGCAGGAACTCAGTTTGATTCTCACTGCTCTGGATGGTGGGACCCCACCCAGGTCTGGGACTGCCTTAGTTCGGGTGGTGGTTGTAGACATTAATGACAACTGCCCTGAGTTTCAGCAACCATTTTATGAGGTGAAGATTCCAGAGAATAGCATCCTTGGTTCACTGGTTATCACTGTCACGGCTTGGGATTTAGATTCCGGAACAAATGGGGAAATATCATATACCTTTTCTCATGCCTCAGAAGATATTCAAAAGACATTTAAAATTAACCGAAAGTCTGGAGAAATTAGTTTAACAGCATTTTTGGATTTTGAAACAATTGAATCATACTCAGTAATCATTCAAGCCACAGATGGGGGAGGACTTTTTGGAAAGTCTACAGTCAGAATACAAGTAATGGATGTGAATGACAATGTTCCTGAAATTGCTGTGTCATCAATTACCAGTCCAATCCCAGAAAATTCCCCTGAGATTGCAGTCATGGTTTTCAGTATTCGAGATAGAGACTCTGGAGAAAATGGAAGAACGATTTGTTCTATTCCAGAAGACCTCCCATTCCTACTGAAATCTTCATTTGAGAATTACTACACCCTAGAAACGGAGAAAACCCTAGACAGGGAAAGCAGAGCCCAGTATAATATCACCATCACGGTCACTGATTTTGGGACACCCAGGCTGAAAACCGAGCACAGCATAATAATCCTCGTCTCCGATGTCAACGACAATGCCCCTGCCTTCACACAAGTGTCCTACACCCTGTTGGTCCGCGAGAACAACCAGCCAGCCATGCACATAGGCAGTGTCAGCGCCACAGACAGAGACTCAGGCACCAATGCCCAGATCACTTACTCGCTGCTGCGAAACCAGGACCCGCATCTGCCCCTCGCCTCGCTGGTCTCCATCAACGCAGACAATGGGCAGCTGTTCGCGCTGAGGGCGCTGGACTTCGAGGCCCTTCAGGCATTCGAGTTCCATGTGGGCGCCACAGACCAAGGCTCTCCCGCGCTCAGCAGCCAGGCGCTGGTGCGCGTCGTGGTGCTGGACGACAATGACAACCCGCCCTTCGTGCTGTACCCAATGCAGAACACCTCTGCGCCCTGCACAGAGCTGGTACCCAGGGCGGCAGAGCAGGGCTACCTGGTCACCAAGGTGGTGGCGGTGGATGGAGACTCGGGCCAGAACGCCTGGCTGTCATACCAGCTGCTCAAGGCCACGGAGCCAGGGCTGTTTGGCGTGTGGGCGCACAATGGCGAGGTGCGCACCGCCAGGCTGCTGAGCGAGCGCGACGCGGCCAGGCACAGGCTGGTGGTGCTGGTCAAGGACAATGGCGAGCCTCCGCTGTCTGCCAGTGTCACACTGCACGTGCTGCTGGTGGATGGCTTCTCCCAGCCCTACCTGCCGCTCCCGGAAGTAGCGCCCGAGCGCGCGCAGGGGGACTCGCTCACTGTCTACTTGGTCATCGCCTTGGCCTCTGTGTCGTCGCTATTCCTCTTCTCTGTGCTGGTGTTCGTGGTGGCGAAGCTGTGCAGGAGGCGCAGGGCGGCGCCGCTGGGTGTGTATTCGGTACCTGAGGGCCACTTTCCTGGCCACCTGGTGGATGTCAGCGGCACTGGCACTCTGTCCCAGAGTTACCAGTATGAGGTGTGTCTTAGGGGAAGTACTGGAACAAATGAGTTCAAATTTCTAAAGCCAATTATCCCCAACCCTTCACCCGAGTGTTCTGGGAAAGAAACAGAGGAAACTCGTCCTTTCAACAGTAGCTTTGGGTTCAATATTCAGTGATCATAATTGATTTGATATTTCATATGCATTTTACTTTGTGGCACATGTGAATGTTTATTTCCCTCAATTTGCATGCACTTTAAATTGTAGTAATGTTCTTTTTTATTGTTTTTCATCCTTGCTTTTATGCAAATGTTTACGTAGTCATAATTGGATTTATTCTCTAACCCAGGAGGTCTTAATTTTTAAATCTCTTTACATTTAAAAAAAAAAGTCACTTTTTGCCCATATCCTTCTCTCCAGTTAAAGTTTCACACACACTTATGTTTATGGTAAAATGAATCAGGTCACTTTGGAAGTAGTTCAAAAATTTCTTCATTAGACTCTTCTTTTTGTAGTTTTCTTGTGGTTTAATAATAGTTACTAGTCACAAATACCATGTTTCTTAAATTAAAACATTTTAGTTAACATTTTAAAATCTTTATTACTATTAAAAACACTTTGAAAATCATGTAGTATGAAAGAAAATTTTAGTCTAAAAATCTAGTTATAAGCGGCCAGAAGAGATTGAGATAGGGGTATAGCTAGCTCAGTGGTAAAGCCCTGGGTTTGATTCCCCAAATTTTTTAAAGAAAAAACAAAATCAAATAAGTAGGAGGAAGAGGAAAAGAAGGAAGAAGGCTTATTCATCCTGGAAAAGGACTGTGAAGGTACATTGATATTGTGGCCACTCATATAATCTTCATATATGAAGCTATAATTTTCCAGATGTCTCACTAATGTTACAAAACTAGGATTCAACCCAGTTGAATTCAGGAACCTGAGAATTTGCAGAGTATAAAGTGAGTTTCTGTGCTAATGTGTATTTTTCCCCTGTGGTCTCCTTAAGTTTAATGTACATATACTGAGTACTTATTTTCAATTTCTTCCCCACCAATAGTAAAATTAGGTTGCATGTGTCATCAACATTGATATATTACAAATAAATGTTTTATAAACAATTCTTAGTCTTTCTGTTCCGTTGTTTTAAGCTTTCAGTGTGGTCATGAAATTGGCTTACTAAGGGGTAGCAATCCAGAGTTTGATAAGCACTTTTCTTAGAGATATAAAAGTGTGATACAGGGCTGGGGATGTAGCTCAGAGCTTGGCTAGGATGTATGGGGCCCTGAATTCCATTCCCAGCACTTCAAAAAAAAGTGTGATACATATGGAGCATTGAGAATTATTGAAAGATAACCCTTTGGGTTTAAATTTATTTTATTTATTTATTTTTGGTACAAGGGATTGAACCCAGAGATACTTAACCATTGAACCACACCCCCAACTCTTTTTTATTTATTTTTTTTATTTTTAGATAGGGTCTCACCAAGTTGTTTAGGGCCTCAACAAATTGCTGAGGCTAGACTTAAACTAGTGATCCTTCTACCTCAGCCTCCCAAATTGCTGGTTGGGTTTTAATTTTAAAGTAGAAATTCAAAGCGTTGTAAGAGGAAGTTTTGTCTTATGTTTATTTAGGGACCAACTAACCATTCTTGCCTTTAATGATCTGACTAAAAAAGAATAAAGGGGGAAAAGCCCCTATGTTTGGGTTTCCCAAGAATTCCAAAGGCTGTGGAGGAATGAAAACATAGATTAGCAAAATGTGTGATCAAAGAGAATAAAAAGAGTCTGTGAAGATGTGTTTGTGTGTGAGAGAGCAAGCAATCACCCTCCTCTGGTTTTAAATTCCTTTTCTATCCAGCCAATTCCCCCGTTTACCATTTCTTTTCACTCTCATGCCTATATCCTTCATTCTGTTATTAAATTTCCCCTCACAAAAATCACTTGATGAAACTTCACACTAGATGAATATAATTGCCTCCTTTCCCCCCTCTTACACCTGGGCTGCTGCACTCTATAAGATAAAAATTGTCATACCATTGCCACTATAAATTTATCATATCCAAGTCTAATTGGGCTTTTGAGACCGATAAATCCTTTTACAATTTTGCTAATCAACTTTCTCTTAAAATCTACTTACTTTAGACTTTGCCTAATACCTTAAAGAAAAATAAACTCCATCAGATGGAAATTATTATTTCCTGTCCCCAAGTCTACACCTTTGACAACATCTGTACCAACACCATTGTCCTACTGAGTTCCCTCCCACCTAAATACAATCTCTTCCTATATTCACCTTCTAGGGGCCTCATATGGACTTGATCTTCTGTATCTTAATTTTCTCCCTCTCTACTGAATGTTACACATCATCATTTTAAATTCATTCATTTTCTGGTCTTAAACTATTAAGTTAAATTTTCTAGTTTACCAAGCTTTTTTTTCCACCCATAGCCTTTTATTCCCTTAAAGTTTTATCTACCCTCATTTTTGATTCCTCATTTCTCATACTTTTCAACCAAGGGCAGCCTTACCTTGCACTGCAACCACTTTACTGAAAATGCTATTGTAAATGTTACCACAGATTTATTTTAAGGGATGTGATTATGCAATAGCTTATAAAACTTATATGTCTCTTTCATGTGACATTTCCAATGTACATGATTAGATATATATGACAGCTTTGCTCCTAATAGTCCTTGTGGAATCAAGTTTATTTCAAAGTAATTGTTCCAACATTCCCTTTGGACTGTCACTACCATATATGTGTTCTATAGCTAGCTTGGAGGGAAGAGGCACATCCAGATCTGGAAGTGAAAAGAAATTATGCTCACAATCCATATGTGAGAGAGTTCACTTGGCTATACCTAAATACAAGGGATGCTGGGACAGGTATCTAGTGGTCATGTGTACATTTCTATTACTACAGAAGAAATGAAGTACAGATTTTAGCAGAAATCCACAGTGATCACCGTCTTAAATCCAATAGGCAGTTTTAATACTTGCCTTTCTCTTGGTTTTTCCAAAGCATTTGCTACTGCTTACTCTTCCTCATTTTCTTGCTTTCATTTTCACGATTTGAACTCTGGGCCCTCCATGTCAATTAAGATACTTCTTTTCTTCTCTCCTCTAAATTAAGGGATTTCTCAGAGTGCTGAGTAAAGCTCTTTTTTTCTTACTTGACAATTTTAACACTTGACATTTGTCACTTTGCTTGATTATCCTAGAACTCTCCATATACAGTCATCCAGGTAACTGTGGGAGAATGGTTTTTTAATTCTATGAATATCAAAATCCACAAATACTGAAGTTTTATATAAAATAGAGCAGTATTTGCATATAACCTATTCATATCCCTTTGTATAATTTAAATCATTGTTAGATTATTTATAATAATACAATATAAATGCTGTATAAATAGTTATTATACTATATTGTTTAGGGAATAATTCTGGGGTAGAAATCTGTACACAAATGAAATATTTGGTTTAGATTTTAATTATTTTGTGTTATTTTATTTTTGGATGCTGAAATTCAACCCTGGATTGCACTGTGCATTTAAAGCACATGTCTTTCCACTGAGTTGAACCCCAATCCAATACTTTAATTAATTTAACAGACACTTAACCAGCACATATGATTAATCTGTAAATGTTAACTCTTTATATCCCTATGACAATCCTAGGGCACTAATAAATACTATTAGTGACCTGTTTTACACATAAGAAAACAGAAAGTTGGCCCATGTTTGCATAGAGTGAGTGGCACAAGCAGAATTCTAATGCTGACACTATGGTCCTATGCAGTTCCCATGGTACATAAATACATATCCCTTCTAGGTATTTCTATATTATAATTAACCTGCATCATTGTAACACATTTTAATTACTGCCAGTTTTTAGCCTTTGAGCTCCATAGAAACAAAAGTTATCTTATTTGTACATGATCTTACATGTTAAATGTAAAAGTTCAGAATCTTATACTTCCATGCCTTGGGCATGTAATAAATTTTGTGTGATCTTTTTCCTGATATATATGAAAAAACTAATATGCTACTAACTATAATTGACTGAACTTAGCAAATAGTGACAAGAATTGCACACAGTGTATATTTGTAACTATTTAAGATGTTACTTGAATAAAAATATTATTTCTTCAGTTCAGGACATTTTAAGAGATTCATGTATCAAGCGTTCAAAGCAGTGATAATTTAGTGCAGAATATGAATCTTGTTTGGCTTATGATTCAAACCAAAAACAAAAGACATTTTGGTGAGAACTGGGGGAAATCAGAGTCCAAGTATAAATTATATCAAAGAATTACTGCTAAATATTTTTATTGTGATAGTGATGTTGTAATAATATTTTAAAAGGCCTTTTCTGTTATAGATACTTAATGAAGTATTCGGAAGGAAAAATATGTGATATATGGGATTGGTTTTTGAATACTCCAGATGTATTCACAAATTTCTTTTTCAAAGAGGAAATTTTCTCAATGAAAAAAATTCTAGAGACACATGGTGGCGCTACAGGATAAGATGAAAACGATACACAGCTAGCACTGTGGGCTCCATTATTTAGGAGACAGAGACCATCAAACTCACTCAGAGGTATTGAAGCAGCTTCACTTACAGAACTGCTGGAAGGCTATATATTTTCCAGGGGTAATCCTATCGAAATATCAGTGCTTTGGCTTCCAAAATTAGGACTGAACTTAATATTATTCCACACAAAAAAAGGTTGCCTGAAGGAACCATGGGGATCAGAGGGGCATGCGCTCTACGGAAAAGGCAAGTCCTGGTTTTCTTTGTTTTGCTGGGGTTGTCGTGGGCAGATACTGAATCCACACGCTATTTTGTGGCAGAGGAAACAGAAACTGGCTCTTTTGTGACTAATTTGGCAAGAGACCTAGGGTTAGAGGTAGAGGAGATGTCCTCACGGGAGGCTCGGGTAGTGTCTGATGATAATGAAAAGCATTTGTACCTTGATTTGAGGACTGGAGATTTACTCTTAAATAAGAAACTGGATAGAGAAGAGCTGTGTGGCTCTACTGAGCCCTGTGTGCTGCATTTTCAAGTGGTATTAGAAAACCCCTTAGAGTTTTTTCGGGCTGAACTGCATGTCAGAGATATAAATGATCACTCCCCTACATTTCTGGACAATGAAATACTGATTAAAATATCAGAAAGTGCTACTATTGGATCCACATTCTTAATAGAAAGTGCTCAGGATTTGGATGTAGGAAGCAACAGTCTCCAAAACTACACAATTAGCCCAAATTCTCATTTCTACATTAAAATTCAAGACAATGAAGATGGAAAGATATATCCAGAACTGGTGCTAGATAGAGCATTAGACCATGAGGAGGCACCTGAGCTTACATTGACACTCACAGCACTGGATGGTGGATCTCCACCCAGGTCTGGGACAACTTTGGTTCTCATCAAAGTTTTGGACATCAATGATAATGCCCCTGAGTTTGTCCAAAGTCTCTATGAAGTGCAGGTCCAGGAGGATACACCCATTGGCTCCTGGATTATCACCATCTCTGCTAAGGATTTAGATACAGGAAATTATGGGAAAATATGGTACACATTTTTCCATGCCTCAGAAGATATTCGTAAAACCTTTGAAATCAACTCAATATCTGGGGAAGTTAATTTGAGATCACAACTGGATTTTGAAATAATACAGTCCTATTCTATAAATATTCAGGCAACAGATGGTGGAGGTCTCTCTGAAAAATGCACGCTTCTAGTTAAAGTATTAGATATAAATGACAACCCACCAGAAATAACCATTTCATCAATTACAAAGACAATACCAGAGAATGCATCAGAGACCCTCGTGGCTCTTTTTAGTGTCCGAGATCAAGACTCTGGGGACAATGGAAGGATCCTTTGCTCTATTCAAGATGACCTCCCTTTTATCTTGAAACCCACCTTCAAAAACTTTTTCACTCTAGTTTCTGAAAAAGCACTGGACAGAGAGAGCAGAGCCAAGTACAACATCACCATCACGGTCACAGACTTGGGGACACCAAGGCTGAAAACTGAGTACAGCATAACCGTCCTCATCTCCGACGTCAATGACAATGCTCCGGCCTTCACACAAGTGTCCTACACCCTGATGGTCCGCGAGAACAACCAGCCAGCCCTGCAAATAGGCAGTGTCAGCGCCACAGACAGAGACTCAGGCACCAACGCCCAGATCACCTACTCGCTGTTGCCAACCCAGGACCCGCACCTGCCCCTCGCCTCGCTGGTCTCAATCAACGCAGACAATGGGCAGCTGTTCGCGCTGAGGGCGCTGGACTTCGAGGTCCTGCAGGCGTTTGAGTTCCGCGTGGGCGCCACAGACCAAGGCTCTCCCGCGCTCAGCAGCCAGGCGCTGGTGCGAGTGGTGGTGCTGGACGACAATGACAACTCGCCCTTTGTGCTGTACCCAATGCAGAACGCCTCTGCGCCCTGCACCGAGCTGGTACCCAGGGCGGCAGAGCAGGGCTACCTGGTCACCAAGGTGGTGGCAGTAGACAGAGACTCAGGCCAGAACGCCTGGCTGTCATACCAGCTGCTCAAGGCCACCGAGCCAGGGCTGTTTGGCTTGTGGGCGCACAATGGCGAGGTGCGCACCGCCAGGCTGCTGAGCGAGCGCGACGCGGCCAGGCACAGGCTGGTGGTGCTGGTCAAGGACAATGGCGAGCCTCCGCTGTCTGCCAGCGTCACGCTGCACGTGCTGCTGGTGGATGGCTTCTCCCAGCCCTACCTGCCGCTCCCGGAAGTGGCGCCTGAGCGCGCGCAGGGGGACTCGCTCACTGTCTACTTGGTCATCGCCTTGGCCTCTGTGTCATCGCTCTTCCTCTTCTCTGTGCTGGTGTTCGTGGCGGTGAGGCTGTGCAGGAGGCACAGGGCGGCGCCACTGGGTGTGCATTCGGTGCCTGAGGGCCATTTTCCTGGCCACCTGGTGGATGTCAGTGGCACCGGGACACTGTCTCAAAGCTACCAGTATGAAGTGTGTCTGATGGGAAGTAATGGGATAAGTGAGTTCAGTTTCCTGAAGCCAAATATCCCCAATCCTGAAGTACATGATATTGGCAGGAATGTGGGAGAAAAAGAGAACTTTGCGAATAGCTTTGGATTCAATGGTCAATAAAAAAAAAGATCATTTAGAAATTTTAATATTTTGTTGTAGTAAGCAAACTTTAGATACTTTTATTTCTGCAAATATTTTAATTCCTAATTTGTAATAGATTTTAGGTTGCACTCTATTTGCATGCATTATTATTTATCATGCTCTCCTGAAGGTTACTTTAAAAAACTTTTTAGTCTCTATAATGATATTAGAATATAGTCTGCTCTTTGTAAAATATATGTGATTTCAATCTTGATACTGGGAATTGATCTCAGGGTCACTCAACCACTGAGCAACATCCCCAGCCCTATTTTGTATTTTATTTAGAAACACAATCTCATTGAGTTGCTTAGTGCCTTGTTTTTGCTAAGGCTGGCTTTGAACTTGTGATCCTCCTGCCTCAGCCTCTCAAGCCACTGGGATTACAAGCACATGCCACAATTCGGTTTTAATGAAGTTACTTTTAATTTGTTGTCATGGTGTATACTAAGCAATAAAACACTCTTAATCATTTGGAGATGTAAACTAAAATATTGATAGCAAATGTCATGGGACTGGGAATGTACCTAAGTGGCATAGTGCATATGTTCCTGAGGCCTGGCGCTTGATTCCCAGCTCCCACCCCCTGACAAAAAGGTAAATGTCACAATATGTGTAAATTGTTTCTGCACACCTTCAAGATACTAATAAAGCAAAAAACTAAAAAATGTTGAATATGAGTTGAAGGTATATTGAGTTAATTCTACTGGTCTCTAAAATTTTCATCATAAATGGTAAAAAGATGTCTCTCTCTCCAAACTCAGTACTAGAGAACTTTTAAAAGATATATTGTTTGTCAAGAACCCATTTTAGGCTTGGCTTCATGTTGTACAATTGTAATCTCAGCGACTACAGAGGCTGAGGCAGGAAGATCACAATTTCAAGGGCAGCTTCTACAATTTAGGGAAACCCTGTCTCATAAGAATTGGGGGTATAGGTCAATGATATAGTGCCCCAGGTTCAACTCCCAGTACCATGGGAGATTAATTTTAGGTGAAGTGATCACATTAAATATTAATGATGTTTTAAGTAATTTTTCCTTTTTATTGTTGATGATGCTTTTGTGGAAGAGTATCTTAAAATATTCTTAACTTTCATATTGCTACCTTGTTTAAATACACCAAGTTTACTAGCTTAATATTGTGTTATTTTGTCATTACTAAAACATAAAATAGTTTGAAGTCTCACCCTGAATAAAATAATCTTAATCAGAATAATACAAGACAAAACTTCTGAAGAAATCAGAATGAAGATTTAAACTGTTAAAGATTACCTGGGTTTTCTTTCCTAATCATTATTAAGAATAAATATAGAGGTTGGGCACATATCTTAGTGGTAGAGTGTTTGCATAGCAGGTGAGAGGCCCTGGGTTCAATTCCCAGCATGAAAAACAATAAAAAAGTAAATATCACTAAGGCTGTGTGGCCTTTTCAGGTATCCACAAGAAGCAATAGATCTGTATTTATGATTTATAGATGCCTCATTGTTTTTACAAATTATAATGTCTCAAACCTGTAAGTGGGCAGCTCAATGAAGGATTATAGGTAGAAATGTTGATAACTAGAAAGTAGCATACATATAGTGCTAGTGTGCATATACATTTCTGTAACTGTGTTCATAAAATGAAATATCATGAATTAAATGATATAGTAAAATGGAATTTCACTTGCCATTGTGAAATAGGTGAAAGCTATGATTTCCTTAAGAATCTCATTCTCCCTCTGCTTCATGAAATTTCAATTGATTTTTAGTGTTTTTACAGGAATATATATTAGCTGTATAGATGTATGAAAGTTGTATGAATTTCATTTAATTTGGTATTTAAACAATAAAATTCTGAAAATGATTGGGCCCTCCTAATCCCTCAGAGTCATAAGAATTAAAACTATGCTATGAAAGCCACCTAGTAAGTCCAATAATAAACGCTGATGAAAGGAAGAAGCATTGAGGGGTTGGAGATATGACTCAGGGGCAAAGTGCTTGCTTAGCACTAAAAGAATGGAAGAAGCCAGTATGGTGTCACTGGCCTGGTATCCCAGTGACTCAGAAGTCAGAAGCAGGAGAACCTAAATTTAGAGACCTGTCTTAGCAATTTAGAGAAGCCCTAAGCAACTTAGCAAGACCCTGTCTCAAAATAAAAAGTAAAAATCATTGGGGAAAGAAGGAGAATTTAAGGAATGGAATAAGAAGTTAGGAAAAAGTGAAATGAAAAGAGAAGTAAGAGCAGTGTATCCTTACCCCCACCAATATCCAATTAAAAATGAATTTTAAAACCCAGGTATTAGTCTAACAAAGAAGAAAAACAGACTTTAATTTAAAAATGAATGGTATAAATGAAATAATTATCTGAATATTTGAAATGACAACAACCTGATAAGGATATCTGTTCTCCAAAAATGTTTATAAATTCAATGCAATTCTTTTAAAAATCCACGAAAAATAAGTAAGGATAAATTGTTCCTAATATTGATGTGGAAAAAGTGCATTCTTCTTGCATTAAGAACAAAGAATGTTTAAAAAGAAAATAGAAGAATGCCTTACTTTGTAGCTATTAGGATATGTGGAAAATATAAAATAAATAAATACATTTGAATGATTCAGGAACAGACTCAGAGATTACTAGATAGAATAAGATCCTTCTATATAAAAAATCTTGGTCATACTAGGGGAGGTGTCAAAATCACAAAGAGGGGGTGAGAAAATAGTTATTACTTAGCAAGTGTTCTTGGGAAAACTGGATCATTATATAAAGAAACAAAATTCCTATCTCTTGTCATATGCAAATAAACTCCATATATATCCAAGAAGTGAATTTGAAATATTTTAATAGGAAAACTGAAATAAATAGAAGTAAAATATCTTCATAACCTTATAATTGGTTTAGATTTTTTACAAAGCTTTAAAGTAAAAACAATAAAAATGCAAATTAATTAATATTACCATCTCAAAACTAAAGGATAGCACAAGCAAGCAGATGACAGGGAGGAGATATTTGCAATATTTCAACTGCGAAGGATTAATACTTAGGTTATTCAAATAAATCAGCAAAGTGCCAAAACTCAGAAGAGCCAATAGGATGTTTGAAAATCAGCAAAGTGCCAAAACTCAGAAGAGCCAATAGGATGTTTTAAAGAGGACAAGTGGGAGAGGAAATTTGAAAAGGAGGAAAATAAAATCAGAAAGTACTTGAAGTAATGCTTAACCTTGTTAATTCTTGAAACATGCATTAATGTAAGACATTGATTTAAATCTATTGTCAAGATGAAAATTTAATGAGAAAGTATGTATTAATCAGAAATTACATGTAAAGACTACTTACAGAACTTCCTATTACATTTAGTGAAATTTAGCATGTACATTCCCTGATTCTACAATTCTACTTTGGGAAATATAAGCCAGAAAACTATTTTTCAGCTTTACAATATGATATATATGAGTGTGCTCATCTTTTAGAAGCAAAGAATAGGAATCCATCCATATATGTATCCATCAGAAAAGCAATCCATAAATAAAATGTGGAACATGATTCTGAAGGATCATTATGCAGTAATCAAAAACAGTGAGTTAAATGTACATAGAAGTATATAGACAAATCCCAGATGTTTTTAAAGAAAAAAAAAAGAATGGTGGGGGAATATACATTGTTGGTGAGACTGCAGGTTAATACTACTATTTTGGAAAGTAATATGTACATATTGATGTTTATAGCAGCACAGTTCACAATAGCCAATCCTAGGTGTCCCTTAATAGATGATTGGATAAAGAATATGTGTGTATGTACACAACAGATGCATTTTAATTAGCCATAAAGAAGAATACAAGTATGTCATTTGTTGGCAAATGGATAGAACTCTATTACGTCATGATAATAGAAATAAGCCAGACTCAAAAGGTCAAAGGTCAAATGCTTTCTTTTATATGTGGAATCTAGGAAAAAATAGGAATTAAAAGTGGGGGGTTCTTTTGAAAAATAGAACAGAGAACAGTGAAGTAGAGGAAGGATAACAATGAGGAAAGGGGAGGAATAGCAGAATGAAATTAACCGAAGTATGTCATGTGCAGGTATGAATATATCACAATGAATTCCACTTTTATGTGTAACTATAATACACCAGTTAAAAATATAGAAAAGGACTGGGAATAGGACAATGATACAAATATATCCATATTGTATTCAATATCTTATATTGATAGATATTTACAAGTATAGAGAAGCGCATATTGGAAGAAGAGAAGAAAATGGATATAGGAAAGAATATATAAGGGATAATAAAGAGATATATATAGATATAGATATATAGATATATATATGAATGAATCATGTGGGGATAAGATACATGTATTTGAGGGAAGCAGGCTCAGAGAGAAATGGAAACTAATAACAATGTAAATAATAGAATTTGTTTCTCCCAAGAGATAGTTTAACTTGATTGCATCCTTATACAGTGGATTTTGTATTGATCAGTTGAGGTTGATTAAAAGTATGTATTATTTCTCTAGGCCTTCAAAAAAATCAATTGCTCATAAAGCTAAAAGTTTACTTGTAATTTTGAAATATAGTAATATCCCTGAGACTTTACCTTTTTGATATAAGGATGGAATAACTTATGTAGGTCAATGTTTTCACTGAAAACAATTAGCTATTAAGACACTAATATATTATCAAATGAATGTTAATGTTAAACCCCCAGAGAGACAAAAGAGTACAAAAATTACTTTTTCCCTGGGAACATTTGGAATCCTGGAAAATTTAAAACCCCATTCCCATGGTTTATATGAGAAGGAAAATCAAAGCCTAACAAAGTGAGAAGTTTATAAAAGACACTCCCATTAATAAGCATGGATCCCTAATAGCTATACCTAGAAGGTCAGAGTAAGCTGGAAGTGGGTGAGCCTTTGTGTGAAATTTTGCCTTGAACTTTGTTTTGAGCCTTAAACTTGATTTGAGACCATCAACAAGTAGTGCTCTAAGGTCTTGATAGACTCAAATACAGATCTTCTGTGAAAGAAGATTTATTCATCTTAAGCTTCAAGTTTCTAATCTTCTTAACTTGAACATAGTTAAAGACAACTACAAAAACAAGAAACAAGACACCATGAGTGAGAGCCATCAGGTAAAAAAAGAACACAGACATAAACTTATAAGCACTTTAAATATTATAATTATCAAATAGTCTATAATACTTGGCCATTTTAATTGAAATGAAAGTTAAATTTGAAGATGTGCAGAGATCAAGTAATTCTAAAACATGACAGATTTGAACAGAATCAAATAGAACTGAAAAATACCAATCAAAATTTAAAATGGAATAAAATATTTAAAAGTTAGATATAACAAAATAATTAGTGATGTGAAAGATAGGTGACACTATAATCCATCCAACACGCATCTTAGAAAGTAAATAAAATGAAAAGAGACTAGAAATGTAGGACAGAATAAAAAGGTTTAACATATATTTAACCAGACCCCAGAGTTAGCGATGAGAAAGATTGTATCAGAACCAATATTTGAAGAAATAATGACTGGGAAATTTCCAGAATCGATGAAAACATCAATAAACAAACCAAGACACTTAAATAAACCTAACAGGATAAATTAAAAAGCTATCCATGCCTAGAAATATTATAGTAAAATTTCAGAAATCTTTCTTTAAAGACCCATAAAAAAGGACATTTATCACTCAAACCAATGACAGACTGATGTCTATGCTCTAACAGTAGCAATGGAAATTAAAATGTGCTGAAATTAGTAAACTTTACTACCTAAACTGACTTTGTGTGTAAGACATCAATAATGAAATCAAATCAACTTGACACAGTTGAGTTTTAAATTTGTCAAGACCATAGAAATTAGACAAATGAAAATTAGAACTACACTGAGATTTCATCACACTCCAGTCAGAATGGCAGTTATCAAGAATACAAGCAACAATACATGTTAGGGAGGATGTGAGGGAAAAGTTCTGCTGATACATTGCTGGAGGGAAGGCAAATTGCTGCAACCACTATGGAAAGCAGTATGGAGATTCCTCAGAAAACTTGGAATGGAAGCACCATTTGACCCAGTTACCTCACTCCTTGGTATATACCCAAAGGACTTTAAATCAGCATACTATAGGGACACAGCCACATCAATGTGTATAGCAGCTCAATTCATAATAGCTAAGCTATGCAGACAACCTAGGTACCCTTCAACAGAAGAATAAAGAAATTGTATACAAACACAATGGAATATTACTCAGCCATAAAGAAGAATGAAATTATGGCATTTGCTGGCAAATGTTTGGAACTTATTTCACTTAACACACTAAGTGAAATAAGCCAAATCCCCCAGAAAACCAAAGGCCAAATGTTCTGATAGATAGATACTAACACACAATAAGCAGGGAAGGAAGAATAGAAGTTCATTGGATTAGACAAAGGGGAATGAAGGTAAAGGATGGGGGATGGGAATAGGAAAGACAGTAGAATGGACATAACTTTCCTATGTTGATATATGAATACATGACCAGTGAAACTCCATATCATGTACAACTATAAGCCTGGAATCCTATTTAAAATAAGTTATACTCCATATATGTATGATATGTCAAAATATACTCTACTGTCATGTATATCTAAAAAGATTATTTTTTAAAAGACCATAGGAAAGAAGCATTATAAAGACATTTTATCTCTCAAATATAACGTCTTTCAATTTTCCTCTTTGCCCATCCCTTGCCATAATTCTGAATTGAAGAGCTGCCTTTTTTTTTTAGTACCTGGGATTGAACTTAGCACTTCTCAAGCACGCTAGGCAAGTGTTCTACCACTGAGCTATGCTCAGTCTGAGCTGCATAATTTATGAAACCAAAATTTGTAATTTATTGCCCTTCTTGAAGGACCTCCTCAGTCACCATTTATAACAATAAGTCCCAAATTTGTCTCGAACCTCCAACCTCTTTCCTTAACTTCGTTTATATGATGGAAAATCATTTAAATAACTATTGATTCTCTATGGACACCTCAAAGTCAACAGATTTCAAATTAAAATTTTCCTTTCTTCAAACTAAAATTATCTTGTCCACCTCAATATGCCTATTCCCCTTCTCTTTCTGTGTTTACTATTTCAGATAAATAACACTAACAACCACTCAGTTCTATAAGCTTGAAAACAAAGTATATTTATTTTACTCCTTCCTATCTCACTTTTTGTACATGTAATCTAACACCACATCTCCCATTATTTCATCATTCTAATACAATTGCAGTGTTACATTTCTAGTTGAGACCAAAGTCGCCTCTTACCTATATTATTGCAACAATTCTAATCAGTCTTTATTCTTTTGATCAGTCTCAATCTCTTTCTAATTTTCTGTCAACTCTGAAACAAGATGAACTTTTTAAAAAATTAACCTATGATTATGTCACTTTTCTGTTTGGAACCCTTTAAAAATCTTGCATTTACACTTAGTGTTATCTCCAAATGCTTTAACATGCTTTACAGACTCTTATCTTTCTAATATAAATTCTTGCCATTTTTTCATCTTGCTCTATGCCTCAGTTATATTGATCTTATCTCCTTCCAAAACACCTTTCTCATTTTGGATTTGCATACTCATGTTTTTAGTTTGACTGGAAATTTTTATCCCAAACCAAATTTTTGTTTGTATTACTACTACTCAGTTTTCATGTATCAATTTAGAATATACTCCTCCAAAAAAAATCTTTTCAGTACTTCTAAATTTTGGTTAGGGCCTCCTGATCTATCCTCTTAGAGTAGCATGAACTTTTCTTATCTGGCAGGCATTGTGCTCTATTTTAAATATATAATAATTTTTCTGTCTATTTCATAGCAGAAACTGTGTCTGGTTACCATTCTATTCCTAACACTTATAGTTATGCCTAGCACAAAGTATATGCTCAATAATTATCTGCTGAATAAATTATGAATAGATAAATAAAGTATTTAGAATTGTTTCTCTGGAAATGCTGGGTCTACAAAATGATGTTTTACAACTAAACTGGGGTCTTGATTTTTTTTTCAAATTTTAATGTTGCCATGATGTGGATGTAGATTATCTTACTTTATTTACTGTTGAGCATTTGATTTTCTACCTTGCCAGGTTAAGTCTTCAATGGTGTATCCCCAAGTAAATGGTACCATTTACCTGCCCTAAAATTCCCACCCTACCCCCAAACAACTACTCACATATGCTAGGTTCACTTTCAAGTGCATAGCATCTTTCTTACTGTCTTTCTGGAGTATTTGCTAATAACTAGAGAAAACCTCTAAATTCCTATTTCCAGTTTTCCTGATAACCTCTTACTTGCTAAGTCAATTGCATGCAAGGGTCCTCTTAACTATCTTTATTGTCTTCACAAAGAGATCATAACTTAAATTTGACTAAGGACCACATCTTAAATAGGATTTTATATCTACCACTGTTCCAGCAAATTATGGTTTTATTGTGTAAATGACTCAATGATAACAGGATCATATGGCATAAAGAACACAACTCTGATAGGAAAATATAATTTAAATTAAGAAACACATAGATAATATTTCATCTCGAACTTATTTGACTTTGTCTAAAACCTGAAAATCTGCAGAGTCACATGGTGGCGCTGCAGGATAAGATGCAGAAATTTTCGTAGGAGCAGATGCTCTGGTTTCCCTTAACTAGTGAAACAGAGTGCTGGAGAAAACAGGAGAAAGGCAGCTTTTCAAAGTAAGACAAGGCAACAACATCCTCTAGACAGGATTGCAAATCTATAGATTGTCTAAAGTCCAGGATATAGGAGCAACTCCCAGAGCTGCTAGAGATTGAGTTGAAACGTTTCCACAGAAAGGAGTTCAACTAAGAAGCCATGGATCTGCGAGAGAGAATTGCTCAGCAGATAAGGCAAGTGCTGCTTTCCTTTGTTTTGCTGGGAGGGTCTTTGGTGTGTTCTGAGACCTGGAGATATTCTGTGGCAGAGGAAATGGAGATTGGCTCCTTCATAGCCAACGTAATAAAAGATATGGATTCCAGTGTGGAAGATCTGGCTGCACGGAGGGCCAGAGTCATCTTTGATGACTATAAACCTTACTTGAGGTTGGAACAGCAGACTGGAAACTTGGTCTTAAATGAGCAACTGGACCGGGAGGCACTTTGTGATATCACTGAGCCCTGTATATTGCATTTCCAGGTGTTATTTGAAAATCCTTTGCAATTTTTTCGGGCTGAGCTTTTGATCAAAGACATAAATGATCACACTCCCATGTTCCTAGATGAACACATACTTCTAAAAATATCTGAAGGTACTACACCAGGAACTTCATTTCAAATGGATAGTGCTCAGGACTTAGATGTAGGAAGGAATGGTGTTCAAACCTATACAGTAAGCGCCAATCCTTACTTCCACCTTAACATACAAGAGAGTGTTGAGGGCAGAAAATACCCAGAGCTGGTAATTGACCAATCTCTGGATCGGGAAAAGGAGCCTGAAATTATTTTAACTTTAACAGCCTTAGATGGAGGATCCCCACCAAGGTCTGGGACTTCACTGATTCAAGTTGTTGTCCTTGATATCAATGATAATGCCCCAGAGTTTGAGAGACCAGTCTATGAGGTGCAGGTCCCAGAGAACAGCCCTGTGGGCTCCTTGATAATCACAGTGTCTGCTACAGATTTAGATGCAGGAATAAATGGAGAACTATCTTATTCATTTTCTCATATCGATAGAGATGTGCGGAAAACATTTGAAATCCACCCAATTTCTGGTAACATCCATTTGAAAACAATTCTTGATTTTGAGATTATTCAATCTTATACAATAAATATTCAGGCTATTGATGGTGGGGGTCTTTCTGGAAAGTCAGTCATTATAGTTCAGGTTGTAGACGTGAATGACAACCCACCAGAAATAGCCATGACATCTCTTACTGGCCTCATACCAGAAAACTCTTCACCAGAGATGGTGGTCGCTGTTTTCAGTATCCGGGACAAAGACTCTGGGGACAATGGGAGGATGATTTGCTCAATTCAAGACAACCTCCCCTTTCTCTTGAAGCCTACTTTCAAGAATTTCTACACTCTGGTAACAGAGCACCCCCTGGACAGAGAGATAAGAATGGAATATAATCTCACCATCACGATCACGGATTTAGGAACACCCAGATTGAAAACCACACACAACATAACAGTAGTGGTCTCCGACATCAACGACAACGCCCCTGCCTTCTCCCAAACGTCCTATACTCTGTTGGTGAGAGAAAACAACAGCCCTGCCTTGCAAATAGGCAGTGTCAGTGCCACAGACAGAGACTCAGGCACCAACGCCCAGATCACCTACTCGCTGCTGCCAAACCAGGACCCGCACCTGCCCCTTGCCTCGCTGGTCTCCATCAACGCAGACAATGGGCAGCTGTTCGCGCTGAGGGCGCTGGACTTCGAGGCCCTGCAGGCGTTCGAGTTCCACGTAGGTGCCAGAGACCAAGGCTCGCCCGCGCTCAGCAGCCAGGCGCTGGTGCGAGTGGTGGTGCTGGACGACAATGACAACTCGCCCTTCGTGCTGTACCCGATGCAGAACACCTCTGCGCCCTGCACAGAGCTGGTACCCAGGGCGGCAGAGCAGGGCTACCTGGTCACCAAGGTGGTGGCGGTGGATGGAGACTCGGGCCAGAACGCCTGGCTGTCATACCAGCTGCTCAAGGCCACCGAGCCAGGGCTGTTTGGCGTGTGGGCGCACAATGGCGAGGTGCGCACCGCCAGGCTGCTGAGCGAGCGCGACGCGCCCAGGCACAGGCTGGTGGTGCTGGTCAAGGACAATGGTGAGCCTCCGCTGTCTGCCAGCGTCACGCTGCACGTGCTGCTGGTGGATGGCTTCTCCCAGCCCTACCTGCCGCTCCCGGAAGTGGCGCCCGAGCGCGCGCAAGGGGACTCGCTCACTGTCTACTTGGTCATCGCCTTGGCCTCTGTGTCATCGCTCTTCCTCTTCTCTGTGCTGGTGTTCGTGGCGGAGAGGCTGTGCAGGAGGCGCAGGGCGGCGCCACTGGGTGTGTATTCGGTGCCTGAGGGCCACTTTCCTGGATACCTGATGGATGTCAGCAGCACTGGGACCCTGTCTCAGAGCTACCAGTATGAGGTTTGTCTAAAGGAAGGTTCAGGGACTAGCGACTTCAAGTTTCTGCAGTCTATTAATCACAACCATCAAGGGACTGTGAATGACACGGAGTAAAATTCTAGCTTTGCAAATTGTTTTGGATAATTAGTGACTGTTGGTTTTCAGATCATTCAGGATAAAGGTTAATTTCTTTCTAAGTATAATAGATCTCCCTTATATTTTGGGTTCATATAAAATTTTCTAATGTTTTTCATTGATTTTTCTAGTTAATAAGAAATTTTTCTCTAATGTAGTCTCATTATTTCCTTCTCTTATCATTTTTACTTGATGGTGACAATAAAATGTCAACTTTACTCATTACTGAAAAGTTGCTGATATCTCTTCTATCAACTTTTTTTTAAGTATTAGTTATTGAACCCATGGGTGCTTTAACATTGAGGGACATCCCCAGCATCTTTTTATTTTTTATTTTGTGACCAGATTTTCCTAATTTGCTTATGGCCTTGCTAAATTGCTGAGGCTGGCCTGGAACATGTGATCTTCCTGCCTCAGCCTCTGGAGCTGCTGGGCATGAGCCACTGTGCTCAGCTTATTTATCAGCATTTCAACATCAAATAGTACTGATTTGAATATGATGCCAGCCCCATTCTATTTCATTGTTGTCTAGTAACTTTTTTTCTAAATTTGGTGATTTGAAGACAAGCATAATATAATGAATTTTTAGTATTTCCTGTTTAATCTGATAATATGCTTTCCTGTGTAGCATATTTAAATGGAGAAATATCTGTAAAAATGCATGGTTTTATTTTATAGTAGGATTACATGAGAAACACCATAATTTCTCCCCAACTTAAAGTCTTTCCTATTCTTTATATCAACTTTCAGTATATAATTATCAGATTTTCTCAAGCATTGCAAGTGATATTATGTTTGGCTAAATATGTGAAAGAAATACAGAAACTCAATCCTCTGAGAGACAAGAAGGAAGGTGCCACAGTCTGGCTGGGCACAAATCACGAGCCACTAAAGCAGGAACAAACTTTATTTCTGAACTCCACCAGCACACTGCATACACGCTCCCCGGGAATTTTCCCCAATGCCACTGGGCTCATCCAGGAACCAGCAACCGGAAATATCCCTCCTCCAGCACTTCCCCAACCAATGGGAACTCTCTGGGAATCCCAGAGAGCTCAATTGGAACTCAACGGGAACTCCTCGAGAACTCGCTGGCATCACCTCTCAACCACTACTTCTGGCAAAAATGCCATGCATCATCGCGACTCGGCTGTGGCCCTCAACAGGAAGGAGATATCCAAAAAATAACTTTGGTGTAGATTTTCCTGTTGTAGATGCTTCATTTCCTTCCAATAAGTTTTGTCTCCTGGGATTATTAAAAATAAATTTTCTGGGCTGGGAATATAGCTCAGTTGGTAGAGTGTTTGCTTTGCATGCATGAGGTCCTGGGTTCAATCCCCTGCTTCACAAAATAAAATAACTTTCTTCTAAGATAGCTAAGTGATGCTTTTTTCTTGTTTAACAGCATGTTTAGATATTCTTGCATATACTGGTGAAGTAGAGCTTACTATTAATTTGAGATTTTATTATGACTTTTAAAAAATATTTATCTTTTAGTTATAGATGGACACAATATCTTTATTTTAGTTTTATGTGTGCTGAGAATTGAGCCCAGTGCCTTACGTATTGTAGGCAAGTGCTCTACCTCTGAGCCACAGCCCCAACCCTTTATTATGGCTTTTTCTATTAATATCATTTGCCATCAAAAGGGTTGTACACTATTACTAGTTGGAAGAGTCATGTACAAGTTTTGCTAAAATATATAATTTGAGACGAATTGAAGGATATTTCCAATGTACTTCTCAATTATTTAATAGAAATTCTTAGAAAATTCTGATATATAAGATAGAGCTTTTGAATATCATTAGTATCATAATAGTGTTTGTGTGAAATGCTGTTGACAATGTAAAATGTGTATCTAAAAGAGATGTATACCTTATTTGTAAGATATTCATAACCTTATTGTTATATTATTTCTTTTTGCAATGTATCTCTTGGGTTAGAAAGAGCCAAGGTATTTTATCATTCAATGAAAAGACATTTCATATCATTGTGAATTATTTCAAATTATTTTAAATGCTTGATGTATCAAAAATAGATACTTGGGAATATTCTGTCTTATTTAATAGAGCTTATCTAACAACTGGGATCCCAGAAAAAGAAGAGATGTCTATAGTAGAGGAAGAATCCATCTATCAGAATTTTAAAATTAATTGTGATTTATCCACTGGTCCATTTGACAAATATTTATGGAGCATCTACTATGAGCCAAGGATTATTTGGGGGTGCAGAATTAACAAAACAAAGTTCTAGTATTTATGGATGACATAGGAAAGAAATAAATATGTACATCCATGCTATGACAAATGATAAATGTTAGTAAGGAAAAAAAACAGGGCAAGAGATGTAAAAGTACCTTCATATGCATTTTCCTATGACTGAAAAATTTACTGGCCAGTATTATGGTTTTTACTGGCTGAGCTATATCAAGCATTTGAAATTAAATCGAGGGCAAAGCATATTGCTGATACTTTTTTAAAAATCACATGGCTATGTGTCCTTAATTTTACAAGATGAATGATCATTATGCCTTCTTTCACTTCTCAGTTTTCCTCAGAGCACTCCTATCCAGAATATTGGTTTAGAAGGTCAGGGGCATGTCTGGATTGTTTACTAATGTATTTTCAGAACCAGGGACACAGATATCAATTATACTTCTTTGAATGAAGAAATAAAAAATTATAATTGCATGATTTAGTTATTACATATTCTCCCCAATTTCCAAACTTCTAAAAGTTAGACAGACATTGTAGCAATTCATTTCCAAGCAAAAGTAACGCATGGTGGCGCTGCAGGCTAATGCTTTAAAAGAAAGAAACGCCAATAAATGCTAGGAACTCTACTTCAGATCCCCAGTTAAAAAAGAAAAGCCTGTAAGCAGAGCCGGACCAGTAAGTCTCCAGAGAATGCTGCTTACCTACCTTTCCAGACAGGTTATCAACTAAAAGATCGACCAGTGTCTCAGTTCCATTGCTCCATAAGGTACTGCTGACCCCTGTTCTTGTAAAGGTGTGTGCAGAAGTAAAGATGGAGTCCGGAAGGGTGCGCAAACAAAGGCAAGTTCTGATTCTCTTTCTTTTATCCGGAGTGGCTCAGGCAGGCTGGGGACTCCGACGCTATTTTGTGATGGAGGAAACTGAGAGCGGCTCTTTTGTGGCTGACCTGGCCAAGGATCTAGAACTAGGAATGGGGGAGCTAGCTGCACGGGGAGCCCGGGTGGCCTCTGAGGATAATGAACCACGTTTGCAGCTGGATCTGCAGACCGGGAAGTTGATATTAAATGAAAAATTAGACCGGGAACAGCTTTGCGGCCCCACCGAGCCCTGTGTAATGCATTTCCAAGTGTTACTGAATAAACCTCTGGAGGTATTTCGAGCTGAGCTCCTGGTGGGAGACATAAATGATCATTCTCCTGAGTTTTCTGAAAGAGAAATGATCCTAAAAATCCTAGAGAATAGCCCCCCTGGTACTGTTTTTCCTCTGAAGAAAGCTCAGGACTTGGACGTGGGCAACAACAACGTTCAAAACTATAATATTGGTTCCAACTCTCATTTCCATATTTCCACAATCAAACGGGGAGATGGCCGGAAATACCCGGAGCTGGTGCTGGACAAAGAGCTAGATCACGAGGAGCAGTCTGAGTTCAGATTAACCCTGACAGCGCTGGATGGCGGCTCTCCACCACGATCTGGCACCACTCAGATTCGTGTCCTGGTCTTGGATGTCAATGACAATGCCCCTCAGTTTGAGCAGATACTCTATGAGGTGCAGGTCCCAGAGAACAGCCCTATAGGTTCCCTAGTTGTCAAGGTCTCTGCTAGGGATATAGATGCTGGAGCAAATGGACAGATAACATACTCGCTTTTTTATAGTTCTCAAGAGATAGGAAAAACTTTTGAGCTAAATAGCCTTTCAGGAGAAATTCGACTAATTAAAATGCTAGATTTTGAAACCATATCTTCATACGAACTAGATATAGAGGCATCTGATGGGGGAGGACTTTCTGGGAAATGCTCTGTTTCTATCAAAGTGTTGGATGTTAATGATAACTCCCCAGAACTAACTATCTCATCATTTACCAGCCCTATTCCTGAAAATTCCCCTGAGACAGAAGTGGCTCTGTTTAGGACTCGGGACCGAGACTCTGGGGAAAATGGAAGGACGGTTTGCTCCATCCAAGATGATGTTCCATTCACGCTGAAACCTTCAGTTGAGAACTTCTACAGGCTGGTAACAGAAGGAGCTCTAGATAGAGAGACAAGAGCCCAGTATAATATCACTATTACTGTCACTGACTTGGGGACACCAAGGCTGAAAACCGAGCACAGCATAATAATCCTTGTCTCGGACGTTAACGACAATACCCCTGCTTTCACGCAAACGTCATACACGCTGTTGGTGCGTGAGAACAACCAACCCGCCCTGCACATAGGCAGTGTCAGCGCCACAGACAGAGACTCAGGCACCAACGCCCAGATCACCTACTCGCTGCTGCCAAACCAGGACCCGCACCTGCCCCTCGCCTCGCTGGTCTCCATCAACGCAGACAATGGGCAGCTGTTCGCATTGAGGGCGCTGGACTTCGAGGCCCTGCAGTCATTCGAGTTCCACGTGGGCGCCACAGACCAAGGTTCGCCCGCGCTCAGCAGCCAGGCGCTGGTGCGAGTGGTGGTGCTGGACGACAATGACAACTCGCCCTTCGTGCTGTACCCAATGCAGAACGCCACTGCACCCTGCACAGAGCTGGTGCCCAGGGCAGCAGAGCAGGGCTACCTGGTCACCAAGGTGGTGGCGGTGGATGGAGACTCGGGCCAGAACGCCTGGCTGTCATACCAGCTGCTCAAGGCCACCGAGCCAGGGCTGTTTGGCTTGTGGGCGCACAATGGCGAGGTGCGCACCGCCAGGCTGCTGAGCGAGCGCGACGCGGCCAGGCACAGGCTGGTGGTGCTGGTCAAGGACAATGGCGAGCCTCCGCTGTCTGCCAGCGTCACGCTGCACGTGCTGCTGGTGGATGGCTTCTCCCAGCCCTACCTGCCGCTTCCGGAAGTAGAGCCCGAGCGCGCGCAGGGGGACTCGCTCACTGTCTACTTGGTCATCGCCTTGGCCTCTGTGTCATCGCTCTTCCTCTTCTCTGTGCTGGTGTTCGTGGCGGAGAGGCTGTGCAGGAGGCGCAGGGCGGCGCCGCTGGGTGTGTATTCGGTGCCTGAGGGCCACTTTCCTGGCCACCTGGTGGATGTCAGCGGCACAGGGACCCTGTCTCAGAGCTACCAGTATGAGGTGTGCCTGAAAGGAGACTCTGAGAGTAATGAGTTCAGATTCTTGAAGCCTATATTCCCTAATATTCTGACACAAGACTCTGGAAGAAAATTAGAGGATATTCCAACCCTCCAGAATAATTTAGGTATTTGAAATTTATCTGCTGGTTATATTAATTTTGCCTCTTTTGCTTTTCATTTTCCTTTTTAACTTCATAGTGATGTTTAATTCTACTATTTTTCTTTTTTTCTAGTAGTCTTTAGAATTGTTATTTTTAATTTTGTTGCCCTGTTTGCTGTATAATTATTTTCGAATTTTTCTTTTGTGAGTAAATAGTTTATATCAGGAAACTTTGTATTTCTGATTAAATTTTTATTACTTATTCCCAAAGGATAATATATGAATGTGAACCAGTTCTAATAATTCTAACTCAAAATTTAAAGGTACATTTTCCACTATATGATACTACATGAAAATGTATAATTCCTCTTTTATAATACTTTATTTTAAAATCTGGAAGTCTTTTGGGTTTTATTATTTACACAGCTATAACTTTTCAATTACCTTATTTCTATTTGGAATGTAATTGGTTTATGTTCATTAATATCCATTTTCTTCCCAAGCTTCCTGTTTTTATTTTTATTGTCAAATAGGCAGCCATATGGGTAATTTCAAATTACTTATTTCAATTTTATGCTTGCAATCATTAGACTTTCACTGTAAAATACATGTCAGTTCATAAAACACAGCTGTATCACCCATTCTTTCTCATATAGATTAATGCAGAAAAGACTTATAGGCTCAACTCTAACTGGAGTTATGATCCTGATAAAATTACTTAACAGGTGTTTTTATAGAGAGATTGGCTATGTTTAAGGTGTTCTTTAAAGCAAACAGACCATAGGATCAAGTGATGCATATTTTTGCAATTGTTCCCTACCTGGGCAGTATTAGGGCTCAGATATGAGGAGTCCCCTAAAAGCACATGTGTGAGAAATTGGAACAAGGTTCAGAGGTGGAATGATTAGTTTATGACAGTTGTAGCCTAAACAATGGATTAAATTACTGATTTAAATTAGGTGGGTAGTAACTATATGCAGGGTGTAGCTGGAGAAGGTAGGTGCATGCCTTTGGGGTATATAAGAAGTCAGCCATTTATGAACTGAGATCTCTGAAACTGTGTACCAAATAAACTTTCCTTCTTCTGTACTGTTCTTGTCAGTTGTTTGATCACAGTGATGAAAAAGCTGACTAAACAGAAATTGGTACACAGAAGTGGGGTTGTTGCTCAGAATAACCTGACCATGTGGTTCAGAAGTCTCTGGATATGGTTTGTGGTGGGAGGGATTTTGAAAAGGCTAGAGATGCAAGCTGGAGAACCTTTAGAATGTTTTAAGAAAAACTTAATGGATGATTCTGCTGTTAGCTCAGAAAACCAGAATGCTGATAGGACTTCTGGGCAGGAAATACTAGACTTATGAGGTTTCAATGGAGGAGAACTGGACTAACAATTGGAATAGAAGCCATTCATATTACATTCTGACAAAGAAATTGTCTATATTTTGTCCATGTCTTGAGGCTTTCTGTGAGGCTGAATTTAAAGGTGACATACTAGTTAATCTGGTGAAGGAAATTTCAAGGCAGCACAACATTTAGGAGGTTGCATGGATATTGTTGGTGGCATTTAGACAAACTTACTGTGATAATCAGGAGTAGAAAGTAGAGCAGAAAGATTTTAAAAACTTGTTTGGTCAAAAAAAGTTTGGCTATAAAAGTATAAGTAAAAGTGAGGCTAAGAAAGTTGTGGTTGTTAAATACATTAGCAATACTAAAGAGATGCTAAGTACTTTACAAAGAGACCATAGGAAAGAAGATTTAGGGTGTCTCTAGAATTGGCAAAACCACACCCATCTCCAGCTCAGGGTGTAAAAGTAAAAATTCCTTTGAGAAAAGACCATTGGGAACCCTGTCTGCATTGGCGGGGGGGGGGGGGCTAGGAAGTTGTTTCACTATGCTTGGCCACCCATCCACCCATGCACTCAGAGGGTGCTGCATCCATGATCCTAGGAGATTTGGCTGCTGCTCAAGATGGTGGCAGCATCAACCATGTAATGCTGGTTCTGCAGGATTGCAGGATAATGGAGTAAGTGGTTTATAGAGGATACCACTGAGATTTCAAAAGAATAACTGGGTGTTTGGGCAAAGTGTAGCGGGGTCAGAGTCCCTGTGGCTGCTTCTAAAAGAGTAGTGAATGAAGATGTGAGAAGGAAATCAAAACTACAGTGGAGATCCCTGAGATTAAGAGACACCAGTAACATGAAACATCTGCTAAAGAAAGCTGCAGGAATTGAGCAGAGCCAAGCCAAGAAAGAGCCTGTGGGGGCTGTAACCAACAAGGCCAAAAGGGCAGAGCTGCACAAAGCCCTTGGAGAAAATGTCATAATGCCATATGTCCCAGATGCTGGACATGGAACTTCAGAATTTATTTGCCCAGCTGGATTTCAGTCTTGCCTTGGACCCATCCTTTCTTTCTATACCCTTGTGGACTAGAAATATTTACTCTGTGCATTATATATTGGATATATGTAACTTGCTTTTGATTTTTACAGGTGTTCATGTTAAGAGTTTTCCTTGAGTCTCAGAGGAGACTTGGACTTGGAATTTGGGGTAATGTTGGAACTGTTAAGACTATGGGGACCTTAAAAATGGACTAAATATATTTTTAATTGTGAGATGGGCATGAGCTTTTAAGGATTAGGGATGAAATGTAATGATTTAGATTTGGTGTGTCCCCCAAAAGCTCACATGTGAGACAAAGCAAGAAGGTTCAGAGGTGAAATGGTTAGGTTATGAGAGTTATAACCTAATCAGTCAATTAATCCACGAATGTGGATTGATTGGGTGATAGCTATAGGCAGGTAGGTTGGGACTGGAGGAGACAGGTCACTGGGGGCATGCCTTTGGGGTTTATATTTTGTCCCTGGTGAGCAGAGCTTTCTCTGCTTTCTTGTTGTCATGTCCTGATCTGCTTTCCTCCACCATGAGCATGCCATGATGTTCTAACTCACCTTTGACCCAGAATTATGAAGATGGCCAGTTATAGACTGAAATCTCTAAATCCACGAGCCCCATATTAACTTCTCTAAGTTGTTCTTGTCAGGTCTTTTGGTTACTGTGATTAAAAACATTTTTTTTACTAGAACAGGCAAGAAAATTCCCAAAGAGTCCAGATTCTGGGCACTGAGGAGTTTCTAATGGTACAACATCTCAGTATCTACTTGCCTTTGGATGATTATATTTTTCTGGTTGATGAAGAATTCAGAAAAAAATACATTGTATAATGAAAATGTGTTAACCAAACAATATTTAATAAAGGATATGTTGATGAAGCAGTTTAATTATTTCAAGAAAACATTTGGAGAAATGATGGTATCCCCCAAACTTGTCTACATCCTAATTCCTTTTTCCTATGAATATTTCTTTTTTTTTATAAAAAGCTTTTTATTTTAATCAATTTGTCATTCTGTCTCTGATTATATTATTTTAATCTGAGGAGGTTAAAAGCAAATAGTTTTTAATCTTCTGCAATCATGGGTAGAAGGAGCTTCCCTCACAGAAGAAAGCAGATATTATTTTTGCTTAATTAATGTGCTTTAAAAATATGTTGAAGCATATGAGCATTTTACAAAAATAATTTAATAATTACTGTAACTTAATATTTGGCATCAGTTAAATCTTCTCAATATACATTTCTTATTTGATAGAATTTTTGTAGTGAACTGATTTTTATAACCACTGTTAGTTTAATTGGGCTAACTTTAAAGTGAAATCAATGAAGAATATTTTATTAATTTTATTTTTTATGTGCATTCATTATTTGCTTCCGGAAGAATTTAGAAATGCCAATTACATAAGTGTCTAGCACTTCAGTCTATAATTTGTGATGGATAAGAAAAAAACAGGACTTTTGGATATGTACACAAGTTACATGAAAGAAACCCTGGCACAGTTCCTGAACTTCAGGAGAACCAAAGTACTGCCATTGGATGCCACACGGGAACCAGGCATGTGGCTGGCATTGGGGGATGGGTCTGTACCAGCACAGTGGGTCTGTGTTGAGTTCATTTCCTGGCTCTCAGGGTTCTCAGCGTTTGCCCTGTGGTTTGTTTTCAGATTCTGCATAGCACAGACACCTGGGCTCCAGATTCAGGACAGAAAGCCTACAAAAAGATTGAAAAAATGGCGGGCTCCATACGCAAAGGGTCCTATGAATATTTCTAATTCCTGGTACCTGAGAATATTTTGTGTTACATTGTCAAGTAGAATTAATGTGCAGACAGTATTAAAGTAGATGATCAACTAAACTTAAAATAGAAAGAATACCATAAATAATCTAGGTTTATCTGATTCAACCAATTGTTAGGCATGAAAAACAGAGCTGAATCGTCTATGAGATAAAGAAATTCCACCGAAGCAAAGGAGATTCATCTTCTGCCTCAGTTTTCCAAATATAATTCCTAACTAACTGCCATACAGACTTTAGACTTGTCTAGCCAAACACATAGTTTGCTCAAATTATTTCTCTGGTCAAATCTTGATTGGTACAGACTTTAGTACTTGGAATGGGGTGTTGCTATAATAAATAACTAAAAGTATGAAAATGACTTTTGAACTGGGCAATGATAGAAAAAGCCTAGATTGCTTTGAGTGGATTATTAGTAGAAATGTTGTGTTAATAACTCTACTAATGAGGATTCAGATGGAATTGAGAATATGGTGGTAAACACATATTGCCTCATATAATATACAATTCATTTTAGGCAGATTTCAGGAATATGTATGGATGTTAAAACTACTGTTAGTAAGAGCTCAAAAATGAGGAAAATGTTACTGTAGACTAGAGGAAAGTGAATATCCTGGCAGGAAACTTAACTGACTTGTGACCTGCAGTTACATGGAAAGAAGAACTCATAAACAATGAACGTGGACAGTTAGCTGAGATTTCCAGACAAAGTACTGACAGTGCAGCCTGATTTCTTTTTGCTTATTATAGTAAAATATAAGGAAAATTATGAGAGAAATTAAGATAGTCAGGAATATAGATGGAACCATTTAGGAAAGAACTATGGAAAGAGTCTTTTACCTAATAAAGTTAATCCCTGTTACATATACAGAAGATACACAAGGCTTTTGTGAATGTTATACTAGCAGAGACCTTGCCAGCTTCGATTGACAGGGATTAGTATTCTCTATCTATTTTGAGAGAGACTTGTATGTTTTTCCCCAAACACAGCAAAATAACATTGAGGAGAGCTCATTTTACTGTTGTAAAGTCATAGTTAAAATAATTCACATTCAGAAATCAAATCTGGGGAAAACTCTACAGCCTTTTTGCACTAGGAAACATAACAAAAAATAATTAGACTATTGTTTTCATTTTGTATCAGCAGCCTGGAGTTTACTGGAGAAGTTTTACCACAGGCTATGGGCACCCTCTGTGTAATGTGCTCTCAAACATGAATGAGCAGTTCAAGAACTAGGGATATTGATTGACTGGTTGGTTGGTTGATTTTGATTGATAGTGGTGCTGGGATATTGAATCCAGGACATCAAACATTGCAGGCAATTGCTCTACCGCTGAGATATTTTCCCAACCCCAAAACTATTGTTATTTAAATGATTGTAAATGCTCAAATAGATAGCTCAGGAAATACTTCAACATTGTTTGGACATTATATTTGACATGAACCAAATACCAGATGCTCAGAAAACTGAGACAGAGAATTGGAAATTCAAGGCCAGCCTGGGCAATTTAGTGAAATTCCATCTCAAATTTTCAAAAAATGAAAAAAGGGCTGGGGTTGCAGCTCAGTGGTAGAGCACCTTTAGATTAAGCTCCCAGTTAAAAAAAAAAAAAGTTTTGACATGAAATAAAAAAGAATGGGTCTGGGGTTGTAGCTCAGTGGTAGAGCACTCATCTTGCATGTGTGAGGCCGTGGGCTCAATCCTCAGCACCACATAAATAAAACAAAGGTATTGTGTCCAACTACAACTAAAAAATAAATATTAAAAAAACATGAAATCCTTGGACCAAGTTCTGTCTCTTTCTGATTATAAAGTTTTTTATCTGACAGTAGTTAAAAGTCTGACCTATCACAGGATATCAGAAATCCCTAATTTTGGCAGACCCAAATAAGGGAGTTAAAAGATGTTCCTGAGAATAACTTCTTAAAAGGAAATTTTTACTTAACTAGTCTGTTCCCAAATATTTCTCCCCAATTTGTCTCTACCACTTTCAAATTCCAGAGTCATGTTTGAAAACAATATGTTCTTCTGCACATCTTTTTCTGCTTTAAACACAACTTTTAGAATTTTATCTTTCATATTTACAGAAAATTTACTAACCAGAAATATCTCTTCCAAACTTAATACCTCTGTATTAAAGTCTAACTTTTCTTGTTTGCAATCAATAGAAACCCAGTTCAAACTAGCTCAAGGGGGTGGTAAACAAAATTTATTGAGAGGACATTTGAATATATAATGCAATTTGAGATATGCATGACAACCAAAACTGATTTAAAACAATCAGAAACAGAACTTGAAAAACTGTATTATCTTTCCTGTTCTTTTCTCTTTTATTCTATCTGCTGGTTTCATTCTCTTTTACTGAAGGCCACCTTCTTCCACATGGGAAAAATGCCCTCCTATAATTCAAAGTTATTTTTATTACTATAAACTGTCTCATGCCTTTTCTAGCCCCAAGTTCAAAAATCTTGATGAACTTGCATCAACTCTAAATTTGGAGAAGGAAATTGGAGGCACATTTGTGTGTGTTTGTGTGTGTTTGTGTGTGTGTGTGTATGTTTATTAATATGACTGCTCTCATTTATTTCACATGCTTGTAATTGGGGTAGGAGATAGATGCCCTCCACAGAATAAAGAGAGGCAAATAAATATCTGTGGATGTCAGTATTCACCAACACCAGTCATTTGAAGGTAAGAGAATCAGTTTTCTTTTGTAATTCTTGTATTATTTTGTGTGTCCACAAAATTGAAAGAACTTCTTTTTCACAATTAGAACAACAAATTAGCCCAAATACTTTGAACTGACAGGAATTTGTCTGTGAATTGGTATTCAATGACAATGATAATTCCATATTGATGCTGAATTTCTGTAAACTGCCTGCAGAGGCAAAGCAGACTACCTGGAGTGGTGGTCATTGATGGGGCTTCCTTATAGAATGGGATTAGTAAGGCCTGTAACATCTGTATCTCCTTCAAATCTCCCCTGGAACATTCATTTTTCCTTATACACTTGGCTTTCACATGCTTTTAGTGCATTTGTTTCCTCACGCACCTAGATGTTTCCCTTTAGTAATTTTTCAAAGGAAGAGGTACAATAGAAAAAAACCTAAACAAAGTGGATTTGTTGTTTCTGTTTCTGCCTGCAGTGATCACTTTTGACAGATACTATATACATGATAAATGTGTTATGATAAAATGGTGTTAAAAATGTCTGGTGAGTTCTAGCACTTTCATAATTTGGTCACATACCTAGTCTCCATTATATTTGAAAGCTTTCAGAATTTGGTCACATACCTAGTCTCCCTTATGGGCTGAAAACAGCAAATACCATCTCCTCTAGGTGATTATAACCAATTTTAAGATAATATTAATTTGAGTACCAAATCAGAGAAAGAAGTTTACTACTAGTACTTTTAGGTTTGGTCTTTTTCATAATTTTTCCTAACAACATATTTGGATGAATCCTACACTTCTCATACACTGAAATCTTTTAAAATAAATCCGACCAGGCACAGTAGTGCATGCCTATAGTAGTAGTGGCTCAGGAGGCAGGGGTAGGAGGATTACAAGTTCAAAGCCAGCCTCAGCAACTTAGGTAGCCCTAAGCAACTTTGCAAGATTCTGTCTCAAAATAAAAAATCTAAAATAATGGGCTAAGTATGTTGTTTAGTGGTTAGGCACCCCAATACCAAAATATTGAAACAAACAAACAAACAAACAAATAAAATAGGCCCATAGATTCAAACATGTTTGTACTACTCCTTTCCTATCTTACTTCACAAAAACTTTAGCTGGAAAGTGTAGAATTCAAATCCATCTCTAAATCATTATTACTTTTGTGTTTCTTACATTGATCTGGAATATCTTGAAAAGAGCATGATTCCAGTCACCAGAAGAATTTAAAAAATTAAACTTTATCATAATACATGAATGGTAATGCATTTAACAATGTTAGAACTCCACAGCTGCACTCAGAGCACTTGTTTATTGTGTGTGTTTGAGTGTGTGCCTGTATGTGTGTAAATGGTGGGGATGAGGGAGACCAAAGGTGGCTTAGTAGGAAGTAAAGGTGCACTGCATGCAGAGATACAGTTGTTTAATTGTTTAGTTTTTTTCTTCTTTTTCTAGCTTCTCTGGAATCTTAGATTGTAGATTAAAAGCCCCCTACTTTTCTGATATAAAAATTGTTTTTCCATAACTTTTCCACATAAAGAGATTTGTTTCTGTTAATCCCTGAATGAATGTTGGCATTGGCAACAAAGTGGAGATGAGGTCACCTTTGCAAACTAAAGGAACTTTCCTTTGTGAATTTAATAATCCCAACATTATTGTATCTACAATTTTGGTGGCCCTTTGGCCTTAAAGGAGCAACCCAGAAGAGAAATTATAGAGCATAAATGGCCCCTTTTCCTCAATGAGATCAGGAAAAAGTAAAGTTGACAATAAGATCAACCAGGGCTGGGATTAAGGTGACATCAGTAAACCAATATACGTAAGTGCAGTGTGGTTTCTCTCTTTATTTTAAATTTCACTTTTTTGTTCCTTATGGAATTTTGCATTAATTTAGGTTTTTAAAGACTATTACATTAAGTGATATCTATCTTTACTATTAAGTTTTTGAGTGATCCCTTAAAATTTGTATCTGAAACACTTGTCTTAAACTTGTTCCAGTAATTAGTTGATTTCAAGATGCAAGTTCTATGAGATATCTCTGAGGTACTGATGGAAGTCACAGGTGGAATTTAAGCAGGAAAATTTGAAGCATGTTCCTTGATATTCTGAATATGGGATAGCAGGAGCAATGGTGAAGAATGTAAGGGTATAGAACAGAGTTGATGATCTGAAGTCTTGCAATCTAGGACTAGAACTACATGTGTATGGCCATGATTTACTAAATGAATTGTTCACATCTTTTTCTTCTGCATAGCATGCAGCAGTATGAAAAATTTTAGCTATCAGATAAATTCAGTGCACAAATGCATTGAGATTTTTTGCATCTATTTCATCCATTGATTTTGTATACCTATTTTATAAAGAATCTGTCTATATTTTTTTTCTTTTAATGCCCTGGTCAAGCTTTAGTTTCAGGGATCTACGAGTCTCATAAAGTGAGATGGCAATTGTTACTCTTCCTCTATTATATGAAAGATTTTTGTGTCCAGAATTTATTAATTTTCATTATGGATTGGATATAATTTACTATTGAAGCCATCCATGAATGAACTTTATAGTGTGTGGGAAGATCTTGAATATCAAATTCAATTTTTTACATATTCTACAATTCCAATTTTCTGTTTTCTTATCTGTCAGTAACATGTTTTGCAAAATATTTCCATTCTATGATGTTGAATTTATTGGCAAGGAGTTACTTATACTTCATCCTGTCTATGCATTTAGGGTCTATAGTAATGCCCCTCTTTCATTCAAGATGTTGGTGATATGTTTTTCTTCTTTTGTCTTTATCACTACAGTGATAAAGTGAGAGTACTAATTTATTTTTTGAAAACAAACCCTTAACTTTGTTCTTTGCCTGTTGACTTCAGATTTCCATTTCATTGATTTCTACTATTATATTTTACTTTCTTTTATCTTATTTGGGTGTAGTTTTTTCTTCTTTTTCTAGCTTCTCTGGAAGCTTAGACTGTTGAATATAAGCCCCCTACTTTTCGAAAATAAATTAAAATATATAAAAATATAAATGAAAAGTGTTAATTTCTCTATATACATTACTTAAGCTGTGCTTCATGAATTTTCCTATGTTGTGCTTTCATTACTGTTCAGTTTATCTATAGATTGGTTTTCTTCATTGACCCAGAGGTCAAGTACAAGTACATTACTTAATTGCCAAATATGCAAGGATATTATTTTGACACCCAAAATAACTGTTTGTGTCTGAAAAAAAAAACTATATGATTGAAATCCTCTGAAGTTTATTGCATTTTTTTTAATGGATGAGTTTTCTTGGTGTGATTCCCAAGTATAGAAATGTGTGTTCTGTAACTATTGGGCATGGTGTTTTACAAGTATCAATTAAATTAAGTTGATTGATATTGTTATACAAATCTTCTTTATTCTTTTTACTACATGTTCTATAATTACTAGGAAAAAATGTTAAATTTATCAACTGTTTTAAAATTTGTCTATCCTTTCATGTCTACCATATTTTCAACCTCATATATTTTGAAATTCTGATATGAGATGCACCTAGGAGTAGGATTAATTTACTTTATGGGTTAATGAAACTCATAATTATGAAATGTTACTTTTAATCTCTAGTTACTCTGTGTCTGATATTAATAGTCATTCCATATTTGTTATGCTTGGGATTTCCAGGGTATATGTTCCTTCATTATTGACTTTCAGCCTGTCTTTATACTTAAAGTACCTCTTTTGGTAAATGGAATAGGGTTGAATTTTGCTTTCTTATCCAGTGTTGTTATTTTTATTTCAAAGTGAAAAAGTCAGCCAGGCACAGTGGCACATGCCTGTAATCTGAGCAACTCTAGAGGTTGAGGCAGGAGGATCATGAGTTCAAAGCCAGCCTCAGCAATTGAGACACTGTCTCTAAATAAAATACAAAAAATGGCTGGGGACATTGTTCAGTGAATAAGTGCCTCTGGATTCAATTCTTGGTACCAAAAAAATATTGAAAAGTTGTTTTGATTTACATATAATTATTTGTTGTATCTACTTCATTTTTTATTCATACTCTGTTTTGATTCATTTGTTCCTAATTTCCTGTTTTCTTTTGGCTTTATTATGTGTGTTTTGGTATTTCATCTTATATCCTTAATTGACTTGTTAGTTATAACATTATCAGGGGGCTGGGGATGTGGCTCAAGCGGTAGCGTGCTCGCCTGGCGTGCGTGCGGCCTGGGTTCGATCCTCAGCACCACATACCAACAAAGATGTTGTGTCCGCCGAGAACTAAAAATAAATATTAAAAAAAAAATTCTCTTCTCTCTCTCTCTCCTCTCTCACTCTCTCTTTAAAAAAAAAAACATTATCAGGGGTGTTTCTTCTAAGGATAACAAGGCAGTCATTTCTTATCACACTTTACCTTAAATTAGTATTATGCTACTTCACTTAAAATCTGAAATGGTTCCAATTTTGTAATTCTCATCTTTATTTCTTTGGCACAGATCAGCACAAGATATAGAAGAGATATTTGAGAATTCATGTGGAGAAAACTGCTTTGTGTAAGCAAATTGGATAATATCTCAAAAAGATCTTAATATTTATAGTATAAAAATATTTCAAAATGGGGAGAAACATAATGAGATTAATCAGTGTTGAATAGCCTGCAGCCAAATTCCAAATCTAAATGTACACTAGAGAACTCATGCTGGAGAGGAATTACATAAAATCAGAAAATGTGAGAAAGAATTCACTGATTGTTAAAGTTATATATGGGATCACATGCTGGACACAAATCCTATCGATGTAAGAAATATAGGGTATCTTTCAAATGTCTCTTGTATCTTGGGTCTCATATAAAATTCACATTGGGGTAGAATACTCTGAGTCTGCAAAATGTAAGAAAGCCGATATTTTTTCTTCATTCATTTCTGTACAGGTAACAACTCATAGTGAAGATAAGCCTCATGAATATAAGAAATGTGAAGAATTCTTCCATTTTCTTTGATGCTGTGAAAACTCCCAATGAACCTAAAAATTGTGGGAAAATCTTCATTGACCTTTATCCTTTAGGGCACATGTGAGAACTCATATTGGATTTATATTCTATGAATATAAAACATGAGAAAGTTTTTATACTTCACTTTCCTAATGTACGCATTAGAACTACCATTGGAAAGAAGACATATGACTAAAACTAATGTGGGAAAGTCTTCAGCTATTCCTTGATATAAAAAAGAGCCCTATACATACAAGAAATATAGGGACATCTACAGTTTCACTTCTTTCTTTAATAAGTACATGAGTACTAAAACTGGAGAAAAATCCTCTGATTACAAAAAATGTGACAAATCCCTCATTTCTTCTTATATATACTGCACATCACCTTTTGAAGGGAACCACTGCAATTGCTAATTTTAGATGTCAGCTTGCCTGGATTAAGGGATGTGTAGAAAGAGAGTAATCATTACTTCTCAGTATGTCTGTGAAGGTTTTTCTGGAAAAGTTCGATATTTGAATCAGTGGACTGAGTAAGGAAGATCCACACTCACCCAATAAGAATAGGCACCAGCCTTTTTTTTGGGTGGGGGGAGTAACCAATAGAAGAAAAAGGCACAGGAAAGGACCTCTGTGTCTTCTGAAGTTGGGAATTCAGTATAATCTCCTATGCTGGAAGGTCAGAACTCCAGGTTCCTCAGCCTTTAGACTCCCAGACTTTCCCAAATACTACCTCATGTCATCAAGTCATTGGACTTGAACAAAGCTTTGCCACCAGCTTAGCTGATATTCCAGCTTGCAAATGGCCATTGTGGGACATCATGGCCTCCATAATTATGTGAGTTCATTCCTTTTCTCCCTCCATCTTTCTCTCTCATTTGTTTCTATATGTTTCTCTGGAGAAGCATGATTAATACATTCTTCAGTTGCTCCTCATTCCTCTTATAATGCATGATAATTATCATTAGAGAGAAATTCTATTAATATAAGGAGTATATGAAAATACCAACTTGTATCTTGTTCTTTCAAAGGTTTTTGAAAATTCACATTAGAGAGAAGCCATAGAAATGTAAGAAATGTCATACAGTATAATTACTAACACTTCAGTGTGCATGTGAGAACACATACTGAAGAGAAATTATACAGATATAAAATTGTAGGTAAGACTTCAAGTCTTTCTCATTGCTTAGTCAGCAAGTGAGAACTCATACTGGTAGATAGACTAGAGATCATGGAAAATCCTTTAGTTTTCACTCATATTTTCATAGGCATGTGAAAACACACAATGGAATGAGCCCCAATAAATAAAATCAATGTGGGAAAGCCTTCAAATGGCTTTCATATTTATGCATGAGGAAATTTATTCTGGAAGAGAAATATTTAAAATGAAAGTATAGAATTGTTTGCCATTCTTCAAGTGGACCCCTAGCTCATAGTTTATCATTTTTATTTGCTAATAAAATCCTCTACAGTAATGACCATTGCTCCCAGTACCCTTTCAGCTATATCACACAACATTTGACATATATTATGGTTCACTAATATAAATGATTAATTTCAATTATGAAGTTCAATTGGATGTATGGCTAAATTAAAACTTATTTTAATTTGCAAATATAAGTTTTTGAAATTACTTTTATTATTGTTTTTAATTAATTTCCATTATGCTCAATTCATGTGATCATATTATAATTGACTATGATACTTATTGGAGTTTTTCCTGGCCTACTATGGCAGAATTTGTGTTTCCCTACTTCCCTTCTTCCTTGATAAGAAGAAGTGAGAGGAGCTAAGCAACTTGGAATTTTTCAGGTTATTGGAATTTACTAAGGAGAGGTGTATCTTTAGCATTATCATAGCCAGTGTAGTATACAAGTTACTGTGTTGGTCAATTGGTGTTGATAGAAATTTTAAAATGTGTAGTTATCAAAAAGGGCAGTTTCAATCTGACAGTCAAGTATCCTTTTGTATTCTGCTACAAGTTGGACACAACATTTCACACTTAAAAGAGAGAACTTGTAATCATGAGAATGAATAATGGTACCTCTGGCTTGTGTTATATGAAGTTTAGAACTATATTTTCCAGAATCCTCTTTGTTTGGTCCAGGTTACAGCTCGACCAAAAAGGAACCTCAGATTTGGAATGCAGAAATGAAGAAGAAATATATCTGCAAGACATACTGAATAGTTGCAAGAGTTAAGACAATGAAGTCTCTACACAACTATCAATAAGCAAATTGAAAATCAAACCTGAGTATTATGCTATAAGACAAAGAGGAAATAATAACTCTTGTATTATATGCCCATGGCATTTTTTAAACAGATACAGCATTTTTTATATCTTTATTTTATTTATTCATTTTTATGTAGTGTGTGGGATTGAACCTAGTGCCTCACACATGCTAGGCAGGTGCTGTACCAACAAGCCACAACCTCAGCCTTACTCATGGCATTTATGGACTGACTTTAATCATACATTTGGTGCATTTTTGCTGATAAAATTCTTATAATGTGGCTACCAGAAAATCCTTAAACTGGCGCCTGTGGTTTTTTGATCCAACCCATTATTTTGAAAGCATTCTTGGTTTCTTGCAAAAATAAAAGATCACAAAAGTACTATATTTATTTTGCTGATCCAGTTATTCATTGGACTATCCTTACATAGTTCCCTGGTTTCTTTTCATTAAATAAATAAATGTTAGAGAACAAAAACCTGGTACCAGATGCTACACATCGGACTAGTTTTATGATTCTTTAGATAAGTTCTAAAGAAATTTGTTAAACAAATGTAGTCAATATATATTTTAAAGTTGTGTGTTTGTATTAATCTTTCACCATATTCTGATATATTATAATGTATATACTTAATAAAGAAACACCTCTTTCAAATTACAATTTAATTAACATTTTTCATTGAAAATGTTAATGAAAACTAACTTAATTATTCAACTAGTGGTTAAAAATATATTAAAATTAAGCCCATGAAAAAACTGCTTAGCATAACTATACATTCCTGATGGAGCAGCAAATATTTAAAATTATCATTCATGGGCTGGGGATGTGGCTCAAGCAGTAGCGCGCTCGCCTGGCATGCGTGCGGCCCGGGTTCGATCCTCAGCACCACATACCAACAAAGATGTTGTGTCCGCCGAGAACTAAAAAATAAATATTAAAAATTCTCTCTCTCTCTCTCTCTCTCTCTCTCTCTCCTCTCTCACTCTCTCTTTAAAAAAAATTATCATTCATTTTTGTGATATCTTTGGAATATACCTTGTAAATGATATAAAGTCAACAAGGAGACATAGAGGATATTGTTGATTATATAAAAATTAAAATTTTAGCCAGGTGCATTGGCACATGCCTGTAATCCCTGTGGCCCAGGAGGCTGAGGCAGGAGGATCTAGAGTTCACAGCCAGCCTCAGCAACAGTGAGAGGAGCTAAGCACCTCAGTGAGACCCTGTCTCTAAATAAACTACAAAATAAGGCTGGAGATGTGGCTCAGTGGTTGAGTGCCCTGAGTTCAATTCCCAGTACCCCAAAAATATTTTTTAATTTTTGAAAAATAATTTAAAATTTGTCTTTATGTATACTTTAATGCAATCTTAAATTTAACTTTATTTTAAAGTTCTTAGAATTTTAGTTCACTATTCATATTTATGTAACATTATCTGCTATTAGATCTTACTAGTTATCAGTGTTTAGGTAATGGAGGATAAAAGAAGTTAGCTGTACCAGACCATATTATAAGTGGAAAACATAAGTAATTTGTTGTCTAAAGTCGTGTTTAAGGATTTCATTAATCCATAACCAGTCCCACTCATAAGAACTTAGTACATTAGTTCTTGCTAGGCAAATCCTTTCATTATCTTACATAATATAAGAATGGATAATCTAGTCAGGCATGGTGGTACATGCCTGTAATCTCAGTGGCTTGGGAGACTGAGGAAGGAGGATTGCAAGTTCAAAGCGAGCCCCAGCAGTTTAACAAGACCCTCAGCTACTTGGAAAATCCTGTCTCTAAATAAAATATTAAAAAGGGCTGAGGATGTGTCTCAGTGAAGTGCCCTTGGGTTCAATACCCAGTACCAAAACAAAATGGATAATCTATAATATTATTAGAATATTTTCATTGTGTGTTTGTATTAATCTTTCACCATAAATACCAGTTGAATTCAAGTTTATAGCCCCAAAAGAGTGAATAAACGCATGTATTAAGACACACCTTTAAATTAACCCAATTTTCCTCTAAACTTAGAAGTTGTTTTTTCTGTGTGGATCCTTAAAATTGTCTTTATATTTTTGACTCTGTTTTCTGTCATCTAAATATTTTCTTATTAATTTTAACACACCATGATGTACTGTGGTAAACTAAGTTCCTATTATTGTATTTTTAAACATCAAAACATGTTTTAAGAATAGCAATATATTTTTTTAATTTTTTTCTTAGTTGTAGTTGGACACAATACCTTAATTTATTTATTTTTATGTGATGCTGATGATCGAACCAAGCAACTGGCATGTGCGAAGCTAGTGTTCCACCACTGAGCCACAACCCCAGCCCTAAGAATAACAATATATATTAACTACAATATTTTTTGCTATTTTTCCACATGATTTTATGAGTGAAGAAAACCAAAGTTTTGCATAGGTGGAAGATAGATGAAAATTGTGTGCTGACTGTATTCTTTTACATTTTGGATCCAAATATTTAAATAGGGCTGAAGGTATATAGGTCTAGCCCACCTGGTATTATATATTTAAGCAGTACAATTACCTGGAAAAGAAAGATGTCTTAATTTTCCTTCAAGATGTCATTTGGGATGATAACTAGTATTTAGATATAAAACTCTTAAGGGTTAAGACTTTTTTTGGCAGCCTATGGATCCCTTTATAGAATGTTTTAAAGTAAACATAAAATGTATATGATTACAAAATAAATTACTTCAAAATATAATTATCAAAACATTTCAGAACAAAATAATAATATGATGATAATAATATAATAATATGTGCTCCTTGGTAATACACTGAATAATGTAATATGGGAATAACGAGTTAATTTTTGTTTCAAATATAGTTGCTTATCTTGAATAAAAATAATTAATTCGGGGAAGACATTGACTAAAATCTTTATACATTGCTTAGCAAGTGATTTTTTGACAGAGACTATGGAAATATCATAGAGGCCTCACCAAAATAAAAGCAATCTGACTTCACTCTTTGGTGGTTGAATGACTACTGAGTGTAAAAATGCCCAATGGCTGATCAGTTGGGAATTTTCCCAAACGGCATTTAACCTGTAAAACTTTAGAAATTCTCTACTGTAAACTGAACAAGTCTTTGTGGCATCATAGAAAGGCTACAGAGGGAGAAAGAAGTGAGGTTTGGCAATAGAAGACTATCAGTAGGGGCTGGTGTTGTGGCTCAGTGGTAGAGCACTTGCCTAGAATGTGTGAGGCACTGAGTTTGATTCTGAATAGCACATATAAATAAAATAAAGGTATATTGATGATTAAAAAAATAAAACTATCAATAGTCCATAAATGTAGCAGAAATAAAATTGAACTTCGAGGTAGGTCAAAGGCTGTAGGTAGGTTCAGTAACATCTGCTACAGTTCATCTCCTACCACTCAATCACTTGTGCCACATATTAAATCCACACTATCATTGATGTTTCAAGGTAGCAAACAACCACAAAATTTGTTAAAGATTAAAATTAGATGGTTTTTGCTGGGAATGATGGTGTGTGCCTGTTATCCCAATGGTTCAGGGGGCTGAGGCAGGAGAACCATGAGTTCAAAGCCAGCCTCAGAAATTGCAAGGCACTAAGTAACTCTGTAAACCCTGTCTCTAAATATAGAAAATAGGGCTGGGGATGTGGCTCAGTAGTTGAGTGCTCCTCAGTTCAATTCCCAGTACCAAAATAAATAAAGGGTTTTCCAAGACCTAGTGCTACTGCTACTCCCAATCTACTATTGTCTCCCTAATCTACTATGTAATTTAGAGTCCCCTTATTCATGGCAAGCACTCCTATTGATCTAGATTTCTTGTTTGATAGTATGATGTCAACCTTCATTCATGAGAGTTCTGAGCTTCTGGCACCTTACTTTTATTAGATTATAGTTGCTGCAATTGCCTATGGACAGTTAGCAACATGCAGAAAAACACCAGGGGACAACCAATCTCCTGAGTTCCAGATATGTTCCTCCCAGCCTTCAGATAAAACAATGACCCAGTTCCTCAAGGAAAAAAAAAGTCTACTCAGATTGTCAGGTAGCAAAAAGATTGTCCACCTAAAATAAATACTTACTGAAGATAAGTCTCTGGCAAGCTAAGTAGCTACTATTGCTTACCACAGCAAAATGGTGAGCTAAAAACTTAGGATTCTTAAATTCTCAAGTCAGGACATAGTCTGAAGACTAAATACTTTTATGATTTCTCTAATAGATTATCTTTTATCCTGGAGATAACTATAGTACTGGCATAGATAAAAATAAGACACAAGTCTGCTTCTTAAGGCTAATAAATAATTGCAAACATTGACTTCATAAGCACTGCATATTTTATGAAAACACTAAAACACTAATTGAGAAATTATTAGAATTGGAATGGGGACAGCTAGGTGAATTCAGATATAACCTGCTACCCCCAAAGTAATTGGGCTTTTTTTTCCTAGCAAAAAACAAACTATATTTTTCAATGAAACTGTCCTACCTTTCATAATGTTCAGAATGACCTCAACTGAGACAATTTCATTGCATAAGGTTGACAATTTCCTTTATGTCATCTACCAACTCTCATGGCCTCTTGACCTATAATTAGAGAAATATCCTCAGATGTTCAAGAGGGGCAGCAAAAGCGAGGCACTAAGCAACTAATCAAATCTATCCCAATTTAGAAGACATGCATACTAAAGTAATTGCAACTTAATGTCATAAAAATTTTAGGAATATGTTTAAGAATAAGTTGTTAGTCTACCAGAATAGAAAGGGAAGAACAAAGGTTTAGATTGGACTGAATCTGGTTGGATATATTTCCCAGGGATTATGAATTCAGTATTCAAGCTTTGACAACATTAATTCTAAAAGTTCTCTTAGCCAGCTGAGATAAACCTGCATCCAATGGCTGTGAGAATTAAATGAGATTAGCATGCTATTAATTATATTAACAGAGTCATAGGCCAGAGACCTGACTCTGAGGATCACCCCAAACCAGCCACTCACCCCAAAATCCACATGGAAAAGTAATGATAAAAATCAAGAAAGAAAATTTAACCATTATGTCCATGCTGGGTAGATGAGGAGATGAGTGTTTCCAAACCTGTCTTTGGAGGTGCTGACATGTGCTCCCAGATTGTATAGAGAGAAACAGAAATATGCACAGTCAAGCAGCCTGGAAAAATGGTGAAGGAGAAACACAAGGGATTCCTGTCCCAGAGACTGTGATTCTGCCCATTAGCAGGGATAGCAGATTTTTAAAGAGGTAATCTGAGAGGACACCCCATTTGGTCAGGGAATATCCATCACTGGGGAAAAGCTGTTCTTGCTATAATAGCATCCATCAAACTAATATGCCTGGGGAGATTGGCAAAATAAATGACTGCACTCAGAAAAGAAAAAGAAACTAAGGCCAACTGGTGTTTGTAGGCAGCCTCTTCAAAGGAATCTTCAAGTAAGCCTAAAGAAAAAGATGGAAAGGGCCTCCTTCACTACATATCAATATGCCTAGTATAAGAAAGAGCTCAAAAAGGAGCCTCTGGGTACAATTGACAGTGGGGGACTCACTTAAAGTTGATGGCATCATGATAATGGTGAGGCAGACAGGACAGGCTCAAAAAGATCCTGTGCTCCAACCCCATGAATGCAACCTGGGGGTTTTTGCATATGCCAGATTGTCTGATCTCTCTCCTGGGATAAATTTTTTTTGTGTAAATTACATGCATAGATAAAATTCATAAGGACTGTTTGAGAATATGAATTTAAGAAAGGATCCAAAACTAGGAAAGATAAAAGACAGTTATAGATATGGAAATATATTTTAGTATGGAAATTAGAAGTTAAAGGAAGTGTTTCTGGATGAAAAAGTATTTTGTCTGACAAAGTAATATTTTGGGGCTAAAGTCCAAGATGAAAGATGTCAAAACTAAGGATGTAAAGAAGTTGTGAATATCTAAGTAAGTCATAGAAGGTTTGTGGAAGGTAATTCTCAAAAGTTTGTGTTTGTGATTGAGTTGGCTATAATTAGCACAGTGAAAGTTAACTGAACTTTAATGTACTGATATGAAGCAAAGTCTGAAACATTGATCTGCTCCTATCAAGATAATTTTCTTGTGTTTATTAGGTTTTATTACTTGGGGAAACTGTCTTTAAAAAATTGGGGATTAGGGCTGGGATTGTGGCTCAGCGGTGGAGCACTCGCCTAGCATGTGCAAGTCCCTGGGTTTGATCCTCAGCACCATATAAAAATAAATAAAATAAAGGTATTGTGTTCAACTACAACTAAAAAATAAATATTTTTTTCTTTTTTTTATTGGTTGTTCACAACATTACAAAGCTCTTGACATATCATATTTCATACATTAGATTGAAGTGGGTTATGAACTCCCAATTTTACCCCAAATGCAGATTGCAGAATCATGTTGGTTACACATCCACAATTTTACATAATGCCCTATTAGTAATTGTTGTATTCTGCTACCCCTACTATCTATCCCCTACTATCCCCCCTCCCCTTCCCTCACATCTTCTCTCTCTACCCCATCTACTGTAATTCATTTCTCTCCTTGTTTATTTTCCCATTCCCCTCACAACCTCTTATATGTAATTTTGTATAGCAATGAGGGTCTCCCTTCATTTCCATGCAATTTCCCTTTTCTCTCCCTTTCCCTCCCATCTCATGTCTCTGTTTAATGTTAATCTTTTCTTCCTGCTCTTCCTCCCTGCTCTGTTCATAGTTGCTCTCATTATATCAAAGAAGACATTTGGTATTTGTTTTTTAGGGATTGGCTAGCTTCACTAAGCATAATATGCTCTAGTGCCATCCATTTCCCTGCAAATTCCATGATTTTGTCATTTTTTAGTGCTGCATAATATTCCATGGTGTATAAATGCCACATTTTTTAATCCATTCATCTATTGAAGGGCATCTAGGTTGGTTCCACAGACTAGCTATTGTGAATTGTGCTGCTATGAACATCGATGTGGCAGTATCCCTGTAGCATGCTCTTTTAAGGTCTTCAGGGAATAGTCCAAGAAGTGCAATAGCAGGTTCAAATGGTGGTTCCATTCCCAGCTTTCCCAGGAATCTCCATACTGCTTTCCAAATTGGCCGCACCAATTTGCAGTCCCACCAACAATGTACAAGTGTACCCTTTTCTCCACATCCTCGCCAGCACTTGTTGTTGTTTGACTTCATAGTGGCTGCCAATCTTACTGGAGTGAGATGGTATCTTAGGGTGGTTTTGATTTGCATTTCTCTGACTGCTAGAGATGGAGAGAATTTTTTCATTTACTTGTTGATTGATTGTATATCCTCCTCTGAGAAGTGTCTGTTCAGGTCCTTGGCCCATTTGTTGATTGGGTTATTTGTTATCTTATTGTCTAATTTTTTGAGTTATTTGTATACTCTGGATATTAGGGCTCTATCTGAAGTGTGAGGAGTAAAAATTTGTTCCCAGGATGTAGGCTCCCTATTTACCTCTCTTATTGTTTCTCTTGCTGAGAAAAAACTTTTTAGTTTAAGTAAGTCCCATTTGTTGATTCTTGTTATTAACTCTTGTGCTATGGGTGTCCTATTAAGGAATTTGGAGCCCGACCCCACAATATGTAGATCTGAGCAAACTTTTTCTTCTATCAGATGCAGAGTCTCTGATTTGATATCAAGCTCCTTGATCCATTTTGAGTTAACTTTTGTGCATGGTGAGAGAAAGGGATTCAGTTTCATTTTGTTGCATATGGATTTCCAGTTTTCCCAACACCATTTGTTGAAGATGCTATCCTTCCTCCATTGCATGCTTTTAGCCCCTTTATCAAATATAAGATAGTTGTAGCTTTGTGGATTAGTCTCTGTGTCCTCTATTCTATACCATTGGTCCACCCCCCTGTTTTGGTACCAGTACCATGCTGTTTTTGTCACTATTGCTCTGTAATATAGTTTGAAATCTGGTATCGCTATACCGCCTGATTCACACTTCCTGCTTAGAATTGCTTTTGCTATTCTGGGTCTTTTATTTTTCCATATGAATTTCATGATTGCTTTATCTATTTCTACAAGAAATGCCATTGGGATTTTGATTGGTATTGCATTAAACCTATAGAGAACTTTTGGTAATATCGCCATTTTGATAATGTTAGTTCTGCCTATCCATGAACAGGGTATATTTTTCCATCTTCTAAGATCTTCTTCTACTTCTCTCTTTAGGGTTATGTAGTTTTCATTGTATAAATCTTTCACCTCTTTTGTTAGGTTGATTCCCAAGTATTTTATTTTTTTTTAGGATATTGTGAATGGAGTGTTTTTCCTCATTTCCGTTTCAGAAGTTTTGTCGCTGAGAAATGCCTTTGATTTATGTGTGTTGATTTTATATCCTGCCACTTTTTTTTAAAAATTGGGGATTATACCTCATTTAAAAAGTATTAAATAATTACATTGTAGCTGGCTAAATAAGCAATAGTTACTTACATTATAACAATGTAATTGACACCTTAAATACATGTGACTATGTATATGTATGCATCTGAGAACTATATCTGTCTAAGCCTTGTCTAAGTGTTATATAAAAGTTTATAAAATGAAAGTTTATCAGCAAGATAAACAATAAGTGATCCCTTTTATACATTGTATCTGACATAGAAGGGCCACACTGTCATTTTAAGACCTGTCTTATATCTCTTTGCTTTTTTGGGGTAGGGTACCAGGGATTGAACTCAGGGGCACTCAACCACTGAGCCACATCCCCAGCCCTATTTTGTATTTTATTTAGAGACAGAATCTCACTGGGTTGTTTAGCACCTTGCCATTGCTGACGCTGGCTTTGAACTCACCATCCTCCTTCTCAGCCTCCCAAGCCACTGGGATTACAGGCATGCACCACCATTCCAAGGCTTATCTGTTTGCTTTCACTAAGTCAATTTCTGATCATTAGCACTGTTTCCAAAATGTATACAAGATTGAAGGCTAACCTTGATTTTTGTTAACCCATGCAGATCTATGATTATTATCTTCATACACTCTGGACTCCAAATTGTACTTTAAAAGTTGAACTTAGTTAAATGTAAATCTTGGGAGAGCACTTTGCCAAGTTGGTGTTCTCCAAACAAAAATTATGTGTAACAAAAGTCTGAGATTTGTATAGAAATAACAAATTTGGTTGATATTTCTACATGTCAAATGATGTTTTTAATATCTGGATAAAGTAACTTGTTGTCAATAAGTTATATATAAAATTTTCTGTTACTCTTCAAACTAGAATTGGAATTTAAATGCATTTTTGGAAGACACTGAGAGCCTGATCTGTTTAAAGATGATATTGTAAAACATGAAAACATTCTGCCACTTTTTCCACAAAAAGGAAGTTAAAAGCTCTTTTAACCTTTCTTTGATTCATGTTTCAGATATAATGCTGTATTGTGTTATTTATGAAGAGACCCCATCTTACCGGAGATAAGGCTCTGCCTCCCACCTTACTCCATGTAAGAATGGCTCCAAAATAGGCTGAAATTCAGTTCATTTCAAATTGTATTCAAAAGACTGATTTTTGTTGTAATGATTACTGTGATCTCACACAGGGTATATAATGCATGACTAAGTAAAAGTTTCAAGATTATAAAAGAATTTTTCTTGGTTCGTACCTATTACATGATATTGATCTGTTATTTTGTATTTTCCTTGTAAACTTTATAACTGTTGCCCAATGGTGTTTTGCATAGGTACTGCTTCAAAAAAAAAAAAACCAACTTGGGTTAATTTGAGATAATAAGGTATCACATAGTTAGTATAAAATGTTGACTTCCAGTACTAATACTAATTAACCTCAATTAAATGAAAGGGGTAACTGTAAAATTATGGATATTGTTACTCCCTCTTTAAGCCTGGTGAAACTAGCTTGCTGGGTGTTTAAACCAAAACTTGGATACAAAAGTCAAAGAAATAAAAGGGCCAAGGAAAAATCAACCAAAATTTTGGCCCTTGCTCTCTAAGATCAGCCACGACCTAAAGAATGATGGGATTCCTCTCTAGGCCCTGCAACACTGGTGAATCATAGAGAAGATCCTAGAGAACAGAAAGCCCTCTAGTGCACACTAGGCAAAGAGGAGGATCATTGGAGATGGAAATGTCCCTGATACTTCCAAGAGAAGCCACCTAAGATCAGCATGACCCTGACCCATTCTAGCAGATGGCACCACTTGCAGAGGAAAGCTAAAGGAGCCAAGAGATTTTGCACATATCCCCAAGAGTAATCTCTGAGGAATCTCAGAGATTCCTTAGATTTATCACCTGTTTGCATCAGCTGACTCTTAAGAGTAAGCAAGAACAAGATCAGTTTTGACCAACTTGGTCTTAAACACCTGGCAAGAGAGTATAGCCTTAGCACAATCCTACATGAACATTTAAAGGGAAAAACGGTGGTTTATTTGAGTGAAAGTTAAGCTGTATCCTTGTCTATTAAGTGTAAATAAAGTACAGGTGGAGGCTATAAAGGAAGTTTTCTTGTGTGAGAGTGCCTCATAATGATGATCACAAAAGACTCTAGCATCACAAGTTCTTTCCTGAGTTAATTTGAGCCTGATCTCATAGACATATAAAACTTCCTAACTTTCTATATTGATAAACTTGGTTTGTTTTTCACGGATATGATTAAGAGCGTTCTCATGATTTCTAGAGACTGGCTGAAATACTAATTGCTTTTGTGCTTGTTTGCCGCAGTCTGGCTGGGCACAATTCAGGAGCCACTTGTCAAGCAGAAATGAACTGTATTTTTAGAACACACACGCTGCACCTCAGGAGCTCTTCAGGAATTCCCCCAGAGCCCAACTGCCACCACCGGCTTCCAGCGAGCCTCCCAACCCCCACTCCTCCCGCTCTTGAGGCCAATTGGCTGGGTCGAGTGGGCGGAGCCAAAAGAGTCCCCCAATAAGCAGTTCCATGGTCTGAAAGGGCAGGGAAACAGCTCAATGAGCATCACCGCAGAGGAGCCAATCAGCTGGCAGCTGGAAGTTCGCTGGGGCCACTGTGAGCCAATCAGCTGGAAGTTTGCTGGGGCCACTTTGGCTGTGGCTCTCAACATTTCCCCCTCTCTGTTTAATTAAACAACAAGAATGTGGTTTAGGGACCATGCCTGCCTTAGGTTGTCCAATACTACACTTGTTAAGTGCAGGGCAAGCTGAAATAAATTGTCTGCAGGGCAGGCTGAATGAATATTAGCTTCAGGATAACCCGGGCACTCAAAGCCCCCTCTGTCTGGTCCTTTATCACCTGTTTGCATCAAGTCTGACCACTCAACCCCACTCAAGGCTGAACACTAAACCCCACTCAAGGCTGAACACTTGACCCCCACCCGTCTGGTGCAACAGAAACTCACATCTGACCCCTGCCCCATCTACCTGAAGGCAGAAGATGACACCCCTAGCAACTATTGTATGATCCAATCATTGTACGCTAACAAGGCAGCTTACAGACCCAAAGACCCCATTAGATTTTGGCTATAGAAACTCCCTCCTTCCAGACCCCTCCCCCCCCCTCTCTCTTCTCCTCTTTCTCACTGCTGCAATAAAGATCTCTTGGTTGCTCTGAATATCATGGTCACTTTCCTTTCAGTGCTAATTGTTTACAAAAAAAGTAATGCTTTGCTGTCTTGTTTATAGTTGGCTTAGTATGATCCCTGCCCTAAGTATGTGTTGTCCAGTCACCTGTTATCTGCCAAAGGCAGTTGTGAGGTCACAGTGATATAATGCCTCACCAGAGGCCAAAAGCTCTGAGGCCACTCAATGATTTGCTGGCACATTTAGAACCATAAGCCAAAATAAGCTTTGTCTTTTTATGAGTTAATTATTTCAGGGATTTTGTTATCATTGATGGAAAGATGACTAGTTTCCCGTTTCTGGAAATCATACAACAATTTCATGAAAAAGGTGCTTCACAAAAAGATGTTTTCCTCAACATATGCCCCCCATCCTCATTCTTACAGTTTATAATCAGTAGAGAATAAATCTCTGTTCTGGGAGATATAACTTACACCCTGCAGGATATGTCTAGATATGACTAATATATTCTGGTGGGAATCAGGAAAACATGTGAGAATGGATTTTGAGGTTATTGGAACAGAATACAGAATTTAAGGCTAGAGGTGGTAGTGCTGAGGGCCATTACCAAGTAGGAATGACGCATTCGAAATTTCCTTGCCAGCGTACCCCATGTTAAATGACTTGCCTTGGAATTTTGCTGTTGACATTGCATGTAAGGTGACCTTGCTCAAGGAAGGCGGATCTGGGTTTAGAGCTGATCAGGTTTGAGGAAGTATCCCAGTCCTTGGGTTTAGGGCGTTCCCAGTTTAAGACCTTGGATTTTAGGGAAGTTCGATGTTGAGGATTATTGCTGCTGGAATTAGGGCGTTCCTGCTGCCTGAGCTCCCGTTGAGTTCTCGTGAGATTCAGAGAGCACTTTCGGAAGAAAGCCTCGTGGAGTAGGTGAATTGGGTGGCAGCAGAACTGGGATTGCCCGAGAACGTGTGTGGAGGCCGGTGTGAGTTCAGGAATAAAGAATTGCTGTTTGAATCTACAAAGCTGTGTGGTGGCTCGTGATTCTGTGCCCAGCCAAGACTGTGGCATTTGGTGGTCCGTACGGGGAGCATCTGAAACTTGGAGGTAAGTGAAATTGCTCGCCCCTGAGGGAAGGCGAGAGAATGGGTGACCATTTTAAAAAACGATGTGTTCTTGTTTTGATTTATTTCGTTTTTGTTTCAAGCTGCCTGTCCCTAGAAATTTCTCAGGCAAACTGGGAAAAATGGTTGGCTCAAGGTTTGAAGTTTGTCCGCCCTGAGGAAGAGAAATTTGATACAACGATTTTTTATTTAGTTTTTGTTTCATTCAGTTGCGGTTTTGTTTTGTGTTATCTTATTGGGTTGCGTTATCTTTATAGAAGATTAGAAATTAGTAAAAAAGAAACCGAAAAGGTGTTAAGTAAATTGTTAGAGGTTCAGACCATGGAGAAAGACATTTTAGATCAAGCAAAAGAGAAGGTCTCTAGAGCTAGTCAGACACAGGAAGAAAATTTAAAGGAAAAGGGGTTATTAGGAAAAAGGCCACAACAAGGGGCTGTTACTAACTCCGTTTTATTACCAGAGGGCGTAATTCAACCAACAGCCCCACCGATGGAAACAGCTGAGTGGCCCTCAAACCCCGTAGTTGATAAGTGGGATCCTGAGACAGGACCTCAAAGATTAGCATGCCCTGTACTTGAACAGGTAGGAGGGCAGCGAATTCACCGTGCTTTAGATTTTAAAACAGTGAAGCAGTTAAAGGAGGCTGTAACAACCTACGGTCCCCAAGCTCCCTTCACGGTAAGCATGGTCGAATCCATTACTAACTTGGACATGACGCCAGCAGATTGGGCTAGCATGTGTAAATCTGTGCTAAATGGAGGACAATATTTGTTATGGAAAGTTGCCAATGAGGAATTTTGCACGGAGACAGCTAGGCGAAATGCAGCAGCCAGTTACCCTCAAAGAAATCTAGATATGCTTTTAGGAAAAGGACCTTATGAGGGTCAATGGCAACAAATTGAATATGATCCTGCTATATATGCACAAATTGCTGCAGACGCAGTTAGGGCATGGAAGACTTTACAAGGACATGGAGATTCACAAGGTCAGCTATCTAAGGTAATACAGAGACCTAATGAACCTTACGCTGACTTTGTAGATAGGCTTATTCAAACAGCCGCCAAAATTTTTGGGGATACAGATCAAGCAATGCCATTAATAAAACAACTTGCTTATGACCAAGTGAATCGTTGCTGCAGAGAGGTTATTAGACAATGGAGACATGAAGACTTAAATACATATATTAAATTATGTAGAGATATTAATGAACAAGGGCAAGTCTTGGCAGCTGCAGTACAACAGGCTTTAGATGCCAGGCCAGAAAGATGCTATAATTGCGAACAAACAGGACATTTTAAAAGGAGTTGCCCTGTAAGAGGAGATTTTAACAAAACTAGAAATCAAATGAATAGAATACCGGGTATTTGCCCACGATGCCGTAGAGGGAGACATTGGGCTAATGAATGCCGTTCTCAAACCACCATAGAAGGTACTCCGTTATCAAAAAACGGACAAGGATCAGGTATTTACCCACGATATCGTGGAGAAAGGCATCAGGCTTCATTGCCAAAAAACGGACTGAGGGGCCCAATGCTCCGGGGCCCACAACCACAAATATACGGGGCAGTGGAGGAACCCAGCAACACCATCAGGGTGGTGCCCAGGACACATTGTCCATTAAATCCCTCATCAGACAAACCCGAGGGAGCACAGGGTTGGATATCTGCGCCTCTGCCAGAGCAGTACTAACTCCAGAGATGGGAGTTCAAATCATTCCTACAGGAGTAAAAGGACCTCTTCCCCAAGGAACAGTAGGCTTATTATTGGGACGTAGTTCATCTACATTAAAAGGACTTATGATAAGTCCTGGGGTAATTGATCCCGATTATGTAGGTGAAATAAAAATTATAGCTAGTTCTCCAGGAGGTATATCAGTAATTTCACCTGGAGATAGAATAGCACAGTTGTTAATAATACCCAGCCTACGTAATAAGTTCTCTAGTCATAATGTAGAAAGAGGTTCTAAGGGATTAGGCTCCACAGGTGTAGATTGGGCTATGTTGTCTTTAAATTTAGATTCTCGCCCGATGCTAAAACTAAATATTCAAGGTCACGAGTTTAATGGGCTACTGGACACAGGTGCTGACCTTAGCATCATATCTCGTCAAGAATGGCCAAAACATTGGCCATTACAACAAGCCATTCAAACGCTTCGAAGCCTAGGAGTGGCAACTAATCCCCATAGAAGTTCTATGGTATTAGATTGGAAGGATCCTGAAGGATGTGAAGGAACTATACAGCCATATGTTTTGGATCACCTTCCTATTAATTTATGGGGACGAGACGTCCTGGATCAACTAGGTTTGATGTTAACAAATAACATCAATTCTAATGCGCCCACTACTAGGACTAGACAAGGTGTTAAGAAAGAAAAAAGATTAGGAAAACAAGAACAAGGTTTAGCAGCACCAATTCAATTAGATCAAGGAACAGACAGACATGGGTCGGATTTTCAGAAAGGGCCACTGAGACAATCAAAATTACTTGGAAATCAGAAAGACCAGTGTGGGTTCCTCAGTGGCCCTTGACTAAAGAAAAGATACAAGTAGCCCATGATCTGGTCAAACAACAATTAGCGGAAGGACATTTACAACCTTCCGTATCTCCCCATAATACTCCCATTTTTGTCATCAAAAAGAAATTGGGTAAATGGAGATTATTGCAAGATTTAAGAGCCATTAATAATGAGATGGTTATTATGGGACCTGCTCAATCAGGGATTCCTCAATTGTCTGCTTTACCAAAAACGTGGCATGTTTTATCTATAGATATTAAAGATTGTTTTTTTTCGATTCCAATTCATCCCGAGGATAGTCCACGTTTTGCATTTACTATCCCTGCATTAAATCATGAAGGTCCTGATGAGAGATATGAGTGGAAAGTACTCCCTCAAGGTATGGCTAACAGTCCAACTATGTGTCAAATCTATGTAAATAAAGCAATCCAGCCACTTAGAAATCAAAATCCTGAACTAAAAATATTTCACTATATGGATGATGTATTATTAGCACATAAAGATAAAAACATATTGCTGGAATGTTATGCCACACTTACGAACTTATTAAAAAATTATAATCTAGAAATAGGAATACATAAAGTACAATTAAATTTTCCAATTAATTATTTAGGAGTTCTATTATCCTCAACCATGGTCCGTCCACCAAAAATTCAAATACGAGTAGATCAACTCAAATCACTCAACGATTTTCAAAAGTTATTGGGAGACATAAATTGGATAAGGCCTCATCTAGGCATACCAACAGGAGAGTTGGGACCTTTATTTGATATTCTAAAGGGTCCATCAGATCCAAATTCACCCCGAATGTTAACTCCTAAAGCTAGAAAGGCATTAAAAATTATTGAAACATATATGGAAAATATGCATCTAGATGGAATTGATATAAGTTTGCCTTTATTATTTATTGTACTACCAACAAAAAATATTCCTACAGGAGTATTTTGGCAAGAAGGTCCATTATTGTGGATACATTTATCTTATTCTCCTAACACTATTCTTACTAGGTATCCTGAGGCTGTAGGACAATTAATACTCAAAGGAATAAGAGCAGCAAAGGGAGTGTTTGGAATTTCTCCCAATAAAATTATTACTCCATATACTATGGATCAAATTGATGAGTTAGCTAATGAGTTAAATACTTGGGCAATAATCATGTGTAAATCTAATGTTTCATTTGATAATCATTTGCCATCGAATCCTTTGTTGTCTTTTTGGTCTAAGCATCCTGTAGTTTTTCCTAAAATGACAAGGAAAACACCTATCATGAATGCTACAAATATATTCACTGATGGGTCTAATAATGGTACAGCAGCCGTAGTTACCCCTGATCAAACTTTTACATTTTTAGTACCCAAACAATCAGCTCAAAAGGTAGAGCTTAATGCAGTTTTACAAGCTTTTGTGATGTTCAAAGATTATGTATTTAATTTATTTTCTGATAGTCAATATATAGTTAATGCTATTAATTCCCTTGAAGATGCTGGTAGGATTTCCCCTTCCTCTACTGTTTTTTCTTTGTTTTCCACTATACAAAGTCTAATATGGGACAGAAAAGATCCATTCTTTATAGGACATATTAGGGCACATACAGGATTGCCTGGAGCCCTTAGTTTGGGCAATGATTTAGCAGATAAAACTACACATGACGTACATATTTTCTCTACATTAGAAGAAGCTACAAATTTTCATAAAAGGTTTCATGTTAATGCTAATACTTTACAAAAGTGTTTTAAAATAACTAAGGAACAAGCCAGGCATATAATAAAACAATGTCAAAATTGTGTGACCTTTTTACCACAAGTTAATCTTGGAGTCAATCCTAGAGGACTGATACCTAACCATATTTGGCAGATGGACGTCACACACTTGCCAGAATTTGGAAAATTAAAATATTTACATGTTACAGTTGATACTTCTTCTGGATTTTTGATGGGCTCCCTTCATGCCGGAGAAAAAACTAAAGATGTTATAGCTCATTGCTTACAAAATTTTGCCACTGTGGGTGTTCCTAAACAGTTAAAAACTGATAACGGTCCTGGTTATACATCTGCCTCTTTTAAACAATTTTGCTCATCATTTGGTATTACTCATATAACAGGAACCCCATACAATCCACAGGGACAAGGCATAGTTGAAAGAGCTCATCAAACTATTAAAACGTACCTATTAAAGCAAAAAGAGGGAATTGGTAAGGGGTATATATACCCCAAAGATAAACTTAAAATAACCCTTTTTACTCTAAACTTTTTAAATTTGGATTCATCAGGACTTAGTGCTGCGGAAAGACATATGTACCCGAAAAATGTACGTAAGCCTAAGGTTCTTTGGAAAGATATTCTAACAGGACAATGGAAAGGTCCCGACCCAGTTATTGTCTGGAATCGGGGTTCCGTTTGTGTTTTTCCACAGGGAGAACAGCAGCCGATTTGGATTCCAGAGAGATTAACTAAAGCAATTTCTACAGAAAAAGAAGATGATTTGACTCAAATCCATAACAGCTGATATCCAGAGCTCCAGCTTGGCTATTCTTATATCTGTGACAGTGATTAACCAAGGTGTTTTTTTCAATATCTATTTTATTATTGCATTTTTCCCACATCATAAAGTTCTATTTTATTTTTTGAGCTCATACAAACCTAGGTTAATGTTTTTCTGATCAGTTTTATTTTTTGACTGTGTTTTATTTTTTGACTGTGGAATTCTTAAACATTGCAATGGAGATTTCACCTAGGTATAGCTACAAGGCCTTTATTTACTATTGTCTTATGTGTTGTATGTTGTGTGCACATTTCTGTTTTGTGTTGTATGTCTGTATGTGTGTATGTCCATATTTCATTTATGAGGAGCGCTCATGAAAAAATGGATCCGAATTTTTTTTTTATTCACGTGATTTAAATGGTTTAATTTAATTTAGGTAAACAGCTGTTAAGGATTGTTTTTTAAGGAGGTTAACAGATCTGTTTGTTTACTTTCACCTTTCCTTTTCATTATATTTAATAATTCTGTTCAGGATAATGTCTCTTTAGCATCATTGCCAGAATTCCCATCTCCATCCCAGTGCCGGTGAAGACTAAGATAAAACCAAACTACAGCTTCTATGATAGCCATCACAGTAACTGTATAAACTGATGCATCAATGAATATAACTCAACAAGTAATGCTCAATCAAGGACTTGATTTACTTTGGGAGGAAATGGACATATTGATAGACTCCTCCGATTTGAACTGCCTGCAGAACTTGCCTGGACTATATATCAGTTGCATGCATTGTGAAATATCGTCTGATACAGCGAATTGTGGTAGTGCTGGCATATCTTTGCTGATGGTGTCGCCAGTGATGCAATTTCCTTGCCAGCGCACCCCATGTTAATTGTGGTAATGCTGGCATATCTTTGCTGATGGTGTCACCAGTGACGCAATTTTTCCAAAGGAGCCATCAATTGGCTTGGTGTCGTGGCATTTCTGTATCCTCCTCCCTTCTACTAGTGATGGTCTAAAATTTGGGGGCCAACAGAGGTGAGGCAAGAACCTCACCCCCCCACTGGTGCATAGGCCTATCCACAAGCATGGCTGAATGCTGGACCGGTAGTCAGTGACGGGTTGATCTGATTGCAGTGGATTCAACCTAAGACAGGAGGCTGACGCCTAAAGGTCAGTTTTCCCATGACGGGTAAGAACCATATGTTGAATTGGACAACCTACCAGGCACGGTCCTTAAGCCACATTGCTTGTTGTTTAATTAATCAGAAGGGGGGAGATGCCGAGGGCCATTACCAAGTAGGAATGACGCATTCGAAATTTCCTTGCCAGCGTACCCCATGTTAAATGACTTGCCTTGGAATTTCGCTGTTGACATTGCATGTAAGGTGACCTTGCTCAAGGAAGGCGGATCTGGGTTTAGAGCTGATCAGGTTTGAGGAAGTATCCCAGTCCTTGGGTTTAGGGCGTTCCCAGTTTAAGACCTTGGATTTTAGGGAAGTTCGATGTTGAGGATTATTGCTGCTGGAATTAGGGCGTTCCTGCTGCCTGAGCTCCCGTTGAGTTCTCGTGAGATTCAGAGAGCACTTTCGGAAGAAAGCCTCGTGGAGTAGGTGAATTGGGTGGCAGCAGAACTGGGATTGCCCGAGAACGTGTGTGGAGGCCGGTGTGAGTTCAGGAATAAAGAATTGCTGTTTGAATCTACAAAGCTGTGTGGTGGCTCGTGATTCTGTGCCCAGCCAAGATTGCGGCAGTGGTAGAATTAAATAACATGTAAAACTCACCCATGACTTGGGTTTAAAGATTTTGGAAAAGATAAATTAAGTAGATTCTAACATTGTGGCTACAAAGACCAATAAATCTTTGAAGAGTAAACACAGTTTATGATCTACACAAATGTGGTAAAGAATGAAATGCCCTTGAACATTGTAGGGAGGAGAGCGTCAGAAGGCTCAGAGAGGTGAGGATATTATAATGGGTTTGCTATGTATAACCTGAAACCCTAAAAACAATATTCCCTAAGTTGGTCCAGAATACATGATTCTCACTGGTAAGGAATGCACAAGTGAGAGGACTACTGACCTGCATCTTTGCAAAGCTCACTTGGTGACTGTCCTGCAAAGGCTAGGGCTCAGGGTATGATAAGTGGCAAGGAAAATAGATCCCTGGCACAACTGAGGATGGTGAGATTTCAGAATAATGAAAGCCAGACCACTGCATATAATAATTCAATTAGTAACAAAGTAGATTTGCATACTATAATAGGCATCAAGTACAGCATAGCAAGTAAGGTAACTTGACATACAAGGATCTGTGGTTAGGCCTAATAAAACCATGGTATTCTTGGTTCCAGGAAGAAAGACAATAAAATAGACATTGTTTGGCTAGTTTAATTACATATTTGAGAGTTGATGTACAGCTATTATAATGGACAATTGCAGTCCCTTGCTCTGTTTTTAGATCACTGCACAAGAACCCATTGTTTGAAGGGAAAGCTATTCCCTTCCAGCAAGGGCAATGTCGCTTCAACTATAGACTCTAAATGTTCCTTCAATTTTTTTACTTAACAGGTATGCAGTCATTTGCCTAGGTAATTGCAGTTAAGAAAGTAAATTGTACAGACTTCTCAAGAAATGTTAAAGAAAGTAACTGAGTCACCTCTGATCTAAGGTGACACAAAACAGCACCATGGTCCTCCAGATAGAGTGGAGGCTTATTGAGATAAATGAATGAATGGAATTTGTGCTCAAATCCATTTTATAAGGGTCCACAGACCTACCATGTGATTATTTCTCACATTCCTGAATGTATAATTGGGATAGATATACTTACCAGCTGGAAGAACCCTGTGCAGAAAAGCAGCTAATGGTAGGAATAACATGGATATCCTTAAATAGCAGCTCTGATTGAAATGTTGACTTTTGGCTCTTAAAAATTTAGGATTTTGAGAATGCACCCACCATCCCTTACGGCCAGCCTTTTGGAATCTTAAATTCACAAATTCTAATTGCCTGAATCTGACTCTAAGCTAAAATCTGGTACTGTCTTCTATAGTTTGTTTCAGTCTCAGAATGAGCTGTGCCAAAATAAAAGCAGGCACAGTCTCTAAAAATGGAACACTGACTCCATGACTACTGCAAAATTGTGATACCCTTTTGTGGGGCTTATACAGTGAAAACCATAATGGAATCTATGTGGGCCACCTGGGTTATTGATAAATGCCCATAGAAAGGGGCTTATTCTGTGATGGATCCCTGAAATCAAGATGCTGATTTGTTTTATATTTCTGATATATAGAGAAATACAGAGATTGGTTATATTCCTAACTTGTGATTATGTGTTAGTCAGCTTTATCACTGTGACAAAATACCTGAAATACCCAACTTCTAAAGAGGAAAGACATTTTGACTCATTGTTTCAGAGATTTTAGTCCACAGTCACTTGGCCCTGTAACTTTGGGACTTTGGAAAGCAATACCTCATGGTGGAACAGCATGGTGGAGAAAGTCCATTCATCTCATAGAGGCTGGAAAGCAAAGGGAAGAGGGGGTAGGGGTGAGGAGTGAGAGGGGGAGAGAGAGAGAGAGAGAGAGAGAGAGAGAGAGAGAGAGAGAGAGAGATTGATTGAGATTCCTAGGGTCACAATATCCCCTTCAAGGGCAGACTCACAATGACCTTTCTGTTCTTTCCCACTTCTTAAAGGTTCCATCATCTCTCAATAGTGCCATCAGCTGGGGACTAAGATATCACCACATGAGCCATTGGGAGATATCTAAGATTCAATCCATAACATGATGGAAAGCTGAATATTGGTGGAAGGCATATCACAGAGACTATGACCCATCTATCCATTCTTGACAGATCAGACTCTAGACCTACTCTGGGGGTGTTCCACTGCTGTTGACTTGTTGCATTGAGATTTCCGGATTGAATGCAACTTGCAGCAATGGGCTGATAGTCTGATATTATTTCCCTCACCTGTTTCTGATATACACATCTTATGTGATTGTTACATGCAGATGTCCAGGACTTAGGATGTAGCTCAGTGGTAGAGTGCTTGCCTAGCATGAGCAGGAACCTGGGTTCAATTCCTAGCACTGCAAAAAATAACTAAATAAATAAATAAAATGCATTTGTCCCTAAAAAGAGACTGGCCTTCCTTAGGCTTTTAGATTGGTCACTGGAAAAATGGTTGTGACCAAAGGGATATGAGGTTGTGTTAATTCATTTTGGAAATCTTTGAAAATTCAGGATACAATTATGATCAATTTCTCAACATATTTCTTTCAGGTTAAGTTATATTAAAACAGTGTTTTTCTTTGAACATATACTTATCTCTCTCATGTACAACCAACCCTTTCAGACAAAATCTCTGAGACTCAAATATACAATTATAGTTATTTATTATTGAAATTTATAAAGTTGTGATTGCTGAGTGAGAAAAACTGATTTTGTAACAATGGAGAAAACATCTAGCACCTGCAGAGGAGTAAGGAGTGGCTATGGTATTAATGATCTCTGTTTTTCAGAATTGCTCCTGGAAGCTTTGCCCAATTCATGGAAATGATCTGTGCTGACATTACAAGCTGCAGCAATGCTCTGAACTCAAATGGACTGCTGAGTCTACACTCACACATGACTGTGAGAACTGACTCTGAGACAGCATAAGAACAATTTCAAATGTCACCTATACTCTCAAGGTGGATGAACTGATATCATAGACAAGAAAGACTTTGTGGAAGTGACTGTCTCAGGCAGTCCATCTCAAACCAGGGATTGAACTGTTATTCAGACTGAATTGAGAATCCTAGAGTGAGAGGATCCACAGTGGAAGACCACATTGGAGATCTTCTTATCTTACTTCCTAACTAATACATGTATCCTGCTTTGATTTTAGGGACAAATTCATTTTATTTATTTATAAATAACAAGAATTTACAAGTAAAATTTATTTTGCTCAGAATCCTCTATCCCTGGGAGAGAATGCTGAACTCAAAGAATTTACAAGTGCCCTTGCACTTGTAAATTCTTCATTTCTAGGGATACTATAAAAGCTCCCTGGGGTTGAATTTCTTATATGGGTACTCTGAGTATCATTATGTTGCCTCAACCCTATAGGGCATTTAAATTAGCTCCATTCAATGGCTAGAGTTGTGCTGTATCTCAGTGGATGCCTTAGTCCAGGTTTTTTTTTAAAAAAGGGTAATATAAAAATCTAAATAGGAAGACACCCTAAGTCTTAAGATAGACCTGTATGGTTAACGGTAATTGTTTTAACTGGACAAATCTAGGATCTGTGGTGGACATTACTGAGGCCAATGTTGCAGGTTAGTCTTACCCTGATATTCAAGGTCCTACTGATAATAATTTTGTTGTAAAGACACCTTGGCCAAAGGGTCAAATGAGAGGGCAGAAAAAAATAATATTGCAGGCCTAGGAGTGTTTTACTTAGAAAGGCCTGTTTGCATGGTTGGCCCTTGGCTGGCATTTGGAACTTGGATTTGGAGAATGTTTTGATCATATCATAACTGATAAGGGTAACTTACTATGCCTGAACTACATATTCAACATGGATTCTGCTGAACACCTACTTTCCTTCTTGGAGTCTGCAATTTTACTACATGCTGAGCACCTGTATGATCACTCAATAAAAACCCTGGATTCCTAAGTTCCGGAAAGCTTCCATGGCAGATAAAGATTCACATGTGTTTTTACAATTTGATACAGGGGGAATTAAGCATATCATGTATAACTCCAACAGAACAGGACTCCTGGAAACTTGTATATGATTTCTGCTGGATCATCAAATGCATTTTTCCCTGTGCTGATTTGTTCTTTACTGTTATAAATCATAACCATGAGTATGACTGTATAATAAATCCTGTGAGTCCTTTTAGTGAATCACCAAACCTTGTAATGGCCCTCTCATCTCTGCTCTCAGCACCTGTGGCCTTTAATTGGGGAGATACCAGATGCAGGGCAATGGGAAGAAAAGATACATATAGGGAGAAAAATCTGGGGCCTGGTGGGAAAGCCAAGACCTGGTTTTGACTGACCTGGCTTGACTGACCCCAGAGCTAGCTCAGCAAGTAAACTTATATAGGTTTCATCATCAAAAGGTTAATTGTGGGAAAAATGAGACATTGGGGTCATCTTATTTTGCTCAGAATCCTCTATCCCTGGGAGAGAATGCTGAACTCAAAGCCTCAACTGATAGAGCCATGTCCCTTCAAATGCAGTCACCCCTGGCTGGCATTACCATGGCAACTAGGGCATTTTGATCTGTGCCTTTGCACAGGCAGCTCCCAGTGCAAATGCAGCCACAAGAGTCAGATAGGACTCGATTTAGATCATCACTCTCCACAAAACCTGGAGATGATCTTATGAACCTTTGATACCAGAACTCTTTATTTGCACCCTGATCTGAGGGGTAAAATACATTATAGTAGAAACCATAAAATTTCCCTCTGCCTAATCAAGACAGTAAATAGTAAGAAATCCTTTGTGTAATAGAAACAGTATATTCAAGATTGACTCTAAGCTGATCTAGAAGGAATTCCATGAACTGCATTCTAACAGGGATTTGTCACAGTCCGGCTGCAGCAAAATAACCGGGGGGTGACGAGCAACTTGTGTACATTGATACAGCAGGAGTGGGAGCCGTTTATTGTAGGACAGGAGGGGTATATGTACATTCAACACAGCTTATCTTAATTAACATAAACTAGATACAGCAGTCAACCAATAAGGAATCTCCACACTTAATGGCTCCCTGGCGTTACTTCACAAACCACTCCCTCTGCAAAATGCCAGGCGCCATCTTGACTTGTTTACAGACTCTAAAAGGGATTTTAGAGATTAGCACTCTTAAAATTTAATGTATGCAGAGGTGATTGTCCCCACCAGATCATAATTCTCTTGCCCACCCCTGAAAAAAAATAGGTGGATCATAGTGATGACACAGGACTGCAATATACTTAACTGAGTGATAGCCCCAATTGCAGCTGCTATGCCAAATGTGCTGTTTTTATAGAAGCAGATAAATTTTACTTTGATACTTGGTAGGTGGCTATTTTTCTAGGGAATGTGTTTGTTCATTGTCTTAAACACTATTCATGAGTAAAATTAAAAGCAGTTAATTTACTCATCCCAGGATAGTGGAACTTATTCAATGTCTTGCTCCAGAGCTATGCTCTCTTGTTTTCTTTCATAACATATTTCACAACAACTTCAAAATTGAACACTGTAGCATATAATGACAGATAACTATATTGATGAGATTATGTTAATTGGATCTAGTGAGTAGCTGGTAGAAAGGACTTTATATGGCCTATTAGAATACTTGAAAGTCAAACAGTAACAGTTAGTCCCATGAATACTCCGGTGCCTATCACATTAGTAATACTTCTAGTGGTCTGGGACATATCAAGAGATGCCATCTGAGATAAAATATAAGTTGTTGTTCCTTACATCTCTTTCCACTAGGAAAGAGGCACAGTATTTGGGGCTTATTTGGATTTCAGAGGCAGAATATATCATACCAGAAACTCAAAAATGCTATCAGGTTTGAGTAAGAACTAGAGTAAATAAAGAATATGCAACAGATGCAGATGATGGTACCAGCCAATTTGATGGGATCCAGCTAATCTCATGTCAACAGAAATGTCTCCAATGGATAAGGATGCTATGTGGAGTTTCTGGCACAACATAATAAGAAAGTTAAAGTATAAATCTTATAATACAGACCCATATCATCTACAAAATTAACCATCTGCATTTATAAACTGATCATGTTCCTGGGCCCTAGGTGAGACTATGGAACACCAGGGGATTATACCATCAGAGATGCCCAACATGGGCTTTACATCATCAGCTCCATTCAATCATAAGGTTAGGTAAGTATAAGAGATATCCTTTGTGTAATAGAAACAGTATATTCAAGATTGACTCCAAGCTGATCTAGAAGGAATCCCATGAACTGGTGACACAGACTCCCATTTCACTGACCTTGATGGTACCGATGCATCTCCAAATTCACATCTACACTTTCACAGGAAGATTTTCTATGACCAAATGACAGGGGAGAAAAGATCTTTGCTCCAGTTCACAGACGATTGATATACATGTTGACTCAAACCAAAAATGTTTAACTGCCAAATCATAGGCCTACTGAAGGTTAATCCTAAAGGACAATGGTGAAGGGGAATCATCCAAGTAAGCAGAGATGTAAGCAGTGTATTTTGTAACCCACATTTAATAAAAAGAGAAGCACCCTGCACTATGGCTAATACATAGACAGCTAAGCAGGGGCACATGATTGGCTCATTGGTCCAGCACCTGAAAGAAACATAATTATTGTTAAAGGCAAGAAAATTGGGAAATAAATATATGGAAGGTTCAGAAAGTGTGAAAAACAAAATCACAACTCACATCAATGCTCACAGAGAATTCTATCAAAGGACAGGTCTTCAGCAACTAGGTGGAGTGGATGATTCATTCCATCAATGTCAGTAAGTCTCTCTCTTCAACTGACTCATTGATAGGGCAAGGTTAGTCTGTGAGCAGAGAGGCCATGGGGGATGGAGATGGAGGCTTTGCATGGGCACAATAGCATGGACTCCTTCTCTTACCAGTCCTGATATGAATGCCAGCAGAAGAAAGCTGACTCCACAATATCAGTCCTTGAGGAAACCAGACTGACACCAAATGGCAGGTTGATTACATCAGACCTCTCCCATTCTGAAGAGCAGTTATTCATCCTTACTAGTATAATATCTGCTTTAGAAGGTATTTTTCTTCTCTTATTGTAATGCCTCTGTCAGAAATATCATCCAAAAACTTACAGAATTATAATCTATCACATGATATCCTATAAAACATTGCTTAAGACTGAGAGCTCCATTTGGGGGAGAAATATACAAATAATTAAATGAGACAACAGATACATGACCAAGAGATTCACAAATTTGCCATGTATACCATCACCTCCAGAAGTAACCAGCCTAATAACTTATGATATGAGCTATCAAATGGGCATTAACTTCAGATATCATCCTGAAAGGGTCAGGGTGCTGTCCACTAAGATGTAGCATAGAAGCTGAACAAATAACTCTGCTCCAAGAAGCTAAATCCATGTGTCCATGAACTGAGTGATAGAAGTAGCCCCTCTCACTAATGCTTTCACTGATCTGATTGCAACATTTTTTGCTTCCCATTCACAAAATCATTAGGCTTTGATGAATTTAATTCAGATTTATCTGGCTACCACCTGGTCACATTGGTCTGTTCGTATCAACCATGCAATCAGGCAATGAGAATAACTGTTGAAATTATAGTGAAAATTTACTATGGAGGATATTGGGTTAATAATGACATAATTGGTACAAGCAAGATTCGCTAACCTATCTCTGGGTGTTTCCATTGTTGATGGTAAATGGGCAACTACAGTAACCACAGTCTGGAATGAACCATACAACTAAGGTCTTTAATCCCTCAGGGATGAATCTCTTCTCATCAAGCAAAAATATTGCACCTGGCAAAATTAGACATTCAAAATTGATGGTTCAGTTGGGAGATGATGACTATTGATTTTGGCCTCAGGTCCAGTGATGTAGTAATTACCATTGCTTATCTCACTAATCCTCTTAATATTAAGTCATTTCAGAAATTGTACTTGGTTGTACCATAAAAGGAATTTCATGGATTGGATTTATTCTTCTTTTGGTGGAAGATATTTTTCTCATACACACACACACACACACACACACACACACACAAATGGAGGCACACATTGTAGTATGGAAGACTGACAAATGGAGAGCATGAAAGGGCCTTCAATGATGCAGTAGATATATTATATCAGATACCTCTTGTACCCCATTTGAACCCATTCACCCTTACCTATCTCATATGTCAGCCAGCTTCGTGTGGGCACTAACAAATTTCACTCAGGTGCAACCTGGGAACACTTTTTGCTTCATAACTGTGCTTCAAGTCTTTAGACACACCCAAAATTCCTTCTGTTGAAACTAATAGATGTCATGTAGCCCTGTTCAGCACCCACATGTGTACAATCATAGTTAAGTAGTTAATGACTGTGAACTAAAATTTTGATCAATAGAAGGTGAAGACAAAAAATAAAAGTTTCCCTATCTCCCCTTTCCCAACTAACTTTCCTCAAATGGAATATACAGTCTTCTTGGAGAATTTGGATTAAAAAATCAGTTGTAATTGATAATAGCCAATCCAATATTAGATCCTCAAATTGACTCTTTCTCTTCCTGTTCCACTCTCCTGGTCCCTAACATGTTTTTTATAAATGTACTCCCTAATAAATTAGCAGCACATAAACTTTTTGCTTTATCCTTTGGGAGTGAAGTCAGCCTAAAACAGATTCATTTTCTATAATAAAAAGAGATATGTAACATATTAATAAAATAACTGTCATGATACACAAAAATTAATTTTAAAATGGTTATCTATAGAAGATGAAGTGTCTGGTATTGATGAAGAGATGGAAAATATGCCTGATGTTATAGATTAGAGAGGTCAAAAATAGACTTACATATATATGGAACATGTGAAAATTGTACAAATAGCAAGTCAGATTGTCTAATGCTACTCAGGATGCTATAACAAAATGCCACATACTGGATGGCTTGAACAACAAAAGTTTATTTTTCACAATTCCGAAAGCTGAAAATCCAAGATCAACATGCCAGTAGATTCAGGTCTTGGTCTTCCAGACTTGCAGAGGATTGCCTCCTCAGTAGCTGCATCATCCAGAAAGAAAAGGAAGCTCTGGTATCCCTTCATCTTTTTGTAAGGGCACTAATTTCTCATAGGGACTACACCCTTATGACTCATCTAAACCTGATTACATTCCAATGACCCCATCTCCTAATGCCATCATATTGAAGTTGAAGGTATCAACATATGAATAATGAGGGAGATATTTAGCCCATACAGATCAATGGGGAAAAGAGGAAATGTTCAATTAAAGTGGTTATCATACAGAAAAAGATTTAACTGGATTACTACTTCACACCATCATTTATAAATAATTTCTAATAAGATTTAAATGTCCAAAAACAAATTTTAAAGCTCTTAATGGGAAAAGGGTAAATATATTTTAGACCTTGAGGTAAAAATATATGCCTTTAGAGACACTAACTACACAATAAAGAATTGATAAATGTGACTGTATTAAAATTAAGAGCTTTGATTTATCAAAAGAAGAAAAAGATAAGGTTCAAACCAGGAAAATATACAACACACACACACACACACACACACACATACATGTGCACGCATGCACGTGTGCACGCTGAAAACAATTAGTATCAAGAATATAATGAGAATTCTAAGCCAATGTAAACAAAATAATAGAAAAGTGATAAAATATGAATAGACATTTCAGAGAAGAAATGCATATCATCAATAAGAATTTGAAAAGATGTTCAACATTTTTTGCTGTAATCCGAAGAAAAAATCAATACCAGGACAACATACACAGTCATTTAGAAAAAAAATTAAAAGCCTGATAATACCAGATATTGAAAAGGATGTAGATCCAAGAGATTCACGGTTTATATATCCTAAGTAAGAGTGATAATCAGGGTGCTGAGTGGTGGTGCATGTCTGTAATCCCAGTGGCATGAGAGGCTGAGGAAGAGGATGAGTCATAAGGTAAAGCCAGCCTCAAAAACATAGCAGGCCTTAAGCAATTTAGCAAGACCCTGACTCAAAATAAAAACCAAAAAGGAGTGAGGATGTGGCTAAGTGCCCCTGGTTTCAATCCCTGGTACCAAAAAAAAGTGATAATCAGAGTAAGTACTCCGGAAAATAGTTGCTTGGTCATTATCTTTGATGTTCAGATTAAGTTTACCCCTAGATAAACACTGAGGAGCACTAAGAATTTCTACTCTTAGTCATACACATATCCAAAAGAAACTCTCGCACATTTACATCAGAAGACACACCTACTTAAGAATATATATTGACAGTATACACAGAGCAAAAGTCCAAAAATAATAATGTAAATATCCATCAGCTGAATGAATAAATTGTCATATTCCATTCATAAGATGGAAAACTTTACAGTGTTCAGAATAAATGAACTATAAAAGCACCACAAGATTATTGGATTTTAACAGTAAAATATACATATACAATAGTTAAATAAATACATATTTAACTATATAGATATATTCACAGAGAAATTATATTGGATAAGTAATAATTTTTTAAAAGTCATATATTGATTTATGATGAGAGTCTATCAAATAAATTCTATGAACCTGAGATCCAGCATGTTAAAAATCAAAAAGAGTAAATGTTGTAAGTATAAAGCACACAGAATCACCGAAGAAGTATTCTTACAAAAATGCTTAACCTCAACCAAGCCTTAAAGACTTCTCTCACAAAAATCCCAGAACCCAGGAGCCTTCCTATCTACTTTGGCTGCTTGAACTGAACAGAAACAACCCCAAGGTTTGGATGTAGATGGGGGTCTTGTCAAGGCATCTTGGCATGGTGGTGCCTGTAATCCCAGCTACAGGGGAGGCTGTGGCAGGAAGAATGCAAGTTCCAGGCCAGTCTTGGCAATTTAGCAAAACTCTGTCTCAAAATAAATAGTAGAAAAGAGCCATGCCAGTTCACTTTGACACCTAATGGCAAAGCAAACAGGGGAAGCCAACATAAAAATAAGAGAATAGAAAAATAATGACTGGTGTGTTCTAAAATTCTCTAGGGCACTTATCTTAAAGCAGCAACGGGCCCCCATGTAGCCAGACTTGGAACTGATGAATAAGCCTGCTGTACTGCCTCTTCTTGACTAAATGGGTACCTAAATCCAAGAAAGAACCCATTTGTGGTACTGAGATGAGAAAGGGGTTTTTGGACAATATCACTATGAAGCTACTTCAAGAATCCCTAGCACTGAAAAGATAAATACATCATTTCTCCAAAGGATAAAAGGTGCATTTCCCTTCAGCATCAAAGTGTCAATTGTAAATCAGTGGGCAGACACATATGGAGGGATGCTTCAGTTAATATCTGCTTAAAGTCCAGGTTGCTGAGAAGAACCCAGTGAAACTTCTCTAGGCTGGTGTCAAAATATTATATACACAACTATCTGGTTGTAGAAGAAAATACCTTTTCTGGGAACATTTTCACACAGAGAATAAGTATAGTTGGTAAGAGACCAATTTCCTTTTTTTTCTCTCCAGTACTGGGGATTGAATTCAGGGGCACTGTACAATAAGCTAGATTCCCAGTTCTTTTCTACTATTTATTTTGAGACAGGGTTTTGCTAAATTGCCAAGACTGGCCTGAAATTTGCAATCTTCCTGTGACAGCCTCCTCTGTAGCTGGGATTACAGGTACCACGATGCCAAGAAAGAAACCAATATTCTACAAAACTACTTACCTGTGAAATTTTGCATTTCAGCAGTCAGACTAAAGTCAGTAATACAAAGCCATTGAGACTTGTGTAGAAAACAGAGAACATCAGTACTGATGAGTTCCACCAACCTCAAAGAGATCAGGAAACAGTAAAATCATCTTTCACCTTTTAAAAATATGGACAAAGGGTCTCAATTTAAGTGCTGTCACTAGGAGGAAGCTGAAAATGCTGTAAACAGTGGAGGTCACAAAGCAAGGCAATAACTATGTAATAATCCCAACACTGAAATAATTTGCCTTTTTTTGGTACCAGGGATTGAACCAAGGAGGGTTTAACCATTGAGCCACATCCACATCCACATCCACATCCCTTTTTTATATTTTATCCAGAAACAAGGTCTTGCTGAGTTGCTTAGGGCCTCACTAAGCTGTTGAGGCTGGCTTTGAAACTTGTAATGCTCCTGCTTCAGCCTCCTGAGCCACTGGGATTACAGGTGTGAACCACTGCACTGGGATGAAATAATTTACTTTCTATAATGGTTCTCAGAGAATTCTTGTGGGCCACTCCACATAAGTCTGAAGAGATCAGAAAGACCAGAAAATTATCGGCTGAAAACAGGGATTTCAAAGTCAGGAGCTGATCAAGTTGAAAACACAGGTCCAGAACAGAGGGATAATTGATCAAAAATCTCCAGGGCTTGGGAATCTATCTTAATGGCAGAGCACTTTCCTAGCATGCATGCTCAAGGACCTTGAACTCAATTCCCAATACCAAAATAAAATGAAATAAAAATTGCCAGTGACTATTTTATGTACATAAAAACTTCCTGGAAGTAATGATTACTCCTCCTTAGATGCCAGGGTCAGAAGAAAAAGAACATACTTTTCTTCCAATCAATTCATAAAGAAAATGAGGCTTGATGCTCCACTGCCATTTATGATACTTCTAGGAAATCACACATACTTAAGTAGTACAGCTCAGTATCCAGTGAAACCTGGAACAGAGAATGAACTTGTAGGTAAAAATCACAAAACCATTGGAAGATGAAGACCATATGGCTCTGGCAGTAGACCTAATAACAGAAAATATTTTTCAAAGTTCAGGGGTAAACTATTCTATGTGGAAGTAAATTTTAATATAAAGCTAGGCATCAGAAAAAAATGATTTGGCCAATTTCAATCTTAGAAACAAATATCATGGCACTAATTTAAGGAAACAAAAAGGCATAGTACAAAAATAACTAAGGACTCCTTAATTTCAGAGCTTCAATTACTGATTTTACACACACACACACACACACACACACACACACACACACACACCACAGTTGGGATCCTACATTTTTTTCTTCTAAGATTTATTCTAGAATATTACTCTTATAATTATAGAGCAAGCATCTAAACCATCAGATTCTTGATGTCAGAAAGCAGATATTGTTAGTGTCTAAATACCAAGAGCTCAATAGAGCATATTATAAATGTTCAGAGTTAAAAATTTTATGTATATAATTGAATAACAGAAACTCAAATTTCTTTAAACACACTATTTCAAGTTACCACATTTTGCTTAACATTCAGATTTGGAATGGTTCAAGTATTAAATCACAAATTAAGCAAGTAGAATGGGAAAAATTTTTTTCTTCACTCCCACTGACTCTTAATTCTTTTCATACTATTTCTATTGAAGGTATTTGATTAAATCCTTTGGGTTTGTTTGTTTGTTTGTTTTTTGGTACTGGGAATTGAACTTAGGGGCACTCAACCTCTCAGCCACATCCCTGGCCCTATTTTGTATTTTATTTAGAGACAGAGTCTCACTGAATTTCTTAGTGCCTCACCATTGCTGAGGCTGGCTTTGAACTCAGGATCCTCCTTCCTCAGACTCCAAGCCACTGGGATTACAAGCATGTCCCACTGCACCCAGCCTGATTAAATCTTTTTTTTTTAAGAGAGAGAGAGAAGAGTCTTGGATTTCAACAACTATTCTTTGGACATATGGTGTAAGAGACAATTTTTTAATATTTATTTTTCAGTTTTCGGTGGACACAACATCTTTATTTTATTTTATGTTGTGCTGAGGATCGAACCCAGTGCCCTGTGCATGCCAGGCAAGTGTGGTACCACTTGAGCCACATCCCCAGCCCTGATTAAATCTTTTTTAGAGGCTATGAACTTTTGAAATTTTTTAAAAATTTTATATATTTATTTATTTTTATGTGGTGTTGAGGATTAAACCCAGTGGCTCATAGATGCTAGATAAGTGCTCTACCACTGAACCACAACCTCAGCCCTAGCTTAAATCTTTAAGAGATGACATGTGAGAAGGTCAACTGGCACTGAGCTAACTTAGACTAGCTCATGTGTGCCAGGCAGGGGCACTATGGACCCTGAAATTGGCTACTTCCTGCAGAAAAACAGTTCTATTTTCTACCTTTAATCCAGACTACTCAGGTAAAGCACCATTCAGTAGTTACTGAATTTTTAGGTAGGAAACATATAACTTAAATATATGAATAACTTAAAACATTCTGCCAACAATCATTGATGTATATAGTATGAACTATTATTGAGACAGCACACTTCCTTTCAGCTTTATAGGTGATTAAAAAGATTAAGAACACTTGTTATTGAGAGAGACACTTGGTTTTGAAGCAGCATAAATTGATGAAACTTAGATCAGTGGTGACAAGAATGACCTACTTACCCATATGTCCAGAGAATAGTTGTTGAAATCCAAGCCTGTGGGAATCAAATGAACTATGATTTTGAGGGTAGTTTGTACTCTTTAGGTTGAGGGTTATTAATTTCTTATGGGGGGTTGTCAGTGCATATGTACATACATATGGCATAATTTAATAAAATTTCTTTTCTTATGTTTCACTGCTTTATATATTCACCCCATATACAGTCATTAAAAGGCAGTGACCTGGGGCTGGGGCTGTAGCTCAGTGGTAAAGTGCTTGCCTCAAAAGTGTGAGGCACTAGGTTTGATCCTTAGCACCACATAAAAATAAATAAAGATATGTTCATCTACAACTAAATAAATATTTTAAAAAAGAAAAAAGAAAATCCTTAGCACCACATAAAAATAAATAAAGATATGTTCATCTACAACTAAATAAATATTTTAAAAAAGAAAAAAGAAAATGGGTGCCTTGATTTATTTAAAAAAAAAAAGGCAGTGACCTCAGTACCAAATTAGATGGCTCTAACACTGACAGTATGGCAATGAGTTATGGGTCCCAAGGTAAACTTCAAGAATGGATCATCCCTGACATTACTTACTATGGAATTAAAACACTAAGTTCTCTCTAGTTCTTCTTGAGAGGAGATAACTTCAACTGGGAGTACAGTCACTCTTAACACCAAGTGGGGAAAAAAAAAGTTTCTCTTGCTTTGGCATTTTATGTTCCCTGGAAGAGGTTCTGGCTGGTGGAGGCAGAGATAATAGTGAATGACCCAAAATGAACCAACAATCTCTAAATGGGTTAACAGAATACCCTGAATTCTACCCAGGCCAGGACTCAGAGACTGACCAGAAGCTAAGAACTGTTTTCATTTACATGAATCTTCATCAAATCATAGAAGTACAGTCATGTTCTTCCTTATTCTAAATCCTGGTCTTTGGGAGGAGAGAAGGGAAGTGGGTATAGAGGAAGGCCATGGTGCTTCACAAAGGCCTAGTATTCTAGGCCACACCTGACAATATCATCACACTGCAGAATGTAATCCCACTTTGAAAATGGATGACACTATTTTGGGAACTGAGGAGAAAATATAGATGCCTACTCTGAAATTTTAACTGAAGAATGTGGAAGCCACACCAGTAAGCAGGTACATTGTCCACTTAAAAATCTAAACGATTATTTTGCTTCTCAATTACCATATAATGACTTTCTTTTAAAAAAATTTTTTAGTTGTAGTTGGACACAATACCTGTATTTTATTTGTTATTTACTTTTATGTGGTGCTGAGGATAAAATTCAGGGCCTTGCATGTGCTAGGCCCATACTCTACTAGGAAGCAACAACCCCAGCCCCAACATATAATGACTTTCTAAAAACTGCCTACTGCGGTGTATGTGTTAAGCATATTTTAAGAGCCCCTCCATTTTCAATGGATAAAACAATCATTTACATTCAAGAAACATGATCAAGTCTGGGTGTTCTAAGTGACATCTGAGACTAAATATGTAACCAACTTACATTTCACTCAAAACACATAATCATCCAAGCTGTATGTATACATAAACAGGTTTATGCAAACATCCTGATGAAAGTATACTTAGTCTTTCAGATGAGGTACATAAAGCTAAGGGCTCAGCCTGTATATCCCACCAAGGGCAAGAGCAGCAACTTTTCTATTTTAATACAATTGTGGGCAGAAATCATGTTGTTTAAAATAGAGATCCTTTCATAATACTTAAGATTTAGAGTAGAGAAAGAGAAGACAAAACCAAAATTCCCACACAGTCAAAAACAATTTCATGTCAGTCTTATAGTCTGAAAAAAACCTTAAGAAGAATGGCAGTCCCCAAACTCATATACTAGGATCCAGTTTCACCAAGACATTTCATTATGCTTCGAAGTTGCTCATCATGGTTTTCCTGCTGTATTCATAGGCCAAAAATAGTGCACCATTGGAAGGGAATGCTCGAATCATGGTAGCTTTCAGTCCGGAATATAAGGCTAGTACTCCCTCGTTTCTCACGATATTTAACAAGGTTCCAATAAATCCTGCCTGTTTTCCATACATGGAAAGAACCTGAATTCTGGATTTAATACAATCCACTGGGAATACAACAAGCCAGAGGCAGATTCCAGCAACTCCACCACTTAACATCAAAGGGACAGGGCCTAGTTCATTCTTTGGTCTCCCTGATGCAAAAAAAGATCTGCTCAGTTCATACCCACCGAAGAAGAAGAAATAGCCCATTACTTCCTGAAGTAGAGTGCTTGAGAGACCATGGTATAAACCTAAGACACCATCCTTCTTAAGGATACTCTTCACAACAGACCAAATTGTGTTATGGCTTTTTACTATCTTTCCTGACAACTCCATTTCATACATGGTCTGCAGCCGGCACTTCACAAGCTCAGTGGGGCAAAGGACCAGGGCAGCAATCGCAGAGGCAAAGGAACCAGCAGTTGCAGTCTGCAGATCATTCAGTTCTGCCTGCTTGTCCAAGCCAACCATTTTTCGAACAAACTGTTGACTAAAGCCGTAGCACATGAAGAGGACAGAGCTCTGGGAGACTTGGGCCATCAGTGCTGGGCAGGTTCCCCTGTAGAAGCCCCGGATACCCACTTGGTTGTATGTCTTTCGGAAGCAGTCTCTGAGGCCCGTGTACAGGCCAGGGAATGTCTGCATCTTCACTTTCATTGTGTCAAAGGGCTGCCCAGTCAGTACACACGCTGTACCCCCTGCCGCCCCGGCTGTGAGGTCGATGGCAGCCTGGATGCTGGGGCTGGACTTCATGTTTGCCCACTCAACAACTGTGGGTCTCGGTGGAAGGCAACTCTCTAGAACACAGGACCCGGGCCCACATCCGCCTGCGCCCAGGACCTGGGGTGGCTCCGCGGCCGGCCACCGGCTCTCACGCAGCCTAGGGGGTAGGCCGCTAAACCTCGGCCTTGAGCCGCCTGCAGCCCTCCCTGCTCCCAAGTAACCCCTGGCCGGTGGCCTCGCGCTGCCCGCGAGCGCACAGGCAGGAGGCGGGGCCCTAGCAGGCACCCGCCTGCGCAGTGCGGAAAAGCTGCAGGAAACGCTTTCCCAGGGCTGGTGTGAAGCTCCAGGAAGAGCACGTGCTGAATTTGCACAAGGGCCTGGGTTCAAACCTCAGCAACCTCCACACACACACACACACACACACACACACACACACACACAAAAAAAAAAAAAAAAAAAAAAAAAAACCTTTCCTCTTTAGCCAGACTCCCCAGACTTTCTTACTACACACAGGGGGAAAAAATTAGAGATGCAATTTTAAGAAAAAGTTTTAAAGACCAACTATTTGGGGCTCCCGGTTACTATATGAAAATAGGTGGCTGATTTTATTGGAAAACCCGCAGTCAGCTGCTCCCAGCACTTCACTCTAGTGGGAGGGAGAGAGGCTGGGATGGAAATCTGTGTTCAGGAGATGTACTACTTTGGAGATAAAAACAAAATCTAAGGGGCATAAAGTTTGTGAAAATGATTCTCTTTTGTTTAGAAAGATTTCCTTGTGTGATTATCCATGGCTATCAATTATGATTTAAAGTGAGGCACCAAATGGCCCAAGGACAATTTGTCAACAGATAGTTTTCACCGTAGTAAATGGTGACCTGGTGCGGTGGTGCACGCCTGTAATTCCAGCGACTGGGGAGGCTGAGTCAGGAGGATCAGGAGTTCAAAGGCAGCCTTGGCAATGGTGAGGCGCTGAGATACTCAGTGAGACCCTGTCAGTGGTCTAACAAACAAAAATGGTGACCTGGCTTTTTCTTTGGAGAATGCCCAAATGTCAGTATTTGGAGTTCTTTCTCTGGGACCATGTTTCTTCAGTGATAATCTTCCAACCCTGACCATGTGGGGCAGGAGGAGAATTGGGGTGGGTAGACTATATTCCTAGATGTAACAGTGCTCCACTTTATGCTTCAAACATAGCCATTGCTGCTCTGCCACTGCAACTGATTTTTAAAGTGGACATGTTTCTTTCTCTTCTCCTTCCAACCCCCCTAATCTCAGGGGAAACACATTACCTTCCTTCCCCATTCTAGGCAGATTTATCTGTCCTGGAGTGTACACCCACCATAGGAATGAAGTAATCCAGAGTTGGTAATGATACCAGAAGATCTCAGAATTGATTATCTCCCAAATTAACAAGTGAATTACAACTACAACAGAGAACACATGGAATGTAGCCCTGAATCACCTCTTTAAAAGCCCCTTTTTCCTCCTAATGGGCAGTTTCACAGTCTTTGGGACAGGAGTCCCCTGTGTTTCTCCTTGACTAGCAAAGCAATAAACCTTCTTTTTCCTTTTTCTCAAATCTGTGTTCTGGTTATTGGATTGGCATCAGGGATAAGAAACCAGCTCTCAGCAACAAATTTGGCATCCTAGATGGGACCTGAGATTATTATACAATCTTTGAAGTTGATTTTGTTTGTCAAGGGTCAAGTATATGAAAGAGATTCTGTATGTATAGGCATGCATGCAGTTGCATGATAAGGGGTCTGAACCATCAGGAATGAAATTGAAGGTGCCAAAATGCACTGCTTCTGGTGTGCTAGGATAGCAGGATACCAGAAGAAAGGGTTGAAAAGATTTAATATTTTAAACCCAGTGCTGGCACTCCCAGCACCATTTCTCAGTCTGGCCTCAGGCAGCTGTAGATAATCTCACTGTGGGTCAAGGACACCAGGCCTAAACTGGAAAAAAATTCTAGAAATCTGCCTGGGCTGTAGAAAAATGGCCAAAGAGAACCTGGCCTTTGCTCTGCCTTCCAGCCCCTTTTGCCCCTGGCGGGTGGAGGCTAATGACCACAAAGATGTGGCAGTAGATTCTAGCACAGTCAGTTTATGAGCTGGGGACAGGAACAGTCTCCCCTTTTAAGATCTGACAGGATACCTCATTTGGCCAGGGGATATCCATCACTGGGGAAAAGCCATTCTTGCTATAATAGTATTCTATCAAACTAATATGCCTGAGGAGATTGGCAAAATAAATAAATAACTGCACACAGAAAAGGAAAAAAAAAAAAGGCCAACCTGTATTTTGTAGTTAGCCTCTGCAAAGGGGTCTTAAAGGAATCCTAAAGGAAAAAAAATGAAAAGGGCCTCCTCCGTTGCATATCAATATGCCTAGTATAAGAGAAAGGCCCAAAAGAAGTCTCTGGGTACAACTGACAGGGGGTGGGGAGACTCAAAGTTGATGGCATCATGATAATGGTGAGGTAGACAGGTCAGTCTCAAAAATATCCTGTGCTCCACCCCATAAATGCAACCTGGGAATTTTTGAATGTGCCAGATTGTCTGATCTCTCTCCTGGAATGAAATTTGCTGTGTAAATTACATGCACAGATGACATTCATAAGGACTATTTGAGAATATGAATTTAAGAAAGGATCCAAAACTAGAAAAGGTAAAAGATAGTTATAGATATGGAAATATATTTTAGTATGGAAATTAGAAGTTACAAGAAATGTGTCTGGATGAGAAAGTATTTTGTCTGGTAAAGCAATATTCTTGTGCTAAAGTCCCAGATAACAGAAAAACACTAAAGGTGTAAAGTTGTGAATAAGTAAGTAAGTCCTAAAAGGTTTGCGGAAGGTAAATCTCAAAAGTTTGTGTTTGTGATTAAGTTAGCTATAATTAACACAGTCAGTTAAAATTATTTGATCTTTAATGTACTCATATGAAGCAAAGTCTGAAACATGGATCTGCTCCTATCTATCAAGTTATGTAAGTTTATCAGCAAGATAACCAATAAGTGGCCTCTTTTATACATTGTATGTGACATAGAAGGGGCACACTGTCATTTGAAGACCTGTCTTATATCTGTTTACTTAGAGTAAGTCAATTTCTGATCATTAAAGTTGTTTCATAAATGTATAAGATTTAAAAGGCTATCCTTTGATTTTTGCGTTAGTCCTGCTAACCCATGCAGACCTGTGATTTGTTACCATACACTCTGAATTCTAAATTGTACTTTAAAAGTTAAACTTAGGGGCTGGGGTTGTGGCTCCTGTGGTAGAGCGCTTGCCTTGCATGTGAGAAACCCTGGGTTCGATCCTCAGCACCACATAAAAATAAACAAAATAAAGATATTGTGTCCATGTATAACTAAAAAAGTATTAAAAAATGTTAAACTTACTTACATGTAAAGCTTAGGGGAGAACATTTTGCCAAGTTGATGTTCTCTAAGCTAAAATTATGTGTAGCAAAATTCTCAGATTTGTATAAAATTTAAAAAATTGTATTTATTCATATCAGTTGATGTTTTATAGCTGTATGAAGTAACCTGTTGTAAGTTATATAAATGTTATGTCACTCTTCACACTGGAATTGGAATTTAAATGCATTTTCAAAGATAATAAGAACCTGATTTGTTTAAAGGTGACGTTGTAAAACATGAAAATATTCTGCTACCTTTTCCACAAAAGGGAAGTTAAAAGCTCTCTTAGCCTTTGTTTGATTCATTTTGAAATGCAATGTTGTATTGTGTTATTTGTGAAAAGCCCCACCTTACCTGAGATAAGGCTCTGTCTTCCACCTTATTTCATGTTAGAATGGCTCCAAAATAGACTAGACTTTAGTGCATTTAAATTTGTGTTCAAAAGATTGATTTTTGTTGTAAAGATTACTGTGATCTTAAACAGGGAATATAATGCATAACTAAGTAAAAGTTCAAGATTATAAAAGTAATTTTTCTTGGTTCATAGCTATTACACAACAGTTATAAATTTTATAACTGTTGTTGCCTATTAGTGTTTTGCAGATATACTGTTTCAAAAGCAAAACACAACCTGAGTTAATTTGAGATAATAAGCCATCACCTACAAAATAGATAGTATATAATGCTGACTTCCAGTACTAATACTAATCCCAATTAAATGAAAGGGGTAACTATAAAATTATGGATATTGAAGTTATAACCTGTTATTCCCTCTTCAAGACTGGTGAAACTGGCTTGCTAGGTGTTTAAAACTAAAAACTTGGAGACCAAAGGCAAGGAAGTAAAAGAGCCAAGGAAAAAGCAGCCAACATTTTGGCCCTTGTTCTCTAAGATCAGCCAGGACCTAGAGAATGATGAGACCCCTCTCTGGGCCCTGCAACTCTGGTGATCTACTCATCTGCTGATCAGGAAGACTGAGAGGACCTTAGAGAACAGGAAGCCAGTCAGTGCACATTCTGCAAAGAAGAGGGTTATTGGAGATGAAAATGTTGCTTCCAAGAGAAGCCACCTATGGTCAGCCAGATACTGACCCATACTGGCAGGTGGCACCACTGGTAGAGGAGAGCTAAAGGAGCCAAGAAGTTTCACACATGTCCCTAAGAGTGATCTCTGAGGAATCTCAGCTGACTCTTAAATAGTAGATAGAAATAAGGTTAGTTTTGACCAACTTGGTCTTAAACACCTGGCAGGAAAGTATAGCCTTAGCATAGTCCTACATGAACATTTAAAGGGAAAAACAATGGTTTATTTAAGTGAAACTTAAGATGAACACTTGTGTCAGTCCTACCAAAAGTAAGTATAGCTGGAGGCTATAAAGGAAGGGTTCTTGTGTGAGAGTGCCTCATAATGATGATCAAAAAGGATTCTAGAGTCACAAGTTTATCCTGAGTTAATTTGAGCCTGATCTCATAAACTTACAAATCTTCTTAACTTTCTATATTGATAAAGTTGACTGTTTTTCACTGATATGATTATGAGTTACTGTCTTCATGATTTTCAGAGACTGGCTGAAATACTAATTACTTTTGTGCTAAAGCTTATGAAAAAAGTAATGCTTTGCTGTCTTGTTTGTTGTTATCGGGATCCCTGCTCTATGTATGACTTGTCCAGTCACCGCCCATCTGCCACTGTGGACCTCTGGATTGCTCTGATGCTGAATGCCCTTGACTATCAACCCCTCACTTGATGGAGAATAAGGACTTTGAGTTATTATCCCCAACTTCACCCCCTTTCATCAAAAAGCAGTTTGGAGATGTCATCACCCATTTTTCCATAGAGATGGAATGTAGAAATTGACATGGGAAAATGTAACATTGGTTCACTTTATGCTTTGAATGTAGCCCTTGCTGCTCTGCCACTGCAACTGAATTTTTAAATGGACATGTTATTTCCCTTCCTCTCATCTCAGGGGAAACAGGGTTACCATTCTTCCCCATCCTAGACAGAATTCTGTCCTTGAGTACATACCCACCATAGAAATGAAGTACTCCAGACTTTGGGGATGGTACCAGAAGATCTCAGAAATGACTATCTCCCAAATTAACAAGTGAATTACAACCCCAGCAGAGAACATGTGGAATGTAGCCTTTGAATCATCTCTTTAAAACCTCCTATTCCTGCTGATGGGCAGAATCACAGCCTCTGGGATAGGAGTCCCCTATTTTCTCCTTTACTTGCAAAGCAATAAACCTTCTTTTTCCTTTTTCTCAAAACTGTCCTTGTTTTTGAACTGGTATCAGGGAAAAAGACCAAGCTTTCAGCAATGTAGATACTGGTTTAATAACAAGGGAAGAAGGATAATATCCCTGCAGTAACCATATAGACTTTTACTTTATTCCTTTCTCAGATGCTTGTGCACCCGTCTTTATGTGTGCCTGTGTTTCCTGATTTTAGGCTTTCCTTCATTCGATTTTTTTCAGAAAATAAACTTTTCATCCTCTGTGGGATGGGGGGTAAATAGGGATCTTGGATCTCCTCAGCTCTGGGCATAAACTTCATTGAATCTCATGTCTCTGGCCTCACACCTTCATAACTTCCCTGGAATCTTCTGCTTGAAAATATATTGTCTCTCACAGGTACTATATAAAATGGATTTTTCTGTAGTGCAACTTCTCTGATGTCTGAATTCATTTAACTTTTATCTCTCTGTTTTGGCATTCTGAAAATGTGTTTACATCTCTCATTTGCTGTTATTTCATATCCTGTTCTCTTTGTCCTTGTGTTACTAAAATCTCAGTCCTTGTCCCCTATGCCAATCCAATAATGGGGATATGGTTTTGAGAAAAAAGAAAATGCATTGCTTTGCTAAAAAAAGAAGAACTATGGGGGATTGATGCAGGTAACCTCATTTTTGATTGACCATGTATTTAAACCATTAAAAAAGATACAAAACATCTAAATAGTTATTAAGTACTGACTACATTCAAGACACTGAGTTAGCCTCTGAATTATTGTAATAAGTACCAAAAAGTAGCAGAAAATCTCCCTTTAAAGCCTCCTGAAGAATAAAAGTAAAAAAAAAAAATACAAATGCCTGATGAAATAAACAACTATATATTCACTGAGTAATTTAGAAATATTTTTGGCTGCTAGCAGTATGCCTTAAAATAAAGGGAGATCATTATCATGTCTATAATAAACATAAGAAAGTCTCTAAACACCATTTTTTTTCCACTGTGTCTCTCTGATCAAGAACACACAGATGCTCCAAATGATACCAATATCAAATATTACATCTTGACCTGAAAAGCTGAAGTCCTTTCATCTATCCATCCATTTCACCTACTTTTTCTATTTAACTTAGCTTATTTTTAATAAACTTTTACATGTATTACTTATGTATTTACATATAATTAATCACCCCCCAAACTTAATGGCATTAAAAAACAATAAACATTTATATCACATAGTTCCTGTGGGTCCAAAATTCCAGAGCAGTTTCTCTTGAATGGGGGATTTGATTTCAGACCACTCTTATACTTCATCCCACTTCTAAGCAGCAAAATATCTGTGTCAGTTACCTCCTACCAAATAAGAAATTACTCAAAAAATGAAGTGATATAAAATAATAACCATTTAGAACTCACAGTTTCTGTGGGTTGGAAATTCAGATGAATAAAGAAAATGTAACATATATATACTCAGCAATAAAGAAGAATGAAATTATGGCATTTGTCAGTAAGTGAATGAAATTGGAGACTATCATGCTAAGTGAAATAAGGCAGACCCAGAAAGTCAAAGGTTCGATGTTTAGCTAGGTATTTCTCTTTTTTATTAGTTATTTTTTGTTGTACCTAGTATTAGGATTTATTTTTATGTAATTATAACAGCATGGAATATAATTTACTCTAATTTAGTCCCCTTCTACCCTTCCCCTTCTCTTTCCTCTGTTCCCTTCCTTTTACTGATTTTTCTGCTATTTACTTAATATTCTTTTTAAAATTAGTGCCTTGCAAATATATATCAAGGTGTGATTCACTGTGGTATATTCATATATGTACATAAGAAAGTTAGGTTAGATTCATTCCACTATTCTTCCCTTTTCTTGTCCCTCCTCCCTGCCCATCAATCCCTTTCCTTTTCTGATCTGTCTCCATTTTGATGAAATTCTCCCACACCTTTTCTTTCTTTCTTTCCCCCTTTTTTCCTCCTTATTTTGGATTAGTTTTCACAAAGCAAAGAAAACATTCAACCTTTGACTTTCTGGGTCTGCCTTATTTCACTTAGCATGATAGTCTCCAATTTCATTCACTTACTGACAAATGCCATAATTTCATTCTTCTTTATTGCTGAGTATATATGTCACATTTTTTTTTTATTCATCTGTTAATGGGCACCTAGGTTTGTTGCATGGCTTGACTACTGTGAATTGTGCTGCCATAAATATTGATGTGGTTGCATCCCTATAGTATGTTAATTTTAGATCACTGAAACTTATACCAAGGTGTGAGATATTAGGTAGGTATTTCTGAGTTGGGGTTCTTTCATGAGGTTCCAGTCAAGATGTAAAATGGGGTTGAAGCCATCTAAAGGCTTGACCAAGGCTGGACAATCTGATTATAAGATGGCTCACTTACATGACTGGAAAATCCTAGAGGTTAGCAAGAAGACCTCAGTCACCACTGAGGTCTCTCTATAGGGCCACTTGAGTATCCCCATGACATTATGGTTGATATCCCCTGGAATGAGTGATCATTAAGACAGTGAGACAAAAGTCACATGTTCATGACCTAGCCTTGCAAGTTAGACATCACTCTTCCTACATCTTACTGGATACTCAGGACATTGATATTAAATCTAGGGGATTACACAAGGACCTTAATACAAGGAGGCAAGACTCAATAGAAGCCATCTTGGAGACTAGCAATCACAGTACCTATAAAGAATTAAAAGGAAACAAATAGATCTAAGAGAAGACTGGATAGAATGTGGGAAAAGAAAAATCTCCATGAGAAGGAGCTTTCAGCTCTTCAGTTCAAGATGTTAATATTTAATATTGATATTACTTGGAGCATCTGTGTGTTCTTGATCAGAGAGACCAGTGGAAAACATGGTATTAGGATTCAGGCTTCAATTGAATAAGGAGAATAGGCATTCAGGGGAAGCAATGTGGGAAACTGAAGTAAACCCAGGAAATGTTACCCTCTCTACCAAAAATATATGATTCTGATTTTAAGAACATTCATGACAAGTTATTTTTCTCTGGTTAGGAATGGTTTCTTAGATGCTTAGGAAAAACCTTGTTAAGATAATATATTATAAAGAAGAATGAGACATGCACAGGGCCCAAGTGAACAAATATATGAAGAACAGGAAATATGCAAGAGAAGAACATGTACATGGTAGAATAATAGATTGCAAAAGTGTGTATATTCCAAGTTAATACTGGACTGTTTTCCCCCACCTCTCTTTTTTCTTTTGTAGTACTGGAGATTAAACCCAAGTTAAACCCAGGACCTTGTAAATGCTGGGCAAGCATTCTACCAGTGTGTTGAATCTCCCAGTCCTTGGTTTTGTTCTTCTCTCAAATTAGTACAGTACCTTACTTTGTGCTCTGAATTTAGCTGTTTATATACTGAGGAGAGAGAGACATCTAATGTTTCCCCTTTGGTTCTCCTTCAAGAGTAACACTATAGAGATATTGCTCATATCCTGGGCAAGGAAAAGAATAGGAGTTTTAAAATAAATATCCTACATCTGATAATTATGGGAGCTAAGACACAAGCTACAACAGGAAAAAGAAACTGAAGCAGAGATGTTAGGAAATGTGAAAAGAAAAAAAAAATTAAAATGGCTGAGTTGATACTGACCCTGCAGTGGTCTTATTCTGCTGAGCATTCTTTCTAGGATCCTATGTGCATCTGTAATGAAACAAGTCTTTCTTGTGAATAAAAATGAAGAAGTTCAGAATAGCACTCTCAGGACATGTCTCTTAAAGTAGAATATATTTAATTTGAAGGTTAGAGAGTGGGGTCATATGCTTCAAATGCATTGCTAGTTATAAAGTGATATATGGTAAGAAAAGGCAAGGCCTTTTAATTTTTGAGTAATTGTTCAAAACCTAAATAGAACACCAAACAACTTATTTTATGGAACAATTTAGAAAAGGAAGAGCAATACATTCACCATCTTCTTGTGATCTCCAGAGTTCAAACAGTGAAACTTTCAGATCAAAAAGAGTCCATATACCCATAATTACAGGTAAATGTAAATGACAAAATGTCCCAGTTAAATTAAGCAAATCTATACTGAAGAAAAATGTTACATTGGAACTATGTCCCAATAGCCAAGGTCAATGATCAGTATGAGGGCATTATTATTAGGAAAACAGTCTGTACCTCCATTGAATTGTCATACATAGTTATACAAATAATAGAGATCAAGTTCCATGATAAACGTTTGACTAAATAGCTGAGCCTGGGAAGAATAGATCTCAGCATATGCTATAACATTACTCAAGGCAGTAGGGAATCTTAAGCTATTGAAAGCACTTTCCCCTGAATATCTTCCAGAGCATACCCACCAGAAAACAATGGCAAAGTAGTTTCCCACTTTTTAGTGAATACCACCACCCTCAACAAGATGAAACATCCAAATCACATACTTCTAGCAATTAAATTGAGTGGTCAGATAAAGTTAAGAGAAAAAGTAAGATTTGAGCTGAGGCCAATGGCAAAAAGTTATCCATGAAACTATTGGAGAGTGTTCCAATAAAAGGAACTCTAATTGCTAAAACTCTGGCAGGAAAGGGGTTGGCATATGAAACATAGAAGCCCATTGTGGTTGCTATGCATTGCATGTTTCCACTTAGTCCATGTTTCCACTTAGAATTCTTACTAGAGGCATACATATGAATGGATATTTATTGCAGCATTCTGTGCATTAACAAACTAAAAAATAAATGACTTAAATAACTATCAATAGGGAGTGGATAACAGTAAGAAAAACTATATTGTGAAAAAGAGAATTATATATGTTGATAAGAATATATAACATATTAAGTTGCATAATAATACTTATCACAATATGTTTGCATCACAAAAGTATATATATGTAATTAATTGTATACATGAAATAAAGGGATGGAATAATACATATCAAAATGTTAAAGAGTGGTTTACCTTAGAAAGTTGATATGAGAAGAATGTTACTGATTTTTTATAGAATCTATTATTTAAAATTTTAAGAGTCTCATTTTAGTATTTTAAAAGAGTAATTTTAAAAATGTTCTTCAAAACATCTGTTCATAAACACAGGAATACTGAAAACTGTAGTTCTACTGTATACCATACTGATTAAGCCAAGTAATTTGTGAGAAAAGTTAATCTCTTACAGTAACTCAATATTTACTTGGTTCCCAGTCTTCAATTAAGTCATTCTCTTTTGAAATTTTTATAACAGATAATTACTCATTATGGAGGTTTTTTATTTAAATGCTAATGCAAAGCTGTTCAAAATAAACCAAACAAACAATATAGTTATGGTAGTAAGTTGAGCCAATGTATTTATACTACAGATATATTTGAAGGAAACTTCATTTCTGCTATAGTAATTTATAAGCTTATTTAGAAAATTACCTAAATTTGAAATCAATCAACCATATATAAATAGCTGTTTCTTCAAACACTTTTCTACTGTTTAAGTCACTCTTTAACTCAAATATTAAATACCTGTTATAGTTCATCCCATAATGAATAGACAATAAAGTTCGCTTTTATTTTTCACTTACTGTATTCCAGGCATTACTTTATTGTTCACTTAACATATTCCAGGTATTAAGTAAGTCCTCTATATGATTAACATTCAGTGACCCTACAGCCCTATGAGGTAGGTAATATTATCATCTCCATTTTAGACATAAGAAAATTGAGACAAATAGATTAAGTTGCCCAAGATCCACAACTAATAGATCACTGAGCTGGGATAATAATATGTAGGTACTACATCTCTTTTTAAAAAATATATTTTTTTAGTTGTAGTTGACACAATACCTTTATTTTATCTGTTCATTTTTATGTGGTATTTTTGAACCCAATGCCTCACGTATGCTAAGCGAACACTCTACCACCGAGCCATAACCCCGGCCCCTAGGTACTACATCTCTTAACCTCAAGATTTTAATCTCTATATTATACTTTAGTAAGTTAACTGTGACTAATAGGATACTTCAGAGAAAATAAAGCATTTCTTAAAAAAGAATGACTTTGCCATATCCCAGTAAAATGGATGTATCTGGAGACTATCATGCTAAGTGAAATAAGCAAAAAACCAAAAGTCAAATATTTTCACTGATATGTGGAAACTAAACCACAATAAAGGGGAGAGGGGAAGAAGTTCAGTAGATTAAAGGGAAATGAAAGGAAGGGAGGGGAATAGAAAAGAGTAGAATAAATCCAATACTTTTGGACTGGGGTTGTAGCTCAGTGGCAGAGTGCTTGCCTAGCATGTATAAGGAACTGGGTTCAATCCTTAGCACCACATTAAAAAAAAAAAAAAACAAGGGACTGGGGACATAGCTCCGTTGGTACAGTGTTTGCCTCACATGCACAAGGCCCTGAGTTCAATCCCCAGTGCCACAAAAATAAGTAAATAAACAAATACAATAAAGACATACTATAAAACTAGAAAGAAAATATTTTAAATCTAACAATTTTCCTAGGTACACATATGAACATACCTATGTGAATTCCACCACCATGCCCACCCACGATGGGATCCTAATTAGAATAAGATATATTCCATGCTTGTATAATTTTATCAAAATGGATTCTACTGCCATGTCTAATTAAGAACCAATAAAAATAAAAGAATTATTGAAACAAAGAATTAAAAAAATTAAAACATGTCTCTCAGTGAATTTGTACAGCATTGGGGATATGAGCAACAGGTAATTTATATTTTACTATGAAAAGTACATACTAGAGTACCCATGGGATTATAGTTACTAAATGTGAGAAACATCTACATCCATATCCAGTGTTGTGCAATGACTAAAAGTGGGAAGCACAGAGTACAGGCAAAGCCACAAGAGTCACTTAAACTAGATATGAGGTCAAGAAAAACTTGCTGTATGTGATAGTTGAGACTCAGTGTCTTCTAGGTAGAGTGAACCACCTTGTTAAAAGGCACTCAGGCCCAGGTGAGGAAGAGTAAAAACTCCTTGAAAAAAAATGTAAATAGGTTCAGGATGGATTAACAGGATAGTAAAGGCATGTGGTGAATTTAGGCTGAAGAGGTAAGTGGAAAATTCATAATCTTACACATTTTCTTAAGAGACATAAAACTTCAACCTGAGAGCAAAGATGTACCACCCAAGATTTCAGACATGGAAGTGACATGATTAAATGTTAGAAAGATCATTTGGGGCCAAGGCTATGCAATAGTGTAAGCCTGCAATCCCAGCTCCTCAGGAGGCTGAGGCAGGAAGCTCATCAGTTGGAAGCAGGCCTGGACATCAGCAAGAATCTGACTCAAAAATTTAAAAAGCTGGTGATAAGACATAGCTTCATAATTGAGTGCCTGCCTAACATGTGAGGTCCTGGGTTCAATCTCTAGTACTAGGGGAAAAAAAAAAAAAGCAGATGGTAGTGTTTATACACACACACAGGAAGCTATTGTCATTTACTAGGCAAGAGACAAAATGGCTTGAAATAAGACAATAGCAGTGTGACTGAATGGCTGAACGCTCTTTATAAATAGTGAGGGAAAGGCAGAAGTCAAACCTTATAGCCCAAATTTCTAGATTCAACAGTTGGGGTGGATGGTAGTGGCATTTATTTTCACTGAAATACAAGAAGGGTAAGTTTTCAGGAAAAGATGAGTTCTGTTTTGAATATGTAGAGTTGCAGTACCTGAGTGATACTTTCATGTGATTCCAGTAAACAGTTGAATATACTAAATCTGAAGCTCAGAAGAGATCAGGCTTAGAAACCTGGATTTGAGAATCAGCAGTTAATAACTGAACAGTGAAATCAGTAGGCTATTCTGTTAATGTAACCAGCATCTTTTCAATTTTGATGAAACTTAGCTGTCACTGAGTCATAGGAACTTTCTTGAGATCTTGATAATTATCTGATAAAAGATCCACTGGAAAGCCAAGTAAGATAGTAAGGTTTCCTATGTTATCTTATTAAATAGTAGCAAATTACCTAGATGTGCTAAAATTGGAATTTGTCTCCTACCACAGTAGCATGTTAAGAAAACCTGCTTTTTATTATTTTCAAACAAGAAAAATTCCAAAACCTAAATATTGAGGGAAATGTTATTTAAGCATCCATTCTATATTGAAGTCTTAAACTTGTGAAAAAAATTTTGGTAAAACAAAATGATGATCAGCTGTGAGAAAAATTACCCCTGTGAAAGTTCCAAATATCAGCAATTATGATTGTAGACTTGAAGCCTGGTTAATTTTTTTTTTTTTTTTTTTTTTTTTTTGTAGTTCTGGAGATCAAGCACAGGGCCTTGTGCATGCATGTGAGGCAAACACTCTACTAACTGAGCTATATTCCCTTCCCTGGTTAAATTATTTTTAAAAACACCTCATCACTAATGGTTCCTGACAAACAGAAAATTTAAATGAGCCTAAACATACTTACTTCAACACATCCACTAAGGCTTTTTATAAACCAATCAGTCAGAAATGTAATAATTCCACATTTTATCACTGATTTTTTCCAATATAGCTCTGAAGAAGAGGCTTTTGAGATTGGAAAATTTAAGTGAATATGAAAATTAAGAAAATTTGACTACCAGACCACTGTACTTACTTCTTTGTGGGCAATTTTGATGAAACAACTTTATCCCATTAGTTATCACATTAAATAATAGAAGGAATTAAATTGAAAAGAATTAGGAATAGAATCTTAGTCCCCACCAATGGAACTGTTCATTAGACTGTCATTGCTTTGTTTCCAGTATTATATGGAGATAAGCTTAAGGTTAGTGCTTTTTGAAAAGGGCAGAAACAAACCTGCATCTATAAAAATTAGGATAGTTTAGGAAGGCTATTTACCTATGTTCCTCAACTCCATATGTAACAGGTGTATTGGAACCTTATAAAGCAGACGGTGTTTCCCCATTTCTTTGCCCCTACAACATTCCTTTTTCTGAAAACCCAACAGAACTGCTTCTTTACCTGCAAAATAGGATCACATTCTTCAGTCCTTAAACTCCACCAAGAACCCACCTTGATTCCCACCACCCATGAAAGAACAAGATACATTATAACATGAAAATTAGTTGCTTTTATTTACTATTAGAAACAATTTTATGAAAATGACTTGCATCCCTTCATGTGGGGAATTGCTTTAAGAAGCTAAGAAAATAGGTAATGTATGAAAAACATATGTAAATAGCTGCCAACAGATCAATTTCTTCCTACTGATCTCAGATAGCAAGAGAAAATAACAGCTTCTGTAAAATAAACAGGAGCAAGTCCTGCAAATGAAACTATGATTAAAGCTAAATTGTTCAAATCACTGATTTTATGACTTTCCAAAAGCAACTGTCTATGCAATCTTACTTCCTAAAGAATAAACACATAGCAAAGTAGCTCTTAAAAAAAAAAAACTTCTGAGATAATTCAACATAACTTCTAACATTAGAGGGAATGGGAAGTACTGAAAAGTCTTAATATCCAAATGATGAAACCAAGACCTTCCAGTCTCAGGACTGAAATTAAGTATCAATACTCTTCATCACTTCTCTAAAAGTGATTCTAGTTCTTCTTGCAAAGAACTAAGCTGCTCCTTTTCTCGGTCTTCCTTTTGTTTGAGTTCATCTAACACAGCCTGGAACCTGTTCTTGAGAGCCAGGTTTTCCACTTTCATGATGAGATCCTCTTGTCGTTTTGCTCTGTCCTGGGTCTCTTGGAGCTTGCCTTTCATGTTATCAATCTGTTTCTGAATTCCCATAACCAGTTGATTGGTTCCTTCATTTTCTTGATGTTGTTCATCTGATTCATTTAGCTTATCCTGTAGCTGTCTCTCCAGATCTTCTTCAGTGTCAATGATGTTTATATCTTCTTCATCTTGATGTTGTGTCTCATCTTCATCTTCACTGCTGCTGCTGAGATCATTGAATATCTCTCGAAGCTCATCATGTTCCAATGAGTCATGGCCCTGTCTATGGCCAGACATTCCTGGAGACGAGATATCAAGGCCTTGATTTTCTGTCTCTTTTGTTTCATCTTCAGCAATTATTTCCCAACGAGTACTGACAGCTTCAGCATCTGTACTCAGCAACCGCTTCACTTCTTTTTCCACATCTGGAGATTCAATATACTTCTTCTTTGCTGTCTTCCGGAACCTTCTCTTTCTGACATTTTTCAGTGGCAGAGTAATTCCATGGTTCCAGACAAACTTTTTCTCTTTGTCCTTATCTTTTTTCTTGTTTGCTTTGGGATCAGTAGTAGCAACTGGTTCTTCCACAGGAGGATACAGGTCACCATCAACTGTGGATACAAGCATCTGACAGATATCAGCTGTCTTGTAAAAGGTTTTCTTGTCAATGGTTTTCAAGCTTTCCATAACACATGGCAGATCTACCAATTTTGAGGCCAATGGAACCCGGTCCACTCTAACAATTCCATGACGGCCATCGGGGTGTAACTCAATTGTCAGTCTGTCCTTGAGGTTGACATGGCCAGACTGTACTGCTCTCCTCACTGTAGAGGCATATTCTGGAGGTAGGCGTAAGATAAACTGGCTCTCTAGTTCATGAGGAGCGTCATCTTTGCTCTTACTCATCTTTACTTCTTTGTGGCTCACTTCTCCTCTAATAAATACTTGCTGCACTAAAAAGTTCCAGCTACTGCAACTGTTAAAAAGATCAGTGTGTTATGAACTGAAATCTTTAATTACAAGAGTTCTAAGTAGAAAAGCAGCTAAGCAGAATAGCAAGTAAGCGTCTAAGTTGACTTAATAAGCCACAAGTCTTTTCTCTAAGGTAATAAGAGCACAGGCTGTTATTGACACTTTGGCTTATTCACAAAGTTCTTAAGTCTATTAGATGCAATGCCAAGTTCCAACCTCTAGATGCCGCTGCCGGACAATGCAGACAGAGCAAGCAAGACAGCAAGCAGAAAGCAAATGGCGGCTCCCGCGGAGTGGATTTTCGGCACAGAAAGCAAGGCCCAGCAAACAATCCCAATCCACAAACTCTCCCGGAATAAAAAATATTCAAAAAGCGGGGCGCAGTGAGCTTTCTTTGCCTCGGGTACTTACAATCCACTGCTGATTACACATTCAGCTTCTCTGCCCGGAGCGAAGCGAAAGAGGAAGCAGATGGGAGCAAAGCGCCAGCGGCTCTGAGCAGCAAAGCGTCCGGGAGCCAAGCGTCTCCTTTTCGATCTCTTTGTTCTTCCTGCTGCTTGGCAAAGTGATCCGCTACAGATTAACGGTGAAAGGAGCTCTAACAAGCTGCGCGAAATCTCGCTTAAAGCCGCTGCTCTGAGCACCACGCTCAGCACTTCAGCAACCCCCGGTACGCAGCGGTGGAGAAGGAAGCGCTACCTCACTGCCGGGGCGGGAGGCGGCTGATTGACAGCTCGGCCCAAGCGGAAGTATCTGCTGCCTCAGCGCGCGCAGGCGCAATGACGCTGTCCTGCGCAATCTCCTCTATTCGCGAGAAAATTTAAGGGCAGAAAATGACTTCAGAAGAGGCTTGGGTTGGAAAATAAAAGATGTCTCTTCCAAGAAAGACAAATTTGCTCCCCGCTAAGTCAGCACTTTTACCGAATCGCCGTGGGGCGGGATAGCTTTTAGTCTTCCGGATGATTACCGGAGAGAGGGGATTCTTGCAGAAAGCATCTTTGCTACTGGAAACATCTCAGATCCTCCCTTGGGTGTATCCAATCTGGTGCAGTACAAGAACTTGTAACTAACCACAAAATGGATTTTAAAGTGCCTGAACCAATGGAGTGATGAGGATTTGCTACCTACTATATGATTCTATATGTCTGTATTTTCTTAATTTTGAAATTGCCTGGAGGGGAACTAAGCCTCTAGGTTTATTTCTGTTTTGGAGGACTCCAAAGGACCAAAGGTGATTTTTCTTTTTAATGTGCTTGATTGAGCTATAAATGTAAACAGAGAAGTAAGTGTTCTTTGGGAAGCAGAGGTTCATTAAGGACAGAATTGTCTGATAGAAGGTCTGATTAAAGTGTTGTATATAATAGAAATATTATGCCTTGTCTCTCAAGTAACTTTTAAATTCCTTTGGAATATTTTTCACTTCAGCTTTATGGTTTTGCTGTTTTCTGCTCTCTGTTCTATGGATGTCAGGTTCTCATCAACATGTATTTATAATACTCTGGCATAACTGTAACAGCTTCCACTTCTTTATATCCATTTTCACTTATTTTTTTTTTTTTGGATATGTTTGTTAGAGCATCAAAGTCATTTACATTTTCTTCCCCAACATGGTTAAAAAAGTAATTTATATCCTCTAAAATATTAATAACAACTTCATCTAAATCAATGTAACTCTTAAATGTGATTAAGATTTCCAAAATTCCCTATATTTTTATTTATTTACTTTTCTTCCTTATACTAGATTCAAGCCTCCTTGGTAGTAAGCTTTTCTGTATTGCTCATTGTGTTCCAGTGCCTAGTATGATAATATAGGAGATACACAGACCAAATTTTTTGCTAATAGAATGAAACATCTGATCCATCTAGAAAGAACATGAATATAATCTAAATCCTACAATGATTTGTGAGAGAGAAGAGGTTCAATGTCACCTTAAAATTAGATAGATCCACTTTTCTATAGATTTCCTCTCTAAGGATGGTGTCAGTTGTTATGAGGAACTTGCAACCAGTTTGATTTTTATGTTGACTTTAAAGGAGAAATTATGACCTTTCAGGTAATTACATTATTTCTTTTTGTTCCATAAAGTGTTGAAGAATGTTTTCTGTCTGCTTCATCTAAAGTTTCCAGGATGATCTATTTCTTCTCTTTTGAAGATGAAACTTTTTCACTTGTGCTTAATTATGTCTGATTTTACTTATTCTATGGATATTAGAGTTTAACTTACTAACCTATGCATAGTGCTTTACTTAACTGTATAAAATGTGAAACTAGGCTTATACATGAAAATACTCAAAGTATTTTAAAAAAATTTTTTAGTTGTAGGTGGACACAATATCTTTATGTGCCTTATGCATGCAAGGCAAGTGCTCTACCACTAAGCTACAACCCCAGCCCTAATCCAAATGTTGGATTTTCATTTCTTATGAGTATTATCATGCTCAAATATTTTTGTAATAGAAGGTAACTTGAAAATAAATTCTATGCAATTCTGATTGGCCAAATTTATGGCACATTTTAGTTAATTAATTTTTGAGATGGATGATTGTCAAAGATAATTAAAAGGATTAACTAAAGTTTTCCTAAAGTATCTGCCTCCTTCAATTCTGAAATATATTATCTGCTTTTGAGTTTTACAAATTTTCTAAATGCTGTCTTTTGGGAGAGTTATGTTTATGTTTACCCTAAAAGTAAAGCCTCTGCCATATTACTATCATCTTAAAATATAGTTTTTCTTTTCCCCAAAATCCATTAGAAATACAGAAACACTCTGAATTGATGAAAGAATTACTCTACTGTGATTGTTCCATGAATATCTGTAAAACCAGTGAATAGAAGATTGGAGAGAGCAGTAAATTCCCCAGTGCAGTAACAAGTCTTCTGAAGGCTTCTTTTGTATTATTAAGGAGTATGACAGGACACTGCTAATCCTGTTTGTTTGAAAATTCTCTTTAATAAACTTTCAAGTTCCTTAAAGAGCTTCTTGTTCTTTGGAGATGATGGGAGAAGTACTGCTTATATTTGGGGGGGTAGAAAATTATAGAAGTTAAAAAGTAGCAAACATCCCTCCAAAAAGCAAGCTTCTCTATTGCTATATTACCATATATTTTAAAAGTAAAAAGCAGGTTAACAGTTAACAGTTCCTGTATCAAGTAGATGCTTCTATTAAAAAATATATAAAAACTTAACCAATAGTGGTTTAAACAATAAGAAAATCTATTGTCTCAAAAACCAAGTAGACTAGAGTATCCTGTCCAGTAAAAATCTAATGTGGGCTCCATACGTGAGCCACAGATGTAATTTTAAATTATTTAGCGAATGGGGGTGTGGCTCAGTGGTAGAATGCTTGCCTAGAATGCATAAGGCCCTGGATTTGAACCACTGCATCAAAATTTATTAATCAATTAATTGATTAGTAGCCACATTAGAGTGGCAAAAAGAAACAAGTGAAATTAATTTCAATAACTATAATCCAATATACCTAAAATACTAGTATAACATAATTTATATAAAAATTATTATTGATACATTTTACATTCTTGTATTTTACTAAATCTTCAAATCCAGTGTGCATTTTACACTTATAACTCAGTTTAAAGTAGCCATGTTTCATGTGCTCAGTAACCACATGTAGCAGATGATTATCCTTGAAGAATAATTGCCTTGGGTCATGATACAATCATGACTAACACAAACTATTTTTCTCTTCTAATTTTGAAGAATAAGTGTCTATTTACACTTTTTTATTATCCTTTCAGTCTGCCCTCCTCTACTTATAAATGTCCAAGAGTTGTGATCACAAGAAACATGTTGGCAGTGACTGAAAAACTCCTTACTAGTCCATGACAAGAGTAGCCTTCCCTAAACCAAAGTCTTTTGATTGGATTGCACTGACTTGGTCATGGATCTATCTATGACTCAATAATGCCTACTGAGAAAATATGCTATGACTTTCTTAAAATTGTGAGGTGATTATATTTGGTAATATTGAAAGACATTTTTGGCTGTCACAACTATGGGAATGGAATCTACTGATATCTATTAGGAGGAGGTCAAGGATACTGCTGAACATCCTAAAAGGCACAGAACAGTCCCCACACCACAACAAAGAATTAGCTGTCTCTAAATATTAGCAGAGTTGCCAGGCACAGTGGTGTACACCTGTAATCCCAGTGGCTCTGGAGGCTGAGACAGGAGAATTGTGAGTTCAAAACCAGACTCAGCAACAGTGAGGCACTAAGCAACTCAGTGAGACCCTGTCTCTAATAAAATACAAAATAGGGCAAGGGATGTAGCTCAGTGGTTGAGTACCCCTGAGTTCAATCCCTAGTACCAAAAGGGAAAAAAAAGAGTTGAGAGATCCTACATTAAGCTTATTATTTAAGCCTGTATCCCTCAGTGCTATCAAGAGGGATTCTTGGTTTATATTGATCAGAATCTACTACAGCTATGCATAGATTAAACTTCCCTTTGGGTATATGGAGGGTGGACACCAAAACTAAAAGGAAATATTAAAAGAAAGGAAAGGGCACTGACAAACCAATAATATCAATGAAATACAAAAAAGGGCTGGGGATGTGGCTCAGTGGTTAATTGCCCCTGAGTTCAATACCTGGTACCAAAAAAAAGTATACATATTGAAAACTATTAATAGGCATCAAATTTAAATTCTTATATCTAATTATATAATGCAATTACTGGTGACTTTAGTTTTATAAGTATTTTCTACCTTTTTATAGAGCAAATTTATTGTGTTGAACTTGTAGTAAACTTTTCTTTTAATAAATGTACAATTCTTTTTCAATGAATAATTTCTCTAGTAACCTTTTTTTTTTTTTAAGAAGAAGCTTCAGTATTATGTTGTCTTCTTCAAAAACAGAATATCAAGGTCTGGGGATGTATCTTAGTGACAGAGTGCCTGCCTAGCATGCCTGAGGCCATAGTTTGATCCCCAGCACAGAGGGCAAAAAAGAGACAAGGGGAAAAATTCTGCAAGAATCTTAAGTTAACATTTAATAAACTAAAACGTTTGGTTTAGATTCTGTGGAAAGACTTTTATTTTGTCCAACTTAAATCGTGATTTGCACCCTTTCATACTAAAGCAAATCAATTTGCACCCTTTCATACTGGTAATCTACAAGTCCCTAAAATTAAGCAAATAATGTTTCTCGGAGGACTTCCGGAAATAACATGCAGGACATTTCATGCTGGGCCTCTGGGTGCCGCTGTCGGCCAGCCAGTGGCTGGAGTGAAGCAAAACAAACCACTGGCGACTCTGACACAGCCGACTCGTAGGGTTTTGAGAAATATCTCAGAAGAAGACTGCAGTCCTCTCCCCAATAGTCTGTTCCAAATAGGTCCCAAACGTCAGGATATTTAATGACCCTGAGTGAGCCGCTGCACCTCCACTTCCACCCCAGAGCGCCTTTGTAATCCGAAAACAGAAAACAACCGCAGCCCGGGTATTCGGGTCTGAGCAGCAGCACCGGGAACAAAAGAGGAAGAAGCCCTGTCCATACACCGGCAGCTGGCAGAGCAAAGGAAGCGCGATTTCCCTGCCTGCTGACTTTATCCTGCCTAAAAAACTTGGTGATATTCTTGAAAAGAAGTTTGTGATTCTAAATGTGGGGAATCTGCATCTCTGACCAGAAACTACTGGTAAGTGCTGATAATCCTCTTACCTACCAAAGAAAGCAGAGATCTACTTGAGAATGACAGGATGGATATAGCAGAAATGCCTAAGGAAGTGTCTAAGCCACTCGAATTTGAAAATCAAATTCACTGAAAATCAGATGAAAGTTTTTGATTCATACATAGTCATCCTGGATATAAATGATAATATAATGGCTTTTGGTACAGACATTTTGTTTTGGAAATTCTGAAAAACAGCTTAATTGGTTCATTGTTTAAAGCCATCAGATTTGGATATTTATAGTAACTTTAACTTTATCAGATTAGTTTCAACAACCATTCCTCCAACTCCCAGAACTAAAGGAGAGCACTCAAGCAATAAATATTCTGAATTGCTATTGAAGAAACCTTGGAGCAGAGAACCAGAGTTGCCACTTCTTAGTGGTGAGCATGGGACAGAACAGCTCTGAGCAAGAGAAAGCATTGGATGCAATGTCAGACCTTGCATATTGGACCATGACATACAGGGTAGAGCCCAGCCTGCAGAACATACCCTTCACCACCTTGAATTCTTCAAGTGATCCTCCTTGATCTGATGACATCTTTAAGGTAGAGTTCTCCTACACTTTCTGCACAGTCTTGCAGAACATACAGAATATACCTGCTGCTCCAAAATTACAGTAATGCTTGATTTTGAAAAAAAATGACAGGAACAGCATGAGACAGAAAATTAAGAGTGGAAGAGCTCGGGAGCTATTTCAGAGTCCTAGTTGAAATGAAGATCCAGAACCATAATGCAATACAGGTGACTATCAGCCAGGTGTCTAGTCCTATTAGAGATTAGAACTGTGATTGCCTAACCAGAACAACAGAACTGACCACCCTGCTTAAATGAAGAGGTAAAAATTAGTGTAGGGAGGAATGATCCCATTGGCAAAAAATTCACCTCCAAGAATTAGTATGTAATTATTTGTTACCTACTGATGGAATTCTAAGCTGGAAGAAGATTCTAATCTACAGTGTCACTATCAGAGTCCCTCCCATGTCCCCCAAAATAAGCTATCCTTGTCCTCCAGCACAAGCCTCACCCTGCATGCTTTGAAAATGCTCTGGTTTTCTGAAGGCCTCCTTTTTGATCCAGGTGACCAGGAATACCCACAGAGACCTTTATCAAACAATTTAGCACTTCTGACCAGGTCTTAGGGTTCTCCATACCTCCTCTTTCTTCCTGACCAGTGACCTGGCACTGAGAGGCACTGTTGTCCTATGTTAGTGAGTGCAAAATGCAGTGGTGTTCATTGATACTAACTTTGAACTGATTCTGGGAGTAGTGATCAGGGTTTAACTGGCTCAGTGTCATCCTGAGCCTCCCTGTAATGGTGAATAACTTCTTTGAAAGTGCAAGGAGGATGCTATCAGGAACTACAGCTAGATGAGGCCTTCTTTGACACTGCACTGCACACTACAGTCCTGGTTATCCAGTTACCAAAGTGGAGACGAACTGGGAACAAGAGTTGACTGTTCTACCACATATTTCAGGCCAGCTAACTTAGTTCTTCAACCTAGGGATTCACATTAGTTAGGTGTGTATTATGCTGCTAATAGTAACAGAGACAGAGTTTTCTGGTCACTCCCACAGTGACAAATCATCACACTGTGTCTGGTATTGGCCAACAGTTATCAGGAGTTGCTGCTAGAAACCGCTGCCAGACAGGCAGAGCTTAAAGTCTTACCTTGCTCTTGGTACTCTTCTTCACAAGGACTCTGGATATCACCCTACACCAGCAACACTCCTGTAGCCCTGACAGTAGGGGATACTTTCAGCCTGGCCTCTAGTCCAAGCTAGGATTTGGACTTGCCCCCAATTTAAAAGAAGAAGTTTGCTTCCCATCCTACAATCTCTGTGTGGTTTCAATCATAAAAATTTTATTCCTTAAAATTAATTCAAGCATCTTTCAACTAGATATTCTCTATAGTGTCAGCAAAAAAGAAGCCTTAAATGTTACATTGGATTAAAATGTATTCGTGAGTTTTAGTATATTTATTTAGTACATCCTTTTGTAAATCATCAGTTTGTCTTCTGTTGTTGAGTGTAGGGGGCACTTCAAGTTTAACTTGCTGGTTTTATGTGTATTTTGATTTGTCTCATTTGCTCACAGTTCACTCGGAGAAAAGTTTTGTATGCAATTAGTGTACGTTGTGTAAAGTTATGGGGTACCTATTAAAGAGTTCCTTCCTTGCAATATTGAAGGAGGCTTATTGCATCTTCAAATTACTACTACTCTTGGGCTTCATATACTTGTTTTTTAAAAATTGAGAAACAGGGGCTGGGATTGTGGCCAGTGGTAGACCACTTGCCTAGCATGTGTGAGGCAATGGTTTGATTCCCAGCACCGCATGTGAATAAATAAAATAAAGTCCACTGACAACCAAATAAATATTTTTTAAAAATGAGAAACTGCACAATTGGTTTAACAAGAACAAAAATTCTCTTAATGATTCCTGTGGCCTCTGATTATTTCTTTCCTCATGTTCTGAATCTTTCTTGAAAATGATGTCTAAGTGTTGGCTGCCAGTATCTGACTCAAGTTGTTCTTGAAAATGTTCCTGAAAACTCTGGAGTGCAGAGAGCATATCATTTAATGGTTGGATAAAGATAAACAACTCACTCTAAGCCTGAGACATTTTAGATAGTAACCTTTTACTAATACTGCAATGAGTAAAAGAAAGAATCCAATGTTCTTATTTTCTTAATTAAAAAATACTGCTATTTAAGAAAACCAATTTCTTTGAAGAAAATATTGTGTGATTATTGGAGAATAACACTATCCTTATAGACTGCCTTAAAATAAAGATTGTGGCCTTTTTTCTTTTCACTTATGAAGAATATTGTCATACCTGTCTCTTAAATTTGAGTTCTAAATTATATATTCATGTAATGTTTGTAAATGAAATTCCAAGAGCCCAAGTTATCTTAGTCAAAATATATTAGCGTTGGATGAATTTAATTTTTTTAAAACCCCACAATATATAGACACTTCCAAAAGAGAAGAAAAATATGGATTGAATTAAAACATCATCTTCAAAATCCCAAGGATTTTGGTGAATATTCAAAGCACGATGGAAAGGAAACAGTGTAATCCAATTTTTGAAAGTTTAACTTACATTCTAAAAGCTTTCTCCCTCCAATGTTTTTCATCCTTCAAAAAGAAATTGCTTTGTGTGACCTGACAAATTATCAAGTAGTCAAGATATACAACAGAGCCGGTCGCGGTGACTCAGGCCGGTAATCCCAGCTATCTGGGAGGCTGAGGCAGGAGGATCATGAGTTCAAAGCCAGCCTCAGCAAATGCCAGTCACTAAGCAACTCAGTGAGACCATGTCTCTAAATAAAATTCAAAATAGGGCTGAGGATGTGCCTCAGTGGTCCAGTGCCCCTAAATTTAATCCCTGATCCCTCCTAGCAGAAAAAAAATATACACCAGAAAAAGTGGAGGGACAGTTTTCTCCTCTTTGTGGTACGAGAAAGTTCTTAACCCTTATTCCCTGAATGGCAAACAGAGAAAGCAGATAACTTGGCAATACTGAGATTCTCCCACATATTGCAATTGGGTGACCTTTACATATGGTTAAGTGAACATCGCTTCTCCTTTTCTTACATATATGGTAAATGATTAATTATTCCCTTTACAGTAAGCTAAGATTTAGGAAAACATGTATCAGGTGAACGAAAAAGCTTTTCTAGGAGTGCAGTAACTGGTTAGAACTCTGGGCGTCGCTGTTCACCAATCTGGCAATACCAGCACTACACGCACGCCCAATTAAAAAAAAAAAAAAAAAATTGTTCCTCTTCAGACCTTCATCACTTGCCACGAAATAAAAAATGTCTATCTGAGGCTGCCCAAACCCTAATTCTGGATGACTCTGTGCTCGGAATTGTCTTGAAAATTGAGGTAATGTAGCCTCTGAAAAGCAGAGAAAGGATACCCTTTGATGCTAGACTGAGAAATTACGAATCCAGAGAGCAATGGCGATTCCGGCGAAGCTGACCCGCTGCAGCGGGATGGTGATGCTGTGCCTTTTTCTGGAGCTGCTGTTGGCAGCCAGTGCCAGGAATATCCTATACTCAGTGCCAGAAGAGACAGACAAAGGTTCCTTCGTGGGCAACATTGCCAAGGACCTGGGGCTGGAGCCCCAGGAGCTGGCGGAGCGCGGAGTCCGCATCGTCTCCAGAGGTAGGACGCAGCTTTTCTCTTTGAACCCCCGAAGCGGCAGCTTGGTCACCGCAGGCAGGATAGACCGGGAGGAGCTCTGCGCCCAGAGTTCACGGTGTCTGGTGAGTTTTAACATCCTTGTTGAGGATGAAATGAAACTTTTCCCTATTGAAGTAGAAATAATTGATATTAATGACAACACTCCACAATTCCAGTTTGAAGAACTGGAATTTAAAATGAATGAAATAACGACTCCAGGTACCAGGATCCCTCTTCCTTTTGGGAAAGACCTTGATGTGGGTATGAACTCACTCCAGAGCTACCAGCTCAGTTACAACCCTCATTTCTCCCTGGATGTGCAACATGGACCTGATGGGCCCCAACATCCAGAGATGGTGCTGCAGAGTCCGCTAGACAGAGAAGAAGAAGCTGTTCACCACCTTGTGCTCACTGCCTCTGATGGGGGCAGCCCAGTTCATTCAGGGACCGTCCACATTCGTGTTCAGGTGGTGGATGTGAATGATAACCCTCCAGCCTTTACTCAGGCAGAATATCAAACGAGTGTCCCTGAGAATGTCCCACTAGGCACCCAGTTACTCATGGTAAATGCCACTGATCCAGATGAGGGAGCCAATGGAGAAGTAACATACTCCTTTCATAATATAGACCACAAAGTGGCCCAAGTATTTCAGTTGGATTCATACACAGGAGTAATATCAAATAAAGAACCACTGGATTTTGAAGAATACAAAATTTATCCAATGGAAATTCAAGCTCAGGATGGTGCTGGACTCATGGCCAGAGCTAAGGTGCTAATCAAAGTTTTGGATGTAAATGATAATGCCCCAGAAGTGAGTATCACTTCTGTCACCACTGCAGTCCCAGAAAATTTTCCTCCTGGGACCATAATTGCTCTTATCAATGTGCATGACCAAGACTCAGGAGAAAATGGTCACATCACATGTTCCATTCCTGAAAATCTACCTTTTAAATTGGAAAAGTTAGTTGATAATTATTACCGTTTAGTAACAGAAAGAACACTGGACAGAGAACTTACTTCTGAGTACAACATCACAGTAACAGCAACAGATCAGGGAAATCCAACTCTGTCTACCCAAACTCACGTTTTGCTCCTAGTGACAGACATCAATGACAATCCCCCGCTTTTCTATCAGGACTCCTATTCTATCTACATTCCTGAAAATAACCCCAGAGGGGCCTCTATCTTCTCAGTGAGAGCCCAGGATATCGACAGCAATGAAAATGCTCAAATCACTTACTCCCTGGTGGAGGACATCATTCAGGGAGCACCTTTGTCCTCCTACCTCTCCATCAACTCCGACACTGGGGTCATTTACACATTGCGATCTTTTGACTATGAACAGTTCCAAAACTTGCAACTGAGAGTGACAGCCCAAGATAGTGGGAACCCACCACTCAGCAGCAATGTGTCACTTAGCCTATTCATCCTGGACCAGAATGACAATACTCCAGAGATCCTGTACCCTGTCCTTCCTACCGATGGTTCCACTGGCGTAGAGCTGGCACCCCGCTCTGCAGAGCCTGGATACCTGGTGACCAAAGTGGTGGCAGTAGACAGAGATTCAGGTCAGAATGCATGGCTGTCCTATCGCCTGCTCAAGGCCAGTGAGCCAGGGCTTTTCTCAGTGGGGCTGCACACAGGTGAGGTGCGTACAGCAAGGGCCCTGCTAGACAGAGATGCTCTCAAGCAGAGTCTTGTGGTAGCTGTCCAGGACCATGGCCAACCCCTTCTTTCAGCCACAGTCACACTCACCATAGCTGTGGCAGACAGCATCCCTGACATCCTGGCAGATCTGAGCAGCATCAGTACCATTGCCAACCCAGAAGACTCAGACCTCACGCTATACCTGGTGGTGGCGGTGGCTACTGTCTCCTGTGTCTTTCTTGCCTTTGTCACTGTGCTGCTGGCACTCAGACTTCGGCGCTGGCACTCAACACGTTTGCTCCAGGCAGCAGGCAGTGGGTTAGAAGGCATGCCTGCCTCACACTTTGTGGGCATAGAAGGAATTCGTGCTTTCCTGCAGACCTATTCCCACGAGGTCTCCCTCACCACGGACTCCAGGAAGAGTCACCTGATCTTCCCTCAGCCCAACTATGCAGACACACTCATCAGTCAGGAGAGCTGTGAGAAAAAGGATTTTCTATCAGTACCGCAGTCTTTACTTGAAGATAAAAAGGAAACATTTTCTCAGGTAATCTTGTAGTAACTTTATAAACTATCTAGATTTAAATAATATATTATTTTACTTACTTACTTTCACTTTTTACTACAGTTTTTTTTCCCATGTGCCCTAGTAGATTTCTATTATAATCGTTGGAGAATCGTGATTAAACAGGATTTCAATTTACATTCATTATTTATTATTATTTTCACATTGAAAAGACATCTGTAATCATAGGTAAGAGATGGAGAAGAAGAGTAGGTGTATAGTGCTGCATGTTCTTTTGGAAAGAGCACCATACTAGGAAATCAGGAGATCTAGCTTCTAACATTTTCTTGCTTGACTCTGGCCAAATTATTTCATTGTTTTGAGTTTATTGTCTTCTTATCTGAAAGAAATGGAGTTTATCTAGAAAAGGCTGGCCAATATTTAGAATACTAATACTACTTACTCATTTCCTTAAGTTATAAGCATCTGATAATTTACTTAAAGCAGATGTCATCTGTCAGGATGTTGTGGTATTTTATTTAGCAACATTTGAAAAGATGAAGATTGTCTAAAGTAGTATTTTCAGTTATGTTAATATAAAATTACAGAAATTGATATAAGCTGCAATTTTAAATTGTTGTTGAATATCTTGGTCCTTTGTTTAATCTCTTATTATGAGATATTTTATGAATGCTGAAGAATACGTCAATTTAAGTAATTTCCAAAATGAGGGACAAAATGAACAACAGAAAATTTACCTTGCAACCTGAGAACTTTTAAAGCCTCCTTATTGTACATTATGCCTGTAATGAAAATGACTAACAAAAATCAAGTATATATTTCATTTTAAGTTGTATTAACTCAACAGGAAGAAATACATTGTAAAGGAGTAAGCCCAAAAGAAGTGACAGGAATACATTTTGATGATATTTATCTGTATATCCACATTTAGATATACAGGAATACATTTTGATGATATTTATCTGTATATCCACATTCATGGCAACATTACTCACAATAGCCAAAAGGTGGAAGCACCCCAAGAGCTCACTGACAGATGGATGGATAAACAAAGGGTTACATATGTGTGTGTATACACACATGTACATCATATACATATATACAAATATACATACATACATGTATAAATACAGATTAAAAAGGAAGGAAAGGGGGAAATTTTGCCATAATGAGACATGATGAACATTAAAGACATTGTACTAGGTGAAATAATCCAGTCATAGAAGGACAAATACTGTATGATTCCTCTTATATGAGGCTCCTACATTATTCAAATTCACAGAGACAAAAGTAGAATTATGGTTGCCAAGTGCTGGAGGGAGGGGAACAGGAGCTTGTGTTTAATATAGAGTTTCAGTTGGGGAGGATGAAACAGTTCTGAAGGTGAATAGTGGTGATGGTTACACAATAATGTAATATGATTGTATTTAATGTCACAAACCACACACTTAAAGTGATCAAAGTGGGAAATTTTGTTATATGTATTTTAGTGCAATTTTTTAAGAAATCAAGCCCACTTACCCTGCTGGTAAGATAATGTTTTTTTTTTTTAAATCCACATGTAAAAGCTATGTGGAGAAGGAGAGGCCATGAGACTATATAAACAGTCACCCAGATACCTCAGTATACCAGCTGAGCCCAGTCCTCAGATGATGCTATACAGTAACCACAAGCAAGCTAGCAAAAGAACTGAAATAACTCATCCTGTCCCAGATGGAAGATTATTGAACAAATAAATCCAAGTTGTATTAAGCCACTAAATTTTAGGAATGGTTTATTGTACAGCAAAGATAACGGAAGCAATGTACATGTGATTTGACCCAGGAATGGTTTCTAGTTGATATCTTGGCCTAGGAAAAAAATGTGTATATATGGAGAGATGTCTAGTTTTTGCCTGTTGGCTGCAATAACAAAGAGGAAAAGGAGGGAAGGAAATCAAAAGAAAAGAAAGTATCATGAAATAAGTAATTTAATACCCTAATACAGATATACAGGAATACATTTTTATTATTTTTCACATTAATGGGGTTTTATACAGCAAATAAAAAGAATGTAACATAAATAAATTTCAAAATGTAATGATGAGGAAAAAGTGACTCACAGAATAAATATGGCATGCTACTATTGAATTTCAAATAGGCAAAAATATATGGATGCAAGTATATGTAGTTAAAAAATAAAAACATGGAGCTGGAGATATAGCTCAGAGGTAGAACACTTGATAAGGTCTTGGGTTCAATCCCCAACACTGCAAAATATAAAATAAAAGCATGGATGGGAATAATAAATGTGGTTCTGTATCCTGGATATTGATTAGTTCTACAGAGGGAGAAATGTGGCTGTTACTAAAGAAGAGTACAAGAATAATTCATCTCTTCCCATGGTTTTGTTTTTAAAATTTCAGGAAAGAATTATAAATGGTCAATGCCTTTTTTAGAAATGGAGTATTTACCTTAGTCTCAAAGTATCTCTCTGTAAGAAAGTTATTAATTACAAAGGGAAACACAATAATTTTACAATAGGGAGAGCTGGAAGTTACAAGGAAGTTACCCTAGTGATCAAAGTTAATATTAACAGTATTGGGACAAATATATCATGTACCTCCTGATAAGATGCACTGAGAAGGATATAACATCATTCCTGTAGTATTTATGCAAAAAAAGTATAACCTGAATCTAATCAGGAAAAAGAATCAGATAAACCCTAATGAAAGACATTTTACAAAATGCTGACTAGTGTTCTTCAAAAGTATAAAGTCATGAAATATTTAAAAAGCCTGATAAACTGCCTCAGATTAAGTGCTACTAAAAAGACATAATTAAATGCAGTGTGTGGTCCTGGATTGGACCCTAGGCCATATAATTTTTTATTTTGCTTTAAAAAGTCATTATTATAACAACTAACAAAAATCTGATAATTTTTATCATATTTTGGTAATGATAGAATGTTCTTAATTTTAAAAACCTACAGAGAAGTATTTAAAAATGAAGTATCATGTCTGCAACTTACTCTGATCCTGGGGTGGCAGGGGAGAACATGAAACCAAAATCTTAATATTTGGGGAAATGTGAGTGAAGACATGAAATCCATATCCTCAGATTTCATGTCTGTCGATTCAACCAATCATAGATTGAAAATATTTGAAAAAAATTACATCTATACTGAACATATACAGGCAATCTTGTCATTATTCCATAAACAATAAAGTATAACAACTATTTATATAGCATTTACATCATATTAGGTATTATTTGTAATCTAGAGATGACTTAAAGTGTACAGAAGGATATACATGGAAATGCTATGCTATTTTATATACAGGACTTGAGTATCCTTAGATTTCAGTATCTACTAGAGCCCTGGAGCTAATCCCCCTCAGATATCAAGGGATAACTATACAAGAGAATTCTTTGTGCTATTTTTATAACTTTTCTATAAATCTGAAATTACTAAAAATAAGGTTTGAAAACCAATCTCATTTACATATGGCAACATGTCAAGATTTTATGAAGTCAACTGGTATGCACATAAACTTTAGTCATTGTATTTTCTGTACTAGTGTGTATTTTTGAAATTTTTCAAATATATTTTTGAAATAAACATATTATACAGGAGTACATAAAAATGCAAAGACACACATGTGTTGTATTTTATGCCCTTAGAAAAAAATAAATATCAGAAAAAGGAATTAGCAACCTCAGACATCTTTGAATGATTGATTCCTAGGCTATGGTGAGAACCCCTTCCTGCTCAAGTTTTATCTAATTAACAAAGCCATCTTCAGTTTCCATAACATTCCATGCTGTCTCTGAGATTCTAGAACATTATTCAAGCCTATTTGTCTATCCAATTGCACTGTTTCGGATTCATCTCCAATCATGTCCTGGAAGTCTTTCCTGATCCCTAAATCTAGGCTGAATAGCCTACCTCTGTATCCCCCCCCCATTGCCCACCTTATGTCATAGCCATTATCAAACTCTATAATTAGACCTTCTTTACTATTGTGTGTCCTCTCCAATCTTTCAAGTTTCCCAAGAACAGGTTCATTGTTTCCATCTCCAGCCTGGATCAAATAAAGTGTGAAGTACATATGCCAAATTAAGGGTCTGATGATTCAGTAAATACAGGTTTGGAACTTGAATCCTAAACCATCAAGCACAGGAATTCAAAACATATAACCTTAGAAGAAAATATAGCTAGTGTTTTTAAATGGATCTTTTTTTTTTTTTTTGTCTCGTACAAATAAGAGGTGGAAAATGTTTGAAACGAGAGCAACTGTAGAGTTAATTCCTTGAGCATTCAATAATACTCTAGCAACTGCTATCAAGGTCACATACACTTAGACCACTGTTATTAATTCTGAGAAGAAGAGTTCTAGCTTCAAAGATTTATTTCTAAAGTGTCTTAGAACTGTAATATTCTTTAAAGCATTTTTTTAAAAGTCACAGCCGAACATCAACAAGATATAACCGGGATTTGCCTGAACGGGTGCAGAAACTATCTAGGCCTCTGAGCGTCGCTGTTTACCACATAAGGAGTAAAAGGCAGGGAGACAACCAACCCAACAATACCGCTTCCACAACATAAAGGGCTGGCATTGGTCCGCAAGCTCCGGGATGGCGAAGAAACTCAGTCCGGCAGCCCGTTAGTTCTCACCACGGAGACCTGGGTCTTGTAGGTGCTGGTTGTCTCAGACCCTGGGAAATAAAGATCCGCGGAATCCCTCACTGGATGCTGGAAGTGGACTTAAAAGAAAACACCTCGGCTCTGCAAAGGGAAATGGCGTCTCTGCAAAGGTTACTGCACTACAGAAGTCTGGTCCTGCTGTGCCTTCTCTTGGCCGACCTTTGGGAGGCAGGAGCTGGGCAAATTCGCTATTCTGTGCCAGAGGAGATCGACAAAGGCTCCTTCGTGGGCAACATTGCCAAGGACTTGAGCTGGAAGCCCCTGGTACTGGCAGAGCGGGGAGTTCGCATCGTCTCCAGAGGTAGGACACAGCTCTTTGCTTTGGACCCACGAAGTGGGAGTTTGATCACTGCAGACAGAATAGACCGGGAGGAGCTCTGCGCTCAGAGCGAGCGGTGTTTGGTGAACTTTAACATACTACTGGAAGATAAATTGACCATTTTTTCAGTAGAGGTGGAAATAACAGATATTAATGATAATGCCCCTCGCTTTGGAGTAGAGGAACTGGAGCTAAAAATAAGTGAAATGAATACACCAGGATTCCGGATTCCTCTTAAGAGTGCGCATGATGCGGATGTAGGAGAGAATACCCTGAAGAAGTATGAACTCAACTCAAATGACCATTTTTCTCTGGATGTGCGAAGCGGAACTGATGGGAACAAATACCCCGAGCTAGTGCTGGAGCGTGCTCTGGATCGTGAGAAAGAGGCAGTTCACCATTTCATTCTGGTCGCTTCTGACGGGGGTGACCCGGTCCGATCTGGAACCTGCCGCATCCGTGTCAAGGTCCTAGATGCAAATGATAATGCTCCCGTTTTTACACAGCCAGAGTACCATGTAAGCGTTCCAGAGAATATGCCTGTAGGCACCCGGATACTCACAGTGACCGCCACTGATTCGGATGAGGGATATAATGCTCAAGTCACATATTTTCGAGAGAAACCTCCTGGAGAAACAGCAGCGATATTTGAGCTTAAGTCATCTGGAGATATAACAATCATAAAAAGTCTAGACTTTGAGGATGCTAAGTTACATGAAATTGATATTGAAGCTCAGGATGGTCCAGGCCTTCTGACCAGAACAAAGGTTATTGTAACAGTTCTGGACGTTAATGACAATGCCCCAGAATTTTACATGACATCTGCTACTAGCTCAGTTCCTGAAGACTCTCCTCCAGGAACCATAATTGCACTTTTCAATGTACATGATAGAGACTCTGGACAGAATGCTTTTGTCACATGTTCACTCCCAGAGAAACTTCCTTTCAAGTTAGAAAGGTCAGTGGACAATTACCACCGACTGGTTACAACCACAACCCTTGACAGGGAACAGATTTCCTTTTATAACATCACTTTAACTGCTAAAGATGGCGGGAACCCACCTTTATCCACAGATGCTCATGTTTTGCTGCAGGTGGCTGACATCAATGACAACCCACCCACATTCCGAAGCAGGTCCTATTCTGCCTACATTTTGGAAAACAATCCCAGAGGCACCTCCATCTTTTCAGTGTTGGCTGATGACCCCGACAGTGATGACAATGCCCGTGTAACTTATTCTTTAGCAGAGGACACCTTTCAAGGAGCACCCCTGTCCTCTTACATCTCTATCAACTCTGACACTGGGGTCCTTTATGCTCTTCGCTCCTTTGATTATGAGGAATTCCAAGATATGCAGCTGTGGGTGATAGCGCTGGACAGTGGTAACCCTCCACTCAGTAGCAATGTATCCTTGAACCTGTTCTTGGTGGATCAGAATGACAACGTGCCTGAGATCCTGTATCCTACCCTCCCAACTGATGGATCCACTGGTATGGAGCTGGCACCCCGCTCTGCAGAGCCAGGATACCTGGTAACTAAGGTGGTGGCAGTAGACAGAGACTCAGGCCAGAATGCCTGGTTGTCATACCGCTTGCTGAAGGCCAGTGAGCCTGGGCTTTTCTCTGTAGGGCTGCACACTGGAGAGGTGCGTACCGCAAGGGCCCTGATAGATAGAGATGCACTCAAACAGAGTCTCGTGATGGCTGTTCAGGACCATGGCCAGCCCCCTCTCTCGGCCACAGTCACACTCACAATAGCTGTGGCAGACAGCATCCCCGAGGTCCTGGCAGACTTGGGCAGCATTGAAACACCTGCTGATCCAGATAATTCAGACATCACACTCTACCTGGTAGTGGCAGTAGCCGCTGTCTCCTGTGTTTTCCTGGCCTTTGTCATAGTGCTGTTGGCACTCAGGCTGCATCGCTGGCACTCTTCCCGCCAGCTTCAGACTGCTGGAGACAAGTTGGCAGGTGTACCCACCTCGAACTTCATGGGTGTGGATGGAGTGCACGCTTTCCTGCAGACTTATTCCCATGAAGTCTCCCTCACCACAGACTCACGGCAGAGCCACCTGATCTTCCCTCAGCCCAACTATGCAGACACGCTCATCAGCCAAGAGAGCTGTGAGAAAAAGGATTTTCTATCAGCACCTCAATCTCTACTTGATGAAAAAGGAGATACAACATTTCAGGTAAACATCTTTTCAGAACTTGCTTATTAGGTATTTTGCTAAAATAAATTTAGCCAATTATTGAGTTGCCTGCACTGTTACTATACCCATTTTATTCATATTTCCTTGAGGATGTATTTATTTTTTAGTTAATGAGTCCTGGCAAATTATTCCTAGGTAATTTTACGTGTTCACAGGATGTAAGACAGAGTAGAAGCCAATCGAGTAATTGGTGAAAACCAGTCATTAAGAGGTTAAGGTGGTATTTAGATAATCAAAAAAAAAAAAAACTCTGCCTCAGAGAACTGGAATATCTGCTTTCTCCCACTTTTCTACCCCTGGAAAAATCATCTGCATGAATTAACAATTATTTCTGTCTTAAAAATGTGGAAGTTAGATTTCATTTTGACTCAATACTCTTCTTTAAAACAAGACTTTGGGCTCATATTTGAATTTGTGTTTAAATAATGAACATCTTGGTTAATTCTTTCTCACTTGGTCTTAATATTTTTCTTTTCATTTGTCAGTGAAGTTCTTTATTTTCCTAATTTGCATGTCCTTACCTATTAAAAATGGAAATTTAGAAATATAGTTTCATTTTCTTTTGGTACTACAGTTTGAACTGTGGACTTCTTAGCATTCTCTCTATCACTAGGTACACACCAAGCCCAGAAATAAACATTCTTTATAGTGTTTCAGAAAGGCACATCATGGTAGCTTTGCTTGGTATAAGTCTCATGGACCTCTAAAGCAGCTATGTGTTCCTTTAATAACTGATTTATCATTTGCTCTATAATAAATTGGTAAAATGACAATACACAGGTTTCCCTTTGCTAATACTTTTTATCTCATATCTAGAAACCATGTTGCCTTTTATCTTTAAAAATAGTTTATGTCTTCAATATAACTTTTCTTAAAGAAGGGATTCAGAGACTGCATAGTACAATTGCCCCTAAAGATCTTTGTACATCTGTCTTCTCAAAGTTTCCTACTTATAGTAGCTGCTAAAGAATGTTCCAAATCCCTCACCCAATCCAAGATCCTCCCACAATTACATTTTTCTTCCACATTCTCCTTCCTATGTTGGATTTTAGTATGTGGGTAATATTTTAATAACAGAAGACAATGAACACACTAATATTCTCTGTGTTGGAATCATTTCTTATTTTGATCTGGAAGTAATAATGTACTAATTGAGTCTTGTATTTAATGGTATTTAAGATACTGTGGTTCCTTTTCATATTTAAGAGGATCTGTTAAGGGAAAGTTTGAGAAAATGTATGCCATTGTGCTTATTAATATTACACAAAATTATGTATGAGGTAAAATTGGAACATACTATGGAATAGTATATTAAAATATAGTTACTTGTAAGTAAATAATAAATTATGAACAGAGGAAAATTAAAGGCACAGTTCCTGCCAGGCATTGTGTGCATACCTATACTCTTAGCTACTCAGGAGGCTGAAGCAGGAGGATCACAAATTCAAGAAGAAGTGAAACCCGGGCTCAAAATCAATAAATAGATAAAAATGGTTGGGAATATAGTCAAGTGATTGAGTGCTTGCCTAGCTTGTGTGAGACCCTGATTTCAATACCCAGTACTGCAAGAGAGAGAGAGAGAGAGAGAGAGAGAGAGAGAGAGAGAGAGAGAGAGAGAGAAAGAAAGAAGAGAAGAGAAGAGAAGAAGAGAAGAGAAGAGAAGAGAAGAGAAGAGAAGAGAAGAGAAGAGAAGAGAAGAGAAGAGAAGAGAGATCCTTTTAGCAGATGCAGTGACTCCATAAGAACAAATGTCTATGAGGCTGGGGCTGTAGCTCAGTGGTGGTGCACTTGCATAGCATGTGTGAGGCACTGGGTTCAATCCTTAGCACCGCATAAAAATAAACAAATAAAATAAATGCATGCTGTCCATCTACAACTACAAAAAAAATTTAAAAGAACAAATGTCTAATGGATAGACATTCCATGTATTATGATTGAAATGACATATATGTTTTATTTGTACTGTGCATGAAGAGGAAAACATATAGGGAAAGGAATTCTAGAACATAAAATAAAAGTTGATATCTACCAGCTTCAGTTGTGGTTTTTAAAAAATCCTCATATTCTAGAGGTAGGCAAAGTGATGTTCTTTCAGTACCTTGAAGGGCTGTGATTTCTCTCTAACATCTAGACATTGCCATGCTATTCTCTCACATGAAGGCCTTTTCCCTGATCCACTCCTCTCAAGTTTCCCAAGAAGTCCTTTGCTAACTTCCAAAGCCAGTTGGAGCCATTTCATCCCCTTGACTTTCATAGTAGTTATCTCAGTGCACTGTGATTCCCTGTTTGCTTTTACATCCTCATAAATTCTGTGATGGAAATGCTTGTATCTATATTGTTCACCTTCAGTACCTATATTGTCAGACACCCCATTGTGTGTTTGTGCAATGAATAGGTTGAATCACAAATATTAAAACTAATATGCTGGGTTATTGAAAAACTTCAAGAAATGTAATCTATAAATACGGCTCACATTTATTGTGATTCTTAAACTGAACATTTGGAATCAGTAACTCCACCAGGTTTGAAGCAAATAGGGTGGAGTTAAGGTTGGTGAGTGGCTTCCAAAAGAAAGTCTCTTGAACCTTTAATACATATCAATTCAATTATATCGTCAACACCAGTCCCCTTCCCTCTGATAAAAGGATCTTCAAATACTGAGAACCAAAAATAATAACTTCGGATTGACTGAGAGTGTGCAGTAAACGGTCAGGCCTCTGGGTGTCGCTGTTGACTATTCAAGAAGGAAAAACGTAACTGGAGAGCTAGTCCACCATTTCCTGGATCCTAAATCGCAAAGAACCAGCAAATCCGACTCAGAAGATTCGGAACTCTACCAAGCTCATCCCATTAATCAACCATCTCTGTGGCCTATGAATTAAACCCATGGACTTAATTCCCTGAGGAAATAAGACTGGAGTCCATCGCGGGAAATTGGAACAGAATTCAGAGGGGAAAAAAAAAAAATTCACCAAAAAGGAAATGACCAATTGCTTGAAATTTCGCCATGGCAGAGAACTGGCATTGCTGTGCGTGCTCCTGTGGACTCTGTGTGAGACAGGATCTGGGCAGATCCGCTACACGGTGCTGGAAGAGCTGGAAAAAGGCTCTTTTGTGGGTAACATCGCCAAAGACCTGGGGTTGGAGCCCCGGGAGCTGGCGGAGCGCGGAGTCCGCATCGTCTCCAGAGGTAGGACGCAGCTTTTCTCTCTGAATCTGCGAAGCGGCAGCTTGGTCACAAAGGAGAGGATAGATCGGGAGGAGCTCTGCGCTCAGAGCACACGGTGTGTGGTAAAATTTAATATCCTGATTGAGGATAAGTTGAAAATTTTTGAAGTAGAAGTAGAAATTGAAGATATTAATGATAATGCTCCTAACTTTCTAACAGAGGAATTAGAAATAAAAATTGGTGAATTAACATTTCCTGGAACCCGATTTCCACTTAAAACTGCATTTGACCCAGATGTAGGCGTGAATTCTTTACAGAACTACAAGCTCGGCCCTAATGACTACTTCTCTCTGGCTGTGAATAGTGTCCCTGATGGGACCAAATACCCAGAGTTGGTGCTGGAGAGGGCACTGGACCGTGAGAAAAAGGAAGTACACAAGCTTGAATTGTTTGCCTCTGATGGTGGTGACCCTGTCCATTCTGGCCATTTATGCATCCAAGTGATAGTTTTGGATGCGAATGACAACCCACCAGTGTTTACTCAGTCAGAGTATCATGTAAGTGTCCAGGAGAATGTGCCAGTGGGAACCCAGCTGATCACAGTGAATGCTGCAGACCCTGATGAGGGATTCAATGCTCAAGTGTCCTATATTCTAGATAAAATGCCAGGAAAAATTGCTCAGGTTTTTTATCTCAACTCAGTGACTGGAGACATATCAATATTAAGAAGTCTGGACTATGAGGATACTACATTTTATGAAATTAAAATTGAAGCACAAGATGGACCAGGTCTTATTTCAAGAACCAAGATTCTAGTCACAGTTCTAGATGTGAATGACAATGCCCCAGAATTTACAATCACTTCCCTCACAGACTCAGTTCCAGAAGAGGCTACAGCTGGGAGAGAAATTGCTCTTATCAATGTCCATGACCGAGATTCTGGGCAGAATGGACAAGTCACAGTTTTTGTCCTGGGAAATCTGCCATTTAATTTAGAAAAATCAATAGACCAGTATTACCGCTTAGTGACAGCCAAATCTCTAGATCGTGAACAAGTGTCTGAATATAATATCACTCTGAGAGCCACAGATGAGGGAAATCCACCTCTGTCCACAGAAGTCCACCTCACTCTTCATGTGGCAGACATCAATGACAACCCACCTGTCTTCACTCATGCTTCCTTTTCTGCCTACATTCCTGAAAACAACCCTAGAGGAGCTTCCATCTTCTCTGTTACTGCTCAGGACCCAGACAGCGACAACAATGCCCGCATCACTTATTCATTGACTGGGGATACCCTCCAAGGATCACCGTTGTCTTCCTATATCACCATCAACTCTAACACTGGTGTCCTGTATGCACTGCACTCCTTTGACTATGAAGAATTTAGAGATATGCAGCTACTGGTGACAGCCAGTGACAATGGGGATCCTCCACTAAGAAGCAATGTATCCTTGAACCTGTTTGTGCTGGACCAGAATGACAACATCCCTGAAATCCTGTACCCCACCCTCCCTACAGATAGCTCCACTGGTGTGGAGCTGACGCCCCGCTCTGCAGAGCCTGGATACCTGGTGACCAAAGTGGTGGCAGTGGACAGAGATTCAGGCCAGAATGCCTGGCTGTCCTACCGCCTGCTCAAGGCCAGTGAGCCAGGGCTCTTTGTGGTGGGGCTGCACACTGGAGAGGTACGTACAGCAAGAGCCCTACTGGATAGGGATGCTCTCAAGCAGAGTCTTGTAGTGACTGTGCAGGATCATGGCCAGCCTTCTCTTTCAGCTACAGTTACACTCACCATAGTAGTGGCAGACAGCATCTCTGATGTCCTGGCAGACCTGGGCAGCATCAGGACCACCACCAGTCCTGATGATTCAGACCTTACATTCTACCTGGTGGTGGCAGTGGCTACCATCTCCTGTGTCTTCCTTGCCTTTGTCATCATGCTGCTGGTGCTCAGACTTTGGCGCTGGAGCTCATCACACCTACTCCAGGCTTCAGGAGATGGGCTGGTGAGCACGCCTACTTCACACTTTGTGGGTGTGGATAGAGTGCATGCTTTACTGCAGACATATTCCCAAGAGGTCTCCCTCACCACAGACTCAAGGAAGAGTCAACTTATCTTCCCCCAACCCAACTATGCAGACACACTCATCAGCCAGGAGAGCTGTGAGAAAGGCGAGCCTCTCCTGGTATCCCAAGATTTGCTTGAAACCAAAGGAGACTCCAAGCTACTTGTGGTGAGTTATTTCTTTCTTTGAATAGTATGAAGAACAATTATGTCAACATTTTAACACACATTTATTTGAGAAATAAATCAATGAGGTAGTCATTAGTTCTGTTGTCTAAATATTTGTCCTTTTCTTCTTCTGAGTCTATGGGATGGGTATGGGAGGATTATGACTGAGTGGGTCTAGGTGATTAGTTTTGGCTAATATTCTGTGAGTGGAAATACCATATGTCACTTCTTGGAGGAAGCTCTAATTGCCATTGTCAGAATATCCAGATCACTAAGCTACACTTTGAAACTATAGCTGCAAGAACTAGTGGTGAAACTTAGTGGGAGAATGTTTGCCTAGTGTGGCCTAAGCCTTGGGTTCAATTCCCAGCACTGGAAGAAGAAAAGGAAAAGGAAAAGGAATGACAGAGGGAAGGAAGGAAGAAAGGAAGGAATGAAGGAAGGAAGGAAGGAAGGAAGGAAGGAAGGAAGGGAGGGAGGGAAGGAAATGAAATGAAATTGTGGCTGGTTCTTCTACCTGTGTCCTAATATTGATCTATATTGATCTGGTCCTTATACTTGTGATAAACAGGCCTTATGATAGGAATCAAATCCAGGGCTTTGGCTCATCCAAAAAACATACTCTAATACTTAATTAAATCCCTTTTTACATTTCATATTATTATTTATTTATTTCCATTCTGAAGATTGAACCCCAGGACCTTTTACACACTAAGCAAATGCTCTACCACTGAGTACACGTTATTGTTGACTGGGCTGGCCCTGAACTTGATATCCTCCTGCCTTAGCCTCCTGAGTAATAGCCACCTTTTGCATTTTAAAATCACTGTGACCTGAAGTGTGTCATTCCTATCAACAAAACCTATCCTGACTCACACAAACAAATTTAAAATTTTATAAATACAAACAAGTTAAGATATGTATATATAAAACTTAAAATTATGTTTGACTTCTTCCAAACCATATCACACTCTTTTTCATCTCAAGGATTCAAGGATATGTGTATACACACACACACACACACACACACACACACACACACACACACACATATACATACATACATGTATATATATGGCGGAGGATTCATATTGATTCCAGTCTTTTGCTTGAAGGTATAAAGTTTCACCTAACTTGAGGCCTAAATTGTTATGAGCCTCAGAATAGTATTTTTCTTTATTGAGAAGGGCTTTAAAAAGCAAAGATATGTTTCAGTCTCTCCAAGAGACTTCCAGACCATCCATTTCAATAATGGATTAGGAGTGCTAATCATGCTGTACAACTCTGTTAAGCCAAAAATCGTTGATGCATTTTGAAATTTATGAAATTTTTTCACTCATGATATCATAAGTGGGTATTCAAAATTGGACCAAAATATATTTACTTAGATCTCAAAGGACAAATCTCTCCCTCAGCATATTAAGAAAAGCATATTAGGTTATTAGTTTGTGTGAGACAACAGAGCCTGAAGAAAATATCTTTAATCAGAGAAAGGTATATTCTCACTCAGATATTCAAACACATCACAGAGTTAACAAGTCACTAACCTTGGCATCTTTTTAGGGAACATCTTTATAGTAAGGAGAAAAAATATATAGTGGCTATTTCCAGGGGAAATTTATAGGCTCAAAGAGAATTTTCTACAAATTTCATATGAAGCATAGCCTACTATGAAGCATTGTGTATTTTCAGGTGTATCCTGAAAATACACTGAGCATATAAATTTCCATTTACTTGTGTGTAGACAATGAAAAAGTCTCTGACACACTATTTTCAATAGAAAGGATTTTTTGAAGGACAGGCAAAATTCACTAGAAAGAAAAGGAGGAAAATACATAATAAAAGGAACAGATTATATAAAGGCATGAACTAGAGAAAACTTGTGTTAGGAAAGCAGATAATAGTCTATTTTGACTGGAGTATTAGATGAGCACTGCAAAATAGTAGAATAACTGTTTAGTTGGCATCTTAATCCATTGTTTGTTGCTGTAACAAAATACCTGAGACTGGGAAACTTATAAAATTTAGCTGATGGTTTAGCTGATGGTTCCAGAGTCTAGGATGTCCAAGAGAATGGTGCCATCATCTGCTTAGCATCTGATGAGGGCCTTCTTATAGGGTAATGACATGGCAGAGGGCATCAATTCACAGAGGTAGGTGCTTTTGCCATAAAGTCACTCATGTGATAACCTAATAATCCATTCATGACTCAATCATCACTCAGAGATCCAACCTCAAAATAAAATTAACATTTAGATTTGGGAATTACATTTCTAACACATAAATTTTGTGGAATACCTTCAAATTATAACAGCATCTAAGTTGATAATGTATTTGAAATAAAGGGATTTGCTTCTCTGAATCATGCAAGACCAGGATAAATTCTAAAATAGAGTATCTAAGAATCTTCAGTATCTATTCAGGAATTACCAGTGATCAAGTCAAATCCATTTCATTCATTAATGGTGTAAACTGATGAGCCAAGAATTGCAGTTGCACATGCATTGATATATATGAAAATACTGGTCTCATAAAAACATATATGGCTTGGGCTGGGGATGTGGCTCAAGTGGTAGTGCGCTCACCTGGCATGCATGTGGCCTGAGTTCGATCCTCAGCACCACATACAAACAAAGATGTTGTGTCCGCTGAAAACTAAAAAATAAAAATAAATCTCTCTCCCTCCCCCTCTCTCTCTCTCTCTCTCTCTCTCTCTCTAAAAAAAAGCATATATGGCTTATACAAGAATGATTATTGTAAAAGCATGTGTGTGCCCAAATATTAACTGGTCCCTTTAATAAAATATCAGGTTCTTGTCTACTTTACTAGGAATGTTATGTTTTAAAAATAATAACAATACATTAAAATAATTCTAGAACCTTTGAACCTTTACTCCTTTTTTTTTTTTCAAAGACGTCTTTGAAAAAGTGTTACTAGACTAATGGAGTATATATGGAGAAATTAAGATACTAAATAAGAGAAGTCATTCCTATGAATTTGAAGAAAGGTAAGGATCATAGTCCACTAAAATGTAAATTAAATCCTTTAACTTGTTTGGATACACCAGTCATGTCTGAGTTCATAAATACCATACAATAAAATCACTGAAGATATTTTTGCACCCAAAAACGGGGGGAGGGGAATGATTTATGCCTTTCGAAGGGAAAAAAGAAGACTGTAAAATCATGAAGACATTTGTGAGATTGTGAAAAACAAGAAAATTTAAAGGAAAATATGAATATTTAGTTTTTTCAAGCAAATTAAAAGACAAGGCATATAGAGGGGGAAATGTACTCTGAGGATAAATAGCTGGGCGATATCCAAAACGACCTCCAGGCGCCGCTGTCGACCAAAGGGAAGAGAACAGTTCTAATTTCTGCAGGAGAGTCAAGCCAGTGCTTTCCGTTTTATTCAGCGCATCAGAAAGCAGTCGCTGCTCCAGTGCACTCTCAAGAGCCCAGTAAATGGTCTTACCTTCGAATCACGAAAGTCTAGGGTGCTGTCATTGCCTTTTAAAAATATATCCCAGAGAAACCTTGAAAAGAAGCTTCCTGGAGAGATCAAGAAATGCAGAGGAGTGCCAGAGAAACTGATACAATGCGAAGTCAGGTACTGTTTCTCTTCCTGCTGTCTTTGTTCTGTGGGGCCATCTCCCAACCCATTCGATACTCAATTCCAGAGGAGGTGGCCAAGGGCTCTCGAGTGGGGAACCTCGCCAAGGATCTGGGGCTCAGTGTCCAGGAGTTGCCAGCTCGAAAACTGCGGGTTAGTGCAGAGGATTATTTCAGTGTTAGTGCAGAGAGTGGGGACTTGTTAGTGAGCGGCAGGATAGATAGAGAGAAGATTTGCGGGAGAAAATCTGAGTGTGCACTGGAATTCGAATCAGTCATTGAGAACCCAATGAATATTTTCCACGTGATTATTGATATCCAAGATATTAATGACAATGCACCATGTTTCATTGCAAAAGAGATTGAATTAGAAATTTGTGAGTCAGCATTACCAGGGGTAAAATTCCCTCTGGATTCTGCACAAGATGCAGATGTAGAAAGTAATTCACTGAAGATATATACTATTAGCCCCAATGAATACTTCTCTCTGTCGACAAAGGAAAGTCCGGATGAAAGTAAATATCCAGAATTGTTGCTGGAAAAACCTCTAGACAGGGAACATCAGAACTCCCATCGCTTAATCCTAACCGCCATCGACGGTGGGGAACCGCCTCTAAGCAGTACCACCCAGATTCGGATCAAAGTCACTGACGCCAACGATAATGCTCCAGTGTTCAGCCAGGACATATACAGAGTTAGTCTCAAAGAAAATGTGCCCCAGGGAACTTCTGTGCTGCGAGTGACGGCCACAGACCAGGACGAAGGCATTAATGCAGAGATCACCTATGCCTTCCTCAATGCTCCTACAAGTGATAGCCTCATTTTCCATCTCAATCCAAATACAGGCGATATCACAACTAACGGTACATTGGACTTTGAAGAAAGAAATAGATACGTGTTGGGTGTGGAAGCCAAGGATGGAGGGGTGCACACAGCTCATTGTAATGTTCAGATTGAAGTTGTTGATGAAAATGACAATGCCCCAGAGGTGACATTTATGTCCTTTTCTAACCAGATTCCAGAGGACTCAAACCTTGGAACCATAATAGCCCTCATTAAGGTGCGAGACCGGGATTCTGGGCAAAATGGTCTGGTGACCTGCTATATTCAGGAAGAGGTTCCCTTTAAATTAGAATCCACTTCCAAGAATTATTACAAGCTGGTAATTGATAAGGCCCTAAACCGGGAAGAGACCGCAGAGTACAATGTTACCATCACAGCCACCGACAGGGGCAAGCCATCCCTTTTCTCCACAGCAAGCGTCACCCTCTACATCGCGGACATCAATGACAATGCGCCGGTTTTCCAGCAGGCTTCCTACTCTGTCCACATAGCTGAGAACAACCCACCTGGAGCCTCCATCGCTCAGGTCAGTGCCTACGACCCGGACTTGGGCCCCAATGGCCAAGTCTCCTACTCCATCGTGGCTAGCGACCTGGAGCCTCAGGTACTGTCGTCCTATGTGTCCGTGAGCGCACATAGTGGGGTGGTGTTCGCGCAGCGAGCCTTCGACCACGAGCAGCTACGCGTCTTCCAGCTGACGCTGCAAGCGCGCGACCATGGCTCACCAGCTCTCAGCGCCAACGTGAGCCTGCGCGTGTTGATAGGAGACCGCAACGACAACGCGCCGCGGGTGCTCTACCCCGCGCTTGCTCCCGACGGCTCAGCACTCTTCGACACTGTGCCGCGCGCCGCGGAGCCCGGCTACCTGGTCACCAAGGTGGTGGCGGTGGACGCGGACTCGGGACACAATGCCTGGCTATCCTACCATGTGCTGCAGGCCAGCGACCCCGGACTCTTCAGCCTGGGGCTGCGCACTGGAGAGGTGCGCACAGCGCGTGCCTTGGGCGACAGGGATTCGACTCGCCAGCGCCTACTAGTTGCTGTGCGTGATGGTGGACAGCCACCCCTTTCGGCCACCGCCACCTTGCATCTGATCTTCGCGGATAGCCTGCAAGAGGTCTTGCCAGACCTCAGCGATGACCCTCTGCCCACTGACCCCCAGTCTGAGCTGCAGTTTTACCTGGTGTTGGCCTTGGCCTTGATTTCTGTGCTGTTCCTTCTGGCGGTGATTCTAGCTATTGCTCTGCGCCTGAGACACTCCTTCAGTTCTGCTGCCTGGGGTTGTTTTCAGTCTGGTCTCAGCTCCAAGTCTGGACCTGTGGTTCCCTCCAACTACAGCGAGGGGACTATGCCCTATTCCTACAATCTATGTGTTGCCTCGCATTCTGCAAAAACAGAGTTTAATTTTCTCAACATAACACCGGAAGTGGCTCCTCCTCAGGATCTTCTATGTGATAACCCTTCTATAGCTGGTTGTGCCAATAATGAAGACCTTAAACTCTCCTATGATTCTTCTTTTTCCTCTCAGGTAAGTTTCCGTAAACCTATCTACATTTTTATATACTGTATTTGCTTCTCCATTGTGCATAATTAATTTTGGCAAATTTTCATGGTTCTTGTGATGGTATCACAAGAGGAGATTGTCTGCAGAATATGAGGCATAGACCGAAAGATAGAGATGAGTTCTTTGATTGTGTAAAATTACAGTCTTTATTGTTGGCATTTCTCTGCGGTTGGCAACTCTTGCTAGGGAGCTGTTTCCTATATATCAACACCCTTAGTAATAACAGTTCACTTTCTTAGTTAATCTTTGAAACTATTCTTAAGTTTATGCTTAACCTTTATTAATAGGTCTACAGATCTTTCTGCCTGCATTAAAGTTTATCTTCATCTTCATCAACTACATTCTAGTTGTTTACCTTTTTGCTGAAACATTTGTTTAATGCAGCCTTCCAATAATTAAGCTTGTAATTAGCACTTGTATTATCACAAGTAGTAAACACTGTCATATTTTACATTTGAATCACTAACTTTGGATCAATATTATTCCCACTAACACTTTCACTCTAGGATATTTCATCATTTTCTTAACTATTCTTTGTTTTAATGCTGCTTATACTTTATTACTATTATAAGAAGGAATGTGAATGACATTTATTTATAAAGCATTTTCTCTATTCTTATTATTTATTTAATATAAATTTTTAGAATTGAGTCAAATTTACAAGTATTCATAGATTTTTATGCATATAATCAAATTTGTTTCCAAAACATCTCATTTTAATCTACTTCTCATTAACTTAAGGACTGTGAAAAATACCTTTAATCTACTCACTCAAAGTCTGAAGATTTTAAGATTCTGTATAGTTAATAGAATTTTGTGTCTCATTAAAATATAACTTAATTCTCTATTTTTCTGGTGCTGGGGATCAAACCCAGATCTTTATTCATTCTAGGCAAGTGCTCAACCATGGAGTACATTCCCAATGCTCCCAATTTGAGTCATTTTTATGTGCTGATTTTGAAGTGAGAAATAACCTCAAAGAATGGTGACATTTTATCTCAAGTTACTCAATAAAACTATAAAATATACAATAATAGTTCACATGGAACTACTAAAATATTACCTTTGCTGGTTATTTTTAAGATCAAGGCTATAAGAAACAGAAATGATGGTCAAATAAAACCATTGGTAATGATAAAATAAGACTACTGGATGTCTTATACAAAAAAAAAATCACTGAACTATTATCTTTTCTTTACAGTAAAGTTTAACTTTTCTTTTTACTCCTCTTGTTTTTTCTAACATCAGAGTTATTGACCCCTTATTTGAGGCTTTACATTTGCATGAGTAATTCATTCACAAAACACTGAAAAATATTTGTTGGTGTCTACTCTATGCAAGTTGCTGTTCTGAAGGTTGAGGACACACTGTGAAGAGGACAGTCACAAGCATACTTATGGCCTAGAAGCTCCTGTATACAAAATTAACAAACAAATTCTCTTTTAAAACATAGAATCAGGGGCTGGGGCTATAGCTCAATGGTAGAGCACTTGCCTAGCACATGTGAGGCACTGGATTCAATTCTAACCACCTTATATAATTGGATAAATAAGATCCATCGACAACTAAAAAATATATTTTTTAAAAAAATCATAGAATCATTTTTGACTAGCCCCTTTGCTCAGGAATAAGACTGTCTCTTGAACAACAGGAATTTTCTTGTAAAGGAATTGAAAAGTTGCCCCAGATTTGAAAGGTTGAACTCAAGTGAAGAAACTTGGTTCCGCATAGTTAAGGACTACAGCTGGATCTCCAAGTTCTGGGGCCACTGTCTTTTCATCCATAGCTTTCCTCCACTTTTCAAATCCACCCTTGTTCCTGGGAGGAATGAACGTGTCCCTCACACGATACACTGTCCTGAAAATGGGCTACAGGGATGAAGAATGCGAAAACTAAGAGGTAAAAGCATTCTTTGCCCTCAAACTCAACACATTATATCTCTAAGAAAATAAATAACTTTATAAAGCTTATTGTAGAGGAAACTTTGGGTTATTCCTGGATTTTCATTGCAAATTAAACAACCGGAATTTGGCTTTTATTCTCCCTGGGAGAAACAGGAATGGAAAAGGTGTATTAAAGTGAGTATTTTTATCTAGAATAAATTGCAATAACAGGTTAGGACTCTGAGTGTCGCTGTTCACCAATCGGGGGGAAAGACAGTCAGAATTTAATTCGAACAAGATTTCCACAGTGCAAAGAATTGGTTCTGGGGCTGTAGGGTAGCTTCAGACTGGACCTCCAGAACTCCTGCATCCAACGGTGGAAGTACTTTATCTTAGAACCAACAGATCGTAGGACTGTCAGACCTCCAAGAAAGAATACCCAAGCCCGGGCAATTCCGCAGCGGGGCTGTAATGGCGGCTAACCCTTATCCACCAGACTCCAGCGGACTGATTTGTATCTGCATTCTCCTGGGGGGCCTGTGGCAAATACCGGCGGAACAGATCCGCTACTCGGTGCCTGAGGAGCTGGAGAAAGGCTCTGCGGTGGGCCACATTGCCAAGGACCTGGGGCTGGAGCCTCGCAAGCTCACGGAGCGCGGAGTCCGCGTCGTCTCCAGAGGTAAAACTCAGCTCTTTGCTCTGAACCCGAGAAGCGGCAGCTTGGTCACCGCTGGCAGGATAGACCGGGAGCAGCTCTGTGACAGATCTCCAAAGTGTATGGCAAACCTGGAAATTTTCCTAGAGGACAAAGCGAAGATTTTTGGAATCGAAGTGGAAATAATCGATGTTAATGATAACTCGCCCACCTTTGGAACAGAGCAGAGGGAAATAAAAGTTGCTGAAAATGAAAATCCTGGAGCACGATTTCCTCTGCCTGAGGCTTTTGATCCGGATGTGGGGGTAAATTCCTTGCAAGGTTACCAGCTCAGCTCGAATGTTCACTTCTCTCTGGATGTGCAAAGCGGGGCAGATGGAATTAAGTACCCGGAGTTGGTGCTGGAGCAGGCCCTAGATCGCGAGGAAGAGGCGGTTCTCCACCTCGTTCTTACTGCCTTTGATGGAGGTGACCCAATTCGCTCTGGTACTACCAGTATTCATGTAATACTTTTGGACATCAATGATAATGTTCCTGTATTCACTCAACCGGAGTACCACATAAGTGTTCAGGAGAACTTGCCTGTGGGCACCCGCCTACTCACCATAAAAGCCACTGATCCTGATGAAGGAACCAACGGAGAAGTGACTTATTCTTTCCGAAACGTAAGAGACAAAATATCCCAGTTATTTCAGTTGAATTCTCTGACAGGGGATATAATAATATTGGGGGATCTAGATTATGAGGACTCTGGATTTTATGACATAGATGTAGAAGCTCATGATGGACCTGGTCTCCGAGCCAGAAGTAAGGTACTGGTGACAGTTTTGGATGTAAATGACAATGCTCCAGAAGTCACGGTTACCTCTCTCACCAACTCAATCCAAGAAACCTCTTCTCCAGGTACAGTAATTGCAGTTTTCAATGTGCATGACGGTGACTCAGGAGAGAATGGATTTGTTACTTGTTCTATTCTGGATAATCTGCCATTCAGGCTTGAAAAGACCTATGGAAATTATTATCAACTCTTGATACATAGAACTCTGGACCGGGAAGAAGTTTCAGAATATAACATTACGATTACTGCCACTGACCAGGGAAGTCCTCCTCTGTCTACAGAGACTCATATCTCACTGAAGGTGATGGACATCAATGATAATCCACCCACCTTCACTCATGCATCCTATTCTGCCTACATTCTGGAAAACAACCCCAGAGGAGCATCCATCTTATCCATGACAGCCCAGGACCCTGACAGTGGTGAGAATGCCCATGTCACCTACTCTCTGGCAGAGGACACCATCCAGGAGAAAACTTTGTCCTCCTATGTCTCCATCAACTCCAACACTGGTGTTCTGTATGCACTGTGCTCCTTTGATTATGAGCAGCTCCAACACTTGAAGCTACTGGTGACAGCCAGGGACAGTGGGAACCCTCCACTCAGCAGCAATGTATCTCTGAGCCTGTTTGTGCTGGATCAGAATGACAACATCCCTGAAATCCTGTATCCTGCCGTCCCCACTGATGGTTCTACTGGTGTGGAGCTGACACCCCGCTCTGCAGAGCCTGGATACCTGGTGACCAAAGTGGTGGCAGTGGACAGAGACTCAGGACAGAATGCCTGGCTGTCCTACCGCTTGCTCAAGGCCAGTGAACCAGGACTCTTCTCAGTGGGGCTGCATACTGGTGAGGTGCGCACAGCACGGGCCCTGCTGGATAGAGATGTGCTGAAACAGAGTCTTGTGGTGACTGTCCAGGACCATGGCCAGCCCCCTCTGTCAGCCTCTGTCACACTTACCATAGCTGTGGCTGACAGCATCCCTGATGTCCTGGCAGATCTGGGCAGCATCAGGACTATGGACCCTGATGGTTCAGACCTCACCCTCTACTTGGTGGTGGCAGTGGCTGCTGTCTCCTGTGTCTTCCTTGCCTTTGTCATCTTGCTGTTGGCACTCAGGCTACGACGATGGCACATGAATCGCCTACTTCATGCTGCAAGTAGCGGGTTTGGTGAAGTGTCTGTACCGCAATTTGTAGGCATGGATGGGATGCAGGCATTCCTTCAGACCTATTCCCATGAGGTCTCCCTCACTGCAGACTCCAGGAAGAGCCACCTGATATTCCCTCAGCCCAACTATGCAGACACGCTCATCAGCCAGGATAGTTGTGAGAAAAATGAGCCTCTTCTGGTTCCACAGGATTTAGGTGAAACTAAAGGAGACCCCAATCTTCTTCAGGTGAGTCAATCCTATAATCCATCCTAACACACTGAAACATAGGCAGAGTTTTGTAAATGTCTCCAATTATGTTAAGATATGTAATATACTAAATAAAGGCACCTCTTTATTAATATTTTGTTATTTTAAAGGGGAGAAATAATAATGTAAATAACATTTACTAAACAAAAGAAACAATTCATTCGTTTTTTTCTTTCTTTTCTTTTTTTATTTTTTTTTTTAAAGAGAGAGTGAGAGAGGAGAGAGAGAGAGAGAGGGAATTTTCAATATATTTATTTTTTAGTTCTCGGCGGACACAACATCTTTGTTGGTATGTGGTGCTGAGGATTGAACCCGGGTCGCACGCACGCCAGGCGAGCGCACTACCTCTTGAGCCACATCCCCAGCCCTCTTTCTTTTCTTTTTGGAAATGGTGAGAACTGAATCCAGGTCCTTGGGTATGCTAGGCAAGCACTACATTACCAAGCTACCTCCCCAGCTGTGATCATTTATTACGTATTCTCTTTAGTCTTCATTCAGTTGGAATTATTTAATTTTATACCTGTAAGCCACTTATTTATTTGTTTGTTTATTTACTTATTTGGTACTGGGAATTGAACTCAGGGGCAATTAACCACTGAATTATATTCCCCAGCCTTTTTTGTATTTTATTTAGAGGCAGGTTCTCACTAAGTAGCTTAGGGCTTTGCACACTTGCTTGAGGTTGGCTTTGAACTCTAGATCCTCCTACCTCAGCCTCCCAAGGCGCTAGGATTACAGGTGTACACCACCACGCCCATCTCCACTCACTCTTTTAAATGCTGCTTTCTCATATGCATTACTAAAAGGATAGATAAGACTTGTGAAATAGAAGTCAATTCTATAAATTTATATTTATAACATTCTTTCTCATGATGCTAATGTTGAATGTGGACTGCATATTTTTAAAATTTCCTCTTTTTGCATTCTACCATGCTTTGCTTAAAGCTTACTTTTCTTTCTTTTTTCATTTTAATCAGACAGTGGCAATTTATAAATAATGGGCGAAATGCTTAACTTTTAGAAATAATTTTAACAGTGATATTGTCTCAATGGAATGGTATATTTCATATTTTGCTGTTACCTGATCTGAAATGAAGCAGAAATGACTTTGTGTGATTCCTTTGGTGCACTTCCATGATTAACAAAAATATTGCCCATTCTATTTCACTCATATTTAAGTAGAATGCAGGAGAAATTTGGTTTTTTTTTTTTTTTTTTTTTTTGTGTGTGTGTGGTGCTGGGTATGGAACCCAGGGCCTTGGTCATGCTAGGCAAGTGCTCAATTACTAAGCTACACTGCCAGCCCTGTAGGAGTTAATTTTTAACATCTTCTAAATTACTTATCATAGCACCAGTGTTGAGTCCCACCTTGATTTCTAAGGAAAGCATAACTTTTTGAAGTCTTTTCCCCCCATCAGTTAAACCTCTTACAAAGGCTGTGTGACTTGGATTCTGAATTGTATTATTCATGCTGCTTAGTAAATTGACTTCATCCCTATCTATCCTTATTCCTACAAACTATTCTCAAATAGTTCTATCACTATGTGGCACTGGAATGAACTGATTTAGGATAAAATGTTTTGTGTGTAACTGATATACAAAACTTTTGTTCCTTTTGCTTTCATATAGTTCTGTGGGTTAGTTCACAATTCATGAATGCCTATGCCTGAGCAATTTAGAACTTTTTGACATCTGGAAGTTGTAGCAAGTCTGTGGATTATGGTTTATCCCAATTTGAGAAGGAGTGTTGTGATTTCTATGTAGTTTTGTATTCATGGGAAGCTGTGGTACAATAAAATAAGTTGTAATGAGATATGGTACAATTGGCTGGCTTGGAGAGAAGAAAGAGGAAATAAGTGAATATTTCACATATAATTTGATAATGATCAATTTATCTAAAACTGGATCAAATATATTCAGATGTTGGCATTAAGAATATGTTCCAGGGCTGGGGTTGTGGCTCAGTGGTAGAGTACTTGCCTAGTACTCATGAGGCACTAGGTTTGGTCCCCAGCACCCACTTAAAAAAAACCTAAATAAACAAAATTAAGTTATTGTGTCAATCTTCAATTAAAAATATTTTTAAAATATGTTTCAGAATCAAACTGATACATATTTCAATGCCTATGAAAGCCATAGAAAATTTATAACCTAATATCAATGGAAAATGTGTTTTTGTTTGAATAGGCACTATGTTCCTCTTACAAAATAATAATTCTGATTTTAAAATTCTTGTATATTTATACAGTGGACAACTAGATAGCTATAAAGATAAATGAGAAGCTTCTGTGTACTTGTATGAGATGATCCTCAAGATATGATGAGTCCCCCATACTAAACATATTTAAATATATAAATATAAATAGCTATATATATATATAAACAAGGTAAAAATTATGGTATGTTGTATGCTCATATTTGTGTAAAAGGAGGGATAACATTTATTAAAATCTGCACTATGTAAAACATGTCTCTGAAGGATACACATGACACATTATACATCTTTCACTTGAGAGAAAATGTTACACAATACAGGGATCGGAGTAAGAACATATGCAATATGTACCTTCAGAATTTGGAACAATATAATAAATTGTCTATTTAAATACAAATAAATACTCCATAATTTTAAAAAAGAAAAGGGAAAAAACTTCAAACGTTTACAAGCTATCAGTGCAGTTCTCCGGGAAAACCTCTGGGCGTCGCTGCAAGTCAAAAGAAGAGAAAGATCGTATAGGAAGACGCGTTTGGGAGACTCAGAGGGTAACTTCCTGCTCAAACCAAACACATAGAAGAGGTCAGTACAAATTCGGATACAGAAAACAAAAGAAGGAAAAGTGACCATCCAAGCCATCCAAGGGAGGGCTCCTTCCTCCTACCTCAAAGAATCTGGGCGGCGGACGGAGACGCACGATGACGCCAAGCGCCCGGAGGAGCAGGCTGGCACTGTTGCTGCAGGTACTGTTGCCTTTCTTGCTGTCTTTGTTCTGCCGGGCTCTCCCAGACCAAATCCACTACTCGATTCCGGAAGAGCTGGATAAGAACACAGTGGTAGGAAACCTCGCCAAGGATCTGGGGCTCAGTGTCCAGGATTTGCCAGCCCGGAAACTGAGGATTAGCGCAGAAAAGGAATATTTCACTTTAAATCCACTGAGTGGGGACTTAACTGTGCGTGACAGAATAGACCGAGAGCAAATTTGCGGAAAGCAGCCTCAGTGTATTCTGGATTTCGATACTGTCGCTGAAAACCCATTTAATATTTATCACGTAGCAGTCATTGTGCAGGATATAAATGACAACACTCCATTATTCAAACAGAGTAAAATTGACTTAAAAATTGGAGAATCCACCAAACCAGGTACAACATTTCCACTAGACCCAGCTCTGGACTCAGATACTGGTCCTAATTCACTGCAAAGATACCACCTTAATGACAATGAATACTTTGATCTCGCAGAAAAACAGGCTCCAGATGGACGTAAATATCCTGAGTTGATTTTGAAACAGTCTCTGGACAGAGAAGAGCACAATTTTCATCAGCTGGTTCTCACAGCTGTGGATGGGGGGGAACCACCTCAAAGTGGTACCACCCAGATCCGAATTCAAGTCACCGATGCCAATGATAATCCTCCGGTATTCAGCCAGGATGTGTACAGGGTCACCCTGCAGGAGAATGTCCCCCCAGGCTTCTCAGTGCTTCGAGTGATGGCCACTGACCAGGATGAGGGTGTTAATGCAGAGGTCACCTATTCCTTTCATAATGTGGATGAACAAGTGGAACATTTTTTCAACTTAGACAAAAGAACAGGAGAAATCACAACAAAGGATAATTTGGATTTTGAAATTGCTAACAGTTACACTCTGAGTATAGAAGCAAAAGATCCTGGAGATCTAGCATCCCATTGCAGTATCCAAGTTGAAATTCTTGATGAGAATGATTGTGCACCTGAAGTGATTGTGACTTCAGTCTTTGCTCCCCTGCCAGAAGATTCACCACCAGGAACAGTGATTGCCTTGATAAAAACGAGAGACAGAGACTCAGGAGACAATGGAGAAGTTTACTGTGAAATTCGGGGACATTCAGAGTTTATATTGAAATCTTCCTTGAAGAACTACTACAAGCTAATGACAGACCGGGTTCTAGACCGGGAAGAGATCCCAGAATACAACATCACCATCACAGCCACCGACAGGGGCAAGCCACCTCTCTCCTCCACGATAAAGATCACCCTGCACATCTCAGATGTCAATGATAATGCGCCAGTTTTCCAACAGAGCTCCTACGTGGCCCATGTGGCTGAGAACAATCCACCTGGAGCCTCCATCGCTCAGGTCAGTGCCTACGACCCGGACTTGGGCCCCAATGGCCAAGTCTCCTACTCCATCGTGGCTAGCGACCTGGAGCCTCAGGTACTGTCGTCCTATGTGTCCGTGAGCGCACATAGTGGGGTGGTGGTCGCGCAGCGAGCCTTCGACCACGAGCAGCTACGTGTCTTCCAGCTGACGCTGCAAGCGCGCGACCATGGCTCACCAGCTCTCAGCGCCAACGTGAGCCTGCGCGTGTTGATAGGAGACCGCAACGACAACGCGCCGCGGGTGCTCTACCCCGCGCTTGCTCCCGACGGCTCAGCACTCTTCGACACTGTGCCGCGCGCCGCGGAGCCCGGCTACCTGGTCACCAAGGTGGTGGCGGTGGACGCGGACTCGGGACACAATGCCTGGCTATCCTACCATGTGCTGCAGGCCAGCGACCCCGGACTCTTCAGCCTGGGGCTGCGCACTGGAGAGGTGCGCACAGCGCGTGCCTTGGGCGACAGGGATTCGACTCGCCAGCGCCTACTAGTTGCTGTGCGTGATGGTGGACAGCCACCCCTTTCGGCCACCGCCACCTTGCATCTGATCTTCGCGGATAGCCTGCAAGAGGTCTTGCCAGACCTCAGCGATGACCCTCTGCCCACTGACCCCCAGTCTGAGCTGCAGTTTTACCTGGTGTTGGCCTTGGCCTTGATTTCTGTGCTGTTCCTTCTGGCAGTGATTCTAGCTATTGTTCTGCGCCTGAGACACTCCTTCAGTTCTGCTGCCTGGGGTTGCTTTGAACCAGGTTTGAGCTTCAAGTCTGGGCCTGGGGTTCTCCCCAGTCACAGTGAAGGAACATTGCCCTATTCTTACAATATGTGTGTTGCCTCACAATCAGCTAAAACAGAGTTTAATTTTCTCAATGTGACACCAGCAATGGCTCCTCCTAAGGATCTACTCTGTGAAGATGCCTCTTGGGTACCATGTACAAATCATGGCAACACTAATGTTCCCTTTGCCTCAGATACTACTTTAAAGGTGAGCTTTGCTTCATTTATTTTCACTTGGGGCCTTGATATTTCTTTTAAAAACGTGTAACTGGGATGACACTTGTTTTATTGGCTTGTGAGTCATATTTGGTCAATGTTCTTCCTTAATTATCTTAATCTTTTCTAACTAAACATTAAATATTGGTTTTCTATCTGAAGTAGGAAGTTTATTTGTCTGTAATTACAAGTATTTACCACAAGAGATACTCTTTTTCTTCCTGTCTTTATATTCCTTTCATCTAAAGGTTGATTACTATTGGGAATTTAAGCAATTGCTTTTACCTTCATGGTAAAGTTTAGCTTTACTTTCTCTTGAATTTATAGCACTTAAGATGTAAGAGATTACTCAACTTAATAGTTTGTGGAAATGGTGGAGGAGCTACCCAGGTCATGGCTTGCTAACAACAGAAAATGCACAAAACATTGTTCTATTGATTTGAAATCAACACCATTTAAATGTCTTAGCAAGCTGAGTGTCCTGGTATCTCAGATTTTTTTTTTTCAGTGCTAGGGATCAAACCCAGGGCCAATATATTAGGCAAATGCTCCATCACTGAGCTACATCACTAAACCCCAGATGAATTTTTAAAGGATGAAGAGTGTTCAAAGGCTGAAGTATCTATTATTAAGAGTGCATTTTAATAAATGTGAGAAATCATTCTCTTTCCTGCATATTAATAAATTGTTCCTGAGAAAAATTGCACATGGAAGAAAATTCTGAAACCTATGTTTATGTCATCTTCTTCCGAATACTACTTCAAACTTTATGACTTTTAATTTTAACATTATAGATGCAGAACATCTCATTTAAAAATTTTTTTCTATCAAGGTGCCATTAAGTAAAAAATGCTTTTCTCACTTGACAGACTCTTTGAAGGCCAAAAAATATCTATTTTTCCAACCATAATTTTTTATGTTATCATGCAAAAGTAATAACACTAAATATCTGTCTCAACATGAAAACACCTCTGCGCAGTAAATATCTAGGTACACGTTTCTACATGAATGATAAACTAAAGCCCTGTCCTCTGCAGTCATTATATTGATTTCTACCAAAAGCTTATCACTATACAATGTCTCACTATGCATATTTGAATAATGTAATAGGAAAATATAATTAATGCACAGTTAATCCAACATAAACTCAATGTAGCTGCCATATTCTTAGATTAAAAATCTATAAACTTTCTCAAAGACTTCAGAAGTAACAGAGGCCTATACTTTTCTGCATATGACACTTAATAGAATTTTCAAATCAGTAGGCCTTTTTGAGAAGGCCTCCCAGGTTTATTTTCTTGGCATTCTTATGTACAAATGTGAAGGTTTTCCTAAGTGTATCACAATAAAAAATATGAAATCTTGAAATTTGCAAAGGTAAGAATTTAGGTATTCTAATTAAAGAAACTCAAGAAGTAAATAAAGGATATAGGTTCAATGGTACATAAAATAAAACTTCTAAGAAAGTAAAAAAGAATATAATAATTGGTCTCAGCGGTTTGTGAAACTGTTTCAGAATTGAAACTTGATTAAATATAAACCATGTCAACAATACATTAAGGATATGCAAAATCATTGGAAATAAAAATATAACTAAAGTCATGGGAAATAAAAATAGAATTGGTGTAGTAACTGATTAGGACTCTGAGCGTCGCTGTTCACCAAAGTGGGAAAGAATCTGTCACAGAAGCAACTCCACTCTCAGCTTCTTCCATACTAAACACGACTAGGCAAGCTTCTGGGAACTGCCGCCCGTCCCAATTCCGCCAAAGAATATGCTCTCCTCGATTTTAAAGAAATAAGGAAACAGCAGGCTGAACCAGGACTAAGAGAATTGAGGGAAGAGAAAGCAATGGCGAATCTACTGGAGCGCTGGGGCTGCGGAGACCTGCTTTTGTCCTTCATGCTTCTGGGAACGCTGTGCCAGCCAGGGTCCGGGCAGATCCACTACTCGGTGCCCGAGGAATTAGAGAAAGGCTCCTTCGTGGGCAATATCGCCAAGGACCTGGGTCTACAACCGCAAGAGCTGGTGGAGCATGGAGTCCGCATCGTCTCCAGAGGTAGGACGCAGCTTTTCTCTCTGAACCCGCGAAGCGGCAGCTTGGTCACAGGGGAAAGGATAGATCGGGAGGAGCTCTGCGCTCAGAGCGCGCGGTGTCTGGTGAACTTTAACATCTTGGTTGAGAATAAAATGAAAATTTATGGAGTAGAAGTGGAAATAGTTGATATTAATGATAACTTTCCGAGATTCCGGGAGGAGGAATTAAAAGTAAAAGTTAATGAAAACGCAGCGGTGGGAACTCGCTTAGTGCTTCCCTTCGCACGAGATGCGGATGTGGGTGTGAACTCCCTCCAGAGTTACCAGCTGAGCCCCAATCTTCACTTCTCCCTGGACGTGAAGAGCGGATCTGACGGGCAAAATTACCCTGAGTTAGTGTTGGAAAGGCCCCTGGATCGCGAGAAAGAGGCGATTCACGAACTCCTTCTCACAGCCTTAGATGGCGGAGACCCAGTACTCTCTAGCACCACGCGGATCCGCGTGGCAGTCCTGGACGCAAATGATAACGCGCCTCTCTTCACCCGATCCGAATATAGAGTGAGTGTTCCAGAGAGCATATCTGTGGGAACTCAGCTACTCACTCTGACCGCCACAGATGCAGATGAGGGAATAAATGGGAAAGTGACCTATTCTTTTCGCAATGAAGAAGACAAAATTTCGGAGACCTTCCAACTTGATTCCACTCTGGGGGAAATCTCAACTATTCAATCCCTGGACTATGAAGAATCCAGATTCTACCTCATGGAAGTGGTAGCTCAAGATGGAGGTGCTCTTCTTGCTAGTGCTAAGGTGCTGATCACAGTACAAGATGTGAATGACAATGCCCCAGAAGTGATACTCACTACTTTTAGCAGTTCTGTTTCTGAAGACTGTCTTCCTGGGACCATAATCGCACTGTTTAGCATACATGATGTTGATTCTGGGGAGAATGGTGAGACTTCATGTTCTATTCCGAAGAACTTGCCTTTCAAATTAGAAAGGTCAGTTGATAATTACTATCACCTATTAACAACAAGAGCTCTGGACAGAGAAGAGACTTCAGATTATAATATCACAGTAACCGTTACCGACCATGGCACCCCACCCCTGTCTACCGAAAATCAAATTTCCCTGAAAGTAGCAGACATCAATGACAACCCACCTACCTTCTCTCAGGCCTCCTACTCTACTTCAATCCCAGAGAACAACCCCAGAGGAGTTTCTATCTTCTCTGTGACAGCCCATGACCCTGACAGTGGTGATAATGCTAGGATCACTTACTCCCTGGAAGAATCTACATTACAGGGAGTGCCTCTATCCTCCTATGTCTCCATGAACTCAGACACTGGTGTCCTGTATGCACTATGTTCCTTTGACTATGAACAGTTAAGAGACCTGCAGCTACTGGTGAAAGCCAGTGACAGTGGGAACCCTCCACTCAGCAGCAACGTGTCACTGAACTTATTTGTGCTGGATCAGAATGACAACATCCCTGAGATCCTGTACCCCACCCTTCCTACTGATGGTTCCACTGGTGTAGAGCTGGCACCCCGCTCTGCAGAGCCTGGATACCTGGTGACCAAGGTGGTGGCAGTGGACAGAGACTCAGGACAGAATGCCTGGCTGTCCTACCGCCTGCTCAAGGCCAGCGAACCAGGGCTCTTCTCAGTGGGGCTGCACAATGGTGAGGTGCGCACAGCACGGACGCTACTGGATAGAGATGCTCTCAAGCAGAGCCTCCTGGTGATTGTTCAGGACCATGGCCAGCCCCCTCTCTCGGCCACTGTCACACTCACAGTGGCCATGGCTGACAGTATCCCTGATGTTCTGGCCAATCTGGGTAGCATCAAGCCCCCTTCCTACTCTGATGATTCAGAGCTTACACTCTACCTTGTGGTAGCAGTGGCTGCAGTCTCTTGTGTCTTCCTGGCCTTTGTCATTGTGATGCTGGCGCTTAGACTAAGACGCTGGCACTCATCACGCCTGCTCCAGGTTTCCAGAGGCAGGTTGGCAGGCATGCCCACCTCCCACATTGTGGGCATGGATGGGGTGCAAGCTTTCCTGCAGACCTATTCCCATGAGATTTCCCTCACTGCAGACTCCAGGAAGAGCCACCTGATCTTTCCCCAACCCAACTACGCAGACACTCTCATTAGTGAACAGAGTTGTGAGAAAAGTGAACCTCTTCTGGTGTCTGATAAGGCAAATGCAAACAAAGAAGAACCAGGAGTTGCTCAGGTTAGTTCTTTCTTACAGTAAGAATGCCTGGAGCATTTTCTTCCTTTTGTTTTCTCAATCATTTTTCTGCCACATTCAAAATCAGCTAATTATGTAGTGAATCCTTATTTGCTTTATTGCAGATTAACTTTATTTTAATTGATAATTGATGCTTTTTCCATTTATTTTCAAATTGCTTTGGACTTACTGTCTTTTCTCAATCTGTGTTTATTTTGGAAAATCTAACTGATTAACAGTAGACTTAAGTGAAGTGCCGATCTTAAAATAAAGTGGTAAATATAATACTTTACTCAAAGATTTTGTTAGTTCAGAGCTATTTTGTTGATAGTAGAGTTGTTCTACGAATTCAAGTAGTTAGACATATTGCACTCTTTTGAATATTTGCCTAGACACTATTAGTGAACATGTTTTGGAAAGATATCTATAGGATTTGTATTTTAGTATATTTGAAGTTTACATAAGGAAATGGCTTACAGTACTTGCATAAATCAGTGGACAAGTACAGAAACCTTCTGCACAATATCAGAAATGTAGGATTAATTTATAGTGATGATCATGTCTGTAGCATTCTGAAATCAGAAAAGTTTTGGTTAACCCATGTAACTATTGGATATGCACATTTGTTGAGAGAAAAAACCGGTGAGAAGAAACTTTAGAATTGTAATTCATTCTGTGATATGGGTTACAGTCTCAAGAAAGAGATTCTGCTACATTCAACAAGTGTAAATATGTCATACACTTGGCATCACTCGTTACAGGTAGTCACTTAACAGAATCAATATCTGCTAAAATGATTGCATTTCTATATTGGAGGATAATTCTGCTTTATTACAAGAATCTAAGGTTTGTATTTGAAAATCAATGCAACATAAGAATGGCTTGAAATTATAAGGTTAATTTCTGAGGACTGTGTTTAAATTAATAGCTTTTTCTTAGTTAAAATGCTAGTCTGAGTTTCAAATTCATGAATACGGGTCATGGAAGGGAAGAACTACTTAATTTGATTGATTTTCTGCCTCTTTGCTGAAAATTATTTTCAGATACTTCTTACTAAAAAATTTTAAATTGTTCAAATTTTATACATTTGACACTTTGAACATCAGTGGCAAATTATTAATAAATGGGAGGAAATGGCAGTTGAATATTATTAGGGGAATATAGACTATGTTACTCAATCATGTGATTTATTGACACATTTAGAAAAACAGAACCACTTGATTTTTATTTTTAAATATTTATTTAGATGATGTAAAATATGCAAAGTCACTAAATAGTCAATGCATCCAAAAAATTACAGAAGAATCCGTATGATAGATGCTGACATCACTTGCTCCTATATGGAAAATCACTTTTCCATTACTGTTTAAAGAAAAAATTATAGGTTTGGGTATGTATCCTGAGATAACTTTTGTATGCAATGGACAAACATCTTTTAAACCTCTCTAAACTACCAATAGATTTGCATTTTAAATGCTTGCTGCACACACTGTCAGTATATGTATTATACCTACTTTCAAATATTTGAATCTTTAGTTTTATTTGTGCTCTGAAAAGATAAATTTCCTGTACTAATGTTCATAGAATGGTGGAAAGTCATTTTGCTTGGCTGTTTTGAAGCAGTCTTGATTCAGTACATATTTTTAGTGGTTTGGGGATCAAATGCAAAGTCTTGCTCCTGCTAGGCAAGAACTCACTCTACCACTGAGCTACACCCCTAACTCCTCATTAATTTTTTTATGTTTGTATAAAGATGCCAGTGGATGGTTATGCAATGAGCAGTTTAACATGCTTTAAAGTTTTTCCCTTGTAAGCTGACTTCATATTGCTGCACACCTGCCAAGTTTTGGAGTAACAGTATAATATGTATACTAGAGACACTTTCTTTATGAAGACCTTCTAGTTTGGAAATGGAGTTAAAACTGTAAGACACCTGTCACAACACAGAAGTTAGCATTCTTATTGACAAAGGAAGAATGTAATGAAAAATGTTGAGATCATCATACAATAACCTTGGATTATACTTGAAGTATGAGGACTCATACTTCATCTCCCAAAATCCAAATAATTCTCCATCGTTAATCTACTTGGAAAGAAACAGTACAATTGAGGACAGTTATAATGTAGTGTTGAAAAACATCACTTGTGAAAGAGTTTTTTAATCATACTCTTTTAATTAAAAGTAGACACTTGAACACTAGGAAAAGAGACTCTTGCTTCTTAATCTATTCCTACTTAATAAAAATAATCAGCCTCTTGCTTACCTATCAGTTCTTTTGGGGGTAAAATAATAAAGGAAATATTTTTCAGAAAGTGAAATATAGTACAAAACTAAGAGCTCTGAAGTTTATTCCTTGAAATAATAATACACATCAAGTTGATACTTCAAGAATTTTTATACTACATTTTCTGTAGTCACCAACACTTTCTTTTATGTGCTTTTCTATTTGCTATTTTATTGAGTTCTTGGTTCTACTAAGAATAGGGAATATGTTATTCTGTCCATTTTATAAATATGGAAGCTAAAAATATGATGATGCTAATAATAAGTTGAACAAGTTTATCTCTGTTTTCTGATGAGTAAAACATCTTTCATTTGGGTGGATGAAATTCAAGTTCAGAGAAATGACAGCCAGATTAAATATTTAAAATATTCAAGTGTAGTCTCCCATCGACTGCCTGCCATGAAGATACCCATCAGAGAACCATCACAAAGACAAAGCAAGTGGTCATTTATCTAAATTCTTGGGATCCTTTAGTGATCTCCTCTCCTAGGAATTAGAAGAGAATGGATGGGAAACCACTCCAGACTAAGGTGCCTGGCAAGACCAAGGCAAATGCCATTTCTCTTCCTGTTGTCTTTGTACAGCCAGGAGCTTTCAGAGCAGATTCACTACTTTATTCTTGAAGAGCTTTCCAGGAGCTTGCTGGTGGGGAACCTTGCAAAAGATCTGGGGTTGGCATGGTGGGGTACCTACTCAGAACTTGAGGATTAATGCAGAAAAGAAATTCTTTACCATGAACACAGAGAATGGAGACTTGCTTATGAGGATTGTATAGACTAAGCAGATTTGAGGCAAGAATTCAACATGTGTTCTGGAATTTGAAATGGTTGCTGAAAAGCCTTTGAACTTTTTTCATATAACTGTGCTGATCAAGGACATCAATGACAACCCACTGACCTTTAGCAGAAATATCACTGAGGTGGAAATTAGCAAACTGGCAATAACAGGAGCTACATTTTCCCTGGAATCTGTACAAGATGCTGATGCAGGTGTCAAGTCCTTGTAGCAGTTAGTACTGCTACAAAGTAGTCCTCAGCCCTGATCTCCACTTTTCTGTAATTCAAAAGGAGAACCCATATGGTAGTAGTTACCCAGAGCTGGTGCTGAAAGCACCCCTCGACAGAGGAAAGCTGTTCTTCCACCACCTGCTCCTCATGGCTATAGGCAGAGGAGAGCCCTCCAGAAGCAGCACCACCCAGATCAGGGTAATTGTTGCAGATGCAAATGATAATCCCCCAGCGTTCACTCAGGATGTGTACAGGATCAGGGTTCAAGAGAACCTACCTGCTGGATCCTCCTTGCTAAGTGTTGGCCACTGATCCAGATGATAGTGACAATACCAAGATCACCTACTCCTTTATCAATGTTGGTAAAGTAGTGAGAAAACTGCTGCAAGTTGGATGATAAAATAGGAGAACTCACCACTGCTGGAGGATTGGACTTTGAAGATAGAGAAACAAAAGATGGTGAAAGTCACAGTGCACAGAGTAAGATACAAATAGATATTTTGGATAAAAACAACAATGCCCTGGAGATTACCCTAGCTTCTGAATCCCAACATATAGAAAAGGATGCTGAGCTGGGGACTACTGTTGCTCTGATCAAGACATGTGATCTAGATTCTGGATTTATTGGGGGAAATCCTGTGCAAATTAAAAGGGAAATTTTCATTTAAAATAGTTTAAGATAAAAATGTACACATAGGTTGGTGACAGATAGTGCCCTGGACAGGGAGGAAATCCCAGAGTACAATGTTATTATTATAGCCACCTACAAAGGCAACTCACTCCCCTCCTCAGGCACAAGTTTTACCCTGTACATCACTGACATCAACAATAATGCCACAATTTTCTACCAGGCCTCCTATGTAGTCTATATAGCAGATAACAACCCTCCTGGACCCCCATTGCTTAAATTAGCACCTTCGACACAGACCTGGAGCCCAATGGCCAAGTCCCCTACTCTGTTGTGGCCAGCGACCTGGAGCCTCAAGCATTGTAATGCTACATGCAGGGAGCCTTCTACCAGGAGCAGCTTCGCTCATTTGAGCTGATTCTGCAGGCCTGTGCGTGTTGATAGGCGACCACAATGACAATGTTCCACAGGTGCGCTAATCCGTGCTAGTGCCCAATGACACTGTTCCTTGAGCCATGGAGCCCGGCTACCTGGTCACCAAGGTGGTGGTGGTGGAAACTGATTGAGGACACAATGCCTAGCTATCCTATCATGTGTTGCAGGCCACACCTGCAAGTTTAAATTGCAAGTTACATCCTCCAACCACAAAACAGATCAGACACCATAAGTATGCAGAAATTCCATCCAGAAATGATTCGCTACTGGCCTCCGCTTGTTTAAGGATGTTAATCTCTGTTTCTGAGGAATGCAAAGTGATCCGTCACTGTTCTTCCTACTCATAATCCCAAAGAAGTTCATAAAGCTAGTTATGGCAGCTCTGCGGAGGTGCCAGCATCTGTGCTGGCTGTTTGGAGCCAGAACTGCACAGATCCACTACTCTATTCCCAAGGAGCTAGAGAAGGGTTCCTTCATCAGCAACGTCATCAAGGACTTGGAACTGGAGCCCTAAGAGCTTATGGAGAGCGGAGTCTGCATCATCTCCAGGAGTAGGACGCAGCCTTTCTCTCTGAATCCGTGAAGCAGCAGCTTAGTCACCGCAGGCAGGATAGACCAGGAGGAACTCTGCACTCAGTGCGTGTGGTGTCTAATAAATTTTAACATTCTTATCAAAGATAAGAATGTTATCTTTATCCAGTGGAAGTGGAAATAGTGGAAATTAATGACAATGCTCCCCAATCTTTAAGGGAAGAATTGGAAGTGAAAATTTCTTGAAAACGCAATTCCGTCTTCTCGCTTTTGACTAATGGAGGTCTATCCTGATGTGAGAATAACTCACTTCAGAACTTCAAGCAGTAACAGAAACTTTTCAGTGGATGTGCAAAACCAAGCCCATGGGCCCAAGTACCCAGAGCTGGTGCTGGAGTGTGCCCTGGACTGCTAGAGAGAAGCCATTCACCACCTGAACCTTACTGCCATGGATGGTGGTAACCCTGTCTGTTCAGGTATGGCACGAATTGTGTTAACTGTCCTAGATGGGAATGACAATGCTCCAGTGTTTACTCAACCCATCTACTGCATGAGTGTTCCTAAATATCTGCCTGTGTTGTCCGTAAATGCCACAGACCAGGATGAAGGAATCCATGTCCAAATTATATATTCCTTTGTGAAGATCACAGAGAGAATCACACAAATTTTCTGCTTGAATGTTTTAACTGAAGAAATTTCAACTTCTGCAACTCCAGACTATGAGGACTCTAGCTTTTATGAGCTGGATGTTGAAGCCCAGGATCAGTCAGGTCTTCAAGACCGAGCAAAAGTCTCAATGACCATCTTGGATGTGAATGATAATGTACCAAAAGTGGTTGTTATGTCTGGAAGCAGAACAGTCACTGAAAATGTACATCCAGGAACAGTAATTACTCTTTTTCAAGTCTATGATCGAGATTCTAGACTGAATGGCTTGGTAACATGTTCCATTGTACAAAGTCTCCCTTTTGACTTGGAAAAATCAGTAGATGATTATTATGGATTAGTGACAAGTGCAGTTCTAGACTAGGAACAGGTGTCCTTGTACAACATCACTGTGATAGCTACAGACAAAGGAATACTGCCTCTGTCTACAGAAAAGCTCATTTCTTTACATGTGGTAGAGACTAATGACAACTCACCCATTTTCTCCCATTCATCCTACTATATGTTACTGAGATGCTTCCAGTCCCAGAGGTGCTTCCATCTTCTCTGTGAATGCACTGGACCCTGACAGTGAAGAGAATGCCCAAGTTGCTTACTCCCTAGCTAAGGATATACTCCAGGGGTCACCTCTGTCTTCCTACCTCTCCATCAACTCCAATACTGGTATCCTGTATGCACTGTGCTCCTCTGACTATGAACAGTCTAGAGACATCCAGGTACTGGTGATAGCCAGTAACAATGGGAACCCGTCACTCAGTAGCAATGCAATCACTGAGCCTACTGGTGCTGGATCAGAATGACAATGTGCCTGAGATCTTGTGCCCTCCCCTTCCCACTGACGGCTCCACTGGGGTAAAGCTGGCTCCCTGCTCTGCAAAGCCTTGTTATCTAGTGGTGGCAGTGGACAGAGATTCAGGTCAGAATTCCTGGCTGTCCTACTGCCTGCTCAAGGCCAGTGAGCCAGGGCTATTCTCAGTGGAACTACACACAGGTGAGGTGCGAACAGCAAGGTCCCAGCTAGACAGAGAGTCACTCAAGCAGAGTCATATGGTGGCAATCCAGGACCACAGCCAGCCCCCTCTTTCAGCCACAGTCACACTCATGATGGTGGTGGCCAACAGCATCCCTGATGTTCTGGCTGATTTGAGCCATTTCAATCCCCCGCATGACTTTGATGCCTCAGACCTCACACTCTATCTAGTAATGGCAGTGGCTACTGTTTCCTGAATTTTCTTTGCCTTTATTATGGTGATGCTGGTGCTTAGACTGCAAAGCTGGCACAAATCAAGCTTTCTGAAGTCTGCAAATGGGGGTTTGCCAAGTGTGCCCACCTCGCACTTTGTGGGTATGGATGGGATGCAGGCTTTCCTGCAGACATATTCCGATGAGGTCTTGCTCACCTTGGACTCAAGAAGCCATGTCATCTTCCCCCAGCCCAACTATGCTCACATGCTTGTCAGCCAGGAGGGTTGTGAGAATAATGAGCTTCTTTTGATATAGGAAGATTCAAGGGTTTTGTAAAGAGGAAGACTCCCTTGTTCAGATGAGGTTATATTTTTTTTATTTTAAAAAAATAGAAAATTTTAAAATTCTTTGATCCATGCTAAGTTTTCTTAGTCTTTTGCAACAAATCATGTAATTCTGATGTTTTTCTTTTATATAAATCAACCTCTTTTCAATCTTGGGTTTTTTTTTTTAATTTGACTTTAAAAACAATTTAGTTTATTTTTTAACCTTTCTTTTATATGAAAGCTTTGATTTTGTACATCTCATATCTTAGACATTTGTGAAATCCTTTCTTTTTCTAATATTAAAAAAACTGAATTACTACCTCTGTTAAATAAGACTAAGATCTTAGTAGCCAGGAGCAGTGGAGCACACCTATAATTCTAGTAACTCAGGAGGCTGAGGCAGGAAGATCACAAGTTCAAGACCAGCCTCAGCAACTTAGCAAAGGTCTAAGCAACTTAGTGAGACCCTGTCACAAAATAAAAGATAAAAAGGGCTGGGGATGTATCTCAGTGGTTAAGTGTCCCAGGTTCAATTCCCAGTATCCCCCCCAAAAAAGGTCTTTGTATTTCCTCAATGCTACTAAATAATTGTAAATAAACATTGGGGGTCTGAGAGTATAGTATATAGATTAGCCTACCTTGCACAAAGCCCTGGGTCCAAATTCTACCACTGCAAAACACACACACACACACACACACACACACACAGACACTACACATTGAATTGATCTTCTAAATAAGATGATAAAAGTAATACATCTTTTTATAAATCAATAGTGATACTTGCATTTCTGCAATTATTATACAATTGTTTATTTCAAGTTTCCAATTGTATATGGCTAACCAAGAGATTCCATATATTTTCAAATCTGATTTGTTTAGACATTTGTGATATGATCCCTTGATGTGTTTTATCAAAATTTAAGAATAAAGCTGGCAGGTGTGGTGGCCTACACCTGTAATCCCAGTGGCTTGGGAGGTTGAATCAGGAGGATCATGAGTTCAAAGCCAGCCTCAGCAACTTAAAGAGGCAATTGTAAGACCCTGTCTCTAGATAAAATATTAAAAAGGGTTGGGGATGTGGCTCAGTGGTTAAACCCATCAGGGTTCAATCCCTGGTGCCAAAAAAATATTAAGAGTAAATTATAATTTTAAACAAATGGAATCTTGGGTATTAGTCATGTGATTCAGATGGTCTCATACAAATATGATGATTTATTTGTTTTTTTTACACTTTGAGAATATGAATGGTGTTTTACTATATCACCAGTTTGGGGTGGTTTTACTGCATCTTGAATATCTGTCATTATAGGTAAAGCTAGCTAACTAGGTTTCATGGATAGTAGACTGGTTTATTTTATTCTTTTACCTGAGTTACCTGTTATCATTTTATTTAAACAAAACATTTCACTAATCAAAAAAAAAAAGATCCTACTCTCACAATAGTCATTCATTCATGTAGTCGGTCAGTCATGATACATATATAAAGTGACCACTTGATAAATGTTCGGGAATCATGAAATTTGCTAAGTAAGACTCTTTGAACTACCAAATAAATCATCAACACTAAGATAGGCTGTCAGAGATTTTGAGCATATATTGAATTTTCAAGCATGGGGGGATGTGTCTATCAATTTATTGATCATTTTTATCATTTGTGAAAAACATTCCAGTCTGATCAAACTTAGGTTGAGATGACATTTTTTTTAAGTAAGGAAGTAAAACTCAGTAGGAATCATGAGAAAATACAACTTTGCTTGGCAATAAACTAATCAGAATTCTAATTAAATAAATGGTTCTTCAATAGAAAAAAATCTCATAAAGGAAAGAAGATAATTAATTCAATGTCTGGAAAATCAAGTAGACTTTCCACTGAAATTTTAAATGCAAGTTAAAAAAAAGCAAATGTCAGAATGCTTCTCAATAATTATCTATAACGTACTGACTTTAAAACTATAAAATTATTTTGATTTGATCTATTGAGCTTATGTTACATTTTATTAAACATATTTTGATTGTCTAGGATTGTCTAGTAGAGATCTTTAATATTTAATTTTATGTTGTGGAATACCTTAGAAAACTTGAATACTGGAGATAATGAAGTCATTTTTAGGAAATATATATATATATATATATATATATATATATATATATATATATAGTATACACACACACATTTGTAGGTATATATGAATATGCACACATATATACACATATATCAAACGTTTACTTTTTTAGCTGCAATGACTGATTTTTCTCACACATAAAGTGTGAGTGCCTAAAAAGTAACTTCAAAGTTGCAACACAAAAGAGTAAAAAAATTATATGAGATTAGTAAATACCCATCCATAAACATTATTGCATTAATCAGTGTCTTAAAATGATTTTTTAAAGTATATCAGAGATATTAGGAGTGGAGAAACAATAGGGATATTTTTGAGGGGTGAAACTATTTTCGGTGAAACCAGTTTATTTTGCTTCAATATGATGCAATAACTTAGTAAGGACTCTGAGCGCCGCTGTTCACCAACCAGGGGAAAATGGTGTGATGAAATCCGACAGGAACCACCGAGATTACAGCACATACAAAAAAAATCCGGCAGTTTCAGACAAGCCCTCTTTCAAGCTGCGCCATAGTCAAGCCTCTGTACAGCTGAGTTCTGGGTCTCCCTTCCGAATCCACGCAGAAACATCTGCATTCAGCAGGACATCCCGAGACTGCTCAGGGTCTAAGCAAGATCAGCAGGACGACAATGGCGGCTCGGCAGAGGGGCGAGAACTACAAAGAATTCATCCTCCTTTCCATACTCCTGGGGACCTGGTGGGAAGCCTGGGCAGGACAAATTCTCTACTCCGTGACAGAAGAGACAGACGAAGGGTCTTTTGTGGGTCATATAGCAAAGGACCTGGGCCTGGAACCCCAGGAGCTGGCGGGGCGCGGAGTCCGCATCGTCTCCAAAGGTAGAATGCAGCTTTTCTCTTTGAACCCGCGAAGCGGCAGCTTGGTCACCGCAGGCAGGATAGACCGGGAAGAGCTCTGCGCCCAGAGCGCGCGGTGTCTGGTGAGTTTTAACATCCTTGTTGAGGATGAAATGAAACTTTACCCTATAGAAGTGGAAATATTGGATGTTAATGACAATGCTCCTAGATTCTTGATGGAAGGAATAAACGTAAAAATAATGGAGAATACAGTTCCTGGGATGCGGTTTCCGCTAAATGAGGCTGGAGATCCAGATGTGGGCACGAACTCCCTCCAGAAATACCAGCTCAGCCCCAATCGCCACTTCTCCCTGGTTGTGCAAAATGGAGACGATGGAAATAAATACCCAGAATTGGTGCTGGAGCAGGTGCTGGACAGAGAGGAAGAAATGACTCACCACCTGGTCCTCACAGCCTATGATGGTGGAGATCCACCCTTGTCTGGCATCCTGAATATCCAAGTGACAGTAGTGGATGTAAATGATCACACACCAGTCTTCTCTCTACCCCAGTACCAAGTGGCTGTACCTGAGAACGTACCAGTGGGCACAAGACTTCTCACAGTAAATGCAATCGACCCAGATGAGGGAGTCAATGGGGAAGTGACATATTCTTTTCGAAAAATAACTCCAAAACTTCTACAAATATTCCATCTGAACTCCCTTACAGGAGAATTATCAACTTTAGAAAGCCTGGATTATGAAGAATCTAGCTTCTATGAAATTGAAGTTCAGGCTCAGGATGGTCCTGGTAGTCTGACAAAAGCTAAAGTATTAATCACAATTTTAGATGTAAATGACAATGCTCCCGAAGTGACTTTGATGTCCATAAGCAACTCAATCCCTGAGGACACACCTCCTGGGACAATAATTGCTCTTTTCTACCTCCAAGACAGAGATTCTGGAAAGAATGGAGAGGTGACTTGCACTCTTCCAGAAAATCTGCCTTTTAAGTTAGAAATATCAATAGATAATTATTATAGATTGGTCACAGCAGAAAACCTGGACCGGGAAAAACTCTCTTTGTACAACATCACACTGAAAGCCATAGATGGTGGGACTCCTCCTCTGTCCACAGAAACACACATCTCCATTCATGTGGCAGACACCAATGACAACCCACCTATATTCTCTCACTCCTCTTACTCCATCTACATCCCTGAGAATAACCCCAGAGGTGCCTCCATCTTCTCAGTGACTGCACACGACCCTGATAGCGACAAGAATGCCCGGGTCACTTATTCCTTGGATGAGGACGCCACCCAGGAGACATCAGTGTCCTCCTACATCTCCATCAACTCTGACACTGGTGTCCTGTATGCACTTCAATCCTTTGACTATGAGCAGTTTTGCAACCTACAACTGAGAGTGACTGCACATGACAGTGGGGACCCACCTCTCAGCAGCAAGGTTTCATTGAACCTGTTTGTCCTGGACCAGAATGACAATGTGCCGGAGATTCTGTATCCCACTCTCCCCACAGATTGGTCCACTGGGGTGGAGTTGGCTCCCCGCTCTGCAGAGCCTGGTTATCTAGTGACCAAGGTGGTGGCAGTGGACAAAGATTCAGGCCAGAATGCTTGGCTGTCCTACCACCTGCTCAAGGCCAGTGATCCAGGGCTTTTCTCTGTGGGGCTGCATACTGGTGAGGTACGCACAGCACGTGCCCTTCTGGACAGAGACACACTCAGACAGAGCCTGGTTGTGGCTGTCCAGGACCATGGTCAACCACCTCTCTCAGCCACTGTCACGTTCACTGTGGCTGTGGCTGACAGCATACCAGATGTCCTGTCCGAATTTGGCAGCAATGGGACGCTTATGGACCCCAGTGATTCAGATCTTACACTCTACTTGGTGGTGGCAGTGGCCACTGTCTCCTGTGTTTTCCTTGTCTTTGTTATTGTGCTGCTTTTACTCAGACTGCAGCGCTGGCACAAGTCACGCTTGCTCCAGGGCACAGGTGGTGGGTTGGAGGATTTGCCTGCCTCACACTTCGTGGGCATGGATGGGGTGCGCACTTTCCTACAGACCTATTCCCATGAGATCTCCCTCACATCAGATTCTCGGAAGAGCCACATTATCTTTCCCCAGCCCAATTACGTGGACACACTCATCAGCCAGGAAAGCTGTGAGAAAAATGATTCTTTGTTAACATCCATAGATTTTCATGAATGTCAGAGTGAAGTCCCAAGGAATCAGGTGAGTTCAGTTCTTCCTTTATCTTTATTTCCATGACCATTATGTTTTCCAAGAAATGTTCCTATTATTTGTAAAACAAGTATTTTGAAGATAAGGGTTAAGAAAGCTTGAAGGAGGTAAAAAGTTTACTGGTTTATTTAATTGTTGATAATTTAATATAGAACACATAGGTTATGGTACCTAATTTGAAAGGTAGTGAAAGCCTTTTGTACAAGATTATTAATAAGTAAGCTGTTGTATTTTTACCTTTCACCTATTTTCCACTTGGTTTTCTTGCAAGCATATTTAATTTTTTTCAGTGCTGGGAATTAAACTTGCCTCGTTCATGTTAGGTAAGTGCTGTACTACTGAGCTACATCCCCAGCCCCACCACTTGTTTTTCTTTTTTTTTTCTTGTTTCTTTAGTAATACAAATTTGTTTATTGGTTCTTTGTAGTTATACCTGAAAGCAGATCCATTTTTATATTATGCAAGCATGGAATATATTGTATTCTAGTTAGAATCCAATTTGTATGGATATCCATGATGGTGGGATCCACTGTGTTGTTTTCATATATGTACATGGGAAAATAATGTCAGACTCATTCTGCTGTATTTCCTTTTCCTATCCCCCTCCATGCCTTCTGTCTCCCACTGTGTAATCTACTGAACTTCTGTTCATCCCCTCACTCCTTTATTGTTGTGGGTTAGCTTCTACATATCAGAGAAAACATTCAACCTTTGTTTTTTTTTTTTTTTTTTTTGGAGATTGGCTTATTTTGCTTAGCATTATAGTTTCCAGATCCATCGATTTTCTGGCAAATGTCATAAATCATCTTTCTTTATGGTTGAATAATAATCCATTGTGCATACATACCACAATTTATTCATTCATCTGTTGAAGGGCACCTAGTTGATTCCATAGCTTAGCTATTATGAATTGAGTTGCTATAAACATTGATGTGATTACATCACTGTAGTATGCTGATTTTAAATCCTTTGAATATATATATACAGGAGTGGGATAACTGGGTCAAATGGTGGTTCCATTCCATGTTTTCTGAGGAATTTCTATACTGTTTTCTAGAGTTGTTGCACCAATATGCAGTACCACCAGCTTCTTAACTCATGTGTTTTATAAAAGAGAATGGACTATTAAGCCTTTCTCTGTGTGCTAGGTTAGGAAGAGCAAAACATACTTCAGCTGCCTTCTCAGGATTCTCTTTATGATTTGAGTCTCTAAAAGGTTCTTAAGGATTTTCCAGTCTGAACCTTTTTTCTGTGTTCTGCTTCCACTTCCATGTACCTTAGCTTGGTGGCCTTAAAAATTGTGATGGCTTCCTTATCTATTTTAAAGTATCTAAGAAAGTTGGGATGCTACTAGAAAGTGAGATCGACACTTAAAGAATAAAATATGTCAACTTTCATTAACATCTGTATAAAAGACACAGTGTCTAATGCCATACTAAAGGTCATTGGACAAAACCAATACAATGTCAAACAAAATATTTCAATTTGTAACTGGCATGTATGAAATAGGCAGTTGCATGCTTTAACATAGAATTCCAAGGTACCATTTTAGTGATATATCCATGTGGAGTATTCTGAAGGCTCCACAAGTGGGAGATTGGAGAAGCTGGCTCTACAAAACAACCATCTCTTGCACTCAAACTCTAGAACAGTAGTCATTTTTATTTATTGGGTATGCTAAAAATTTCAACTAGAAACAACCCAATCTGGGACTACTTGGATATTCTTTTGTATAGCGTTTTCATGAAGTTTAATACTTCAGATGATGATCATCTGTAAGAGGTGGATAATAAGATAATCTCAATTCCTGGGATCTTTCCAGTGTTAATTTAAAGGATATTTTTCCAGTGTTGTATTTGGTAGCATTTTCTATATAAGAAACAGTGCAATAGCATGAAAGATATTTCACTCATTCTGCAGGGTTCAGATGTGCAATCACTTTACAAAGGAACACTACTGATATTGTGTGAGAAAATGTCATCTGGCAGAAATATGATTATCATGACAGATAAAGAAAATTTCCTGATAAAAATTAGATAGATGTTTAAAATTATTTTTACATAAAGGGAAGAAATTATCACTAAATTCACAGAGCCATTGCAAGCAAACTTTCCAGGGATCTAGAAATTCTGAGATCATCATCAGGTATAAAATAAGCTCGGGGTGGAGACCAGTGTTAGAGTACAAAAGACCTCAGTGATTTCATGTTGCAAGGCAAAATATTATTTCTGAGGTCTGCGGATGTATCTTAGTGGTGAGGGCTTTCCTAGCACACATGAGGCCCTGGGTCAATTCCCGGTGTCACAAAAATATGTATATATTATTTCTTTGGTGTCTTTGAATATTGACATTATATTTTGTGACCTAGAGAATGATTGCATAATAGGAAAGGAATAGACTAACATTCAGACAACCTCATTTCTTTTCCTGAGATAGTGGAAATGAGAATCAGATAATATTTCTGAAAGGAAATCACTGAAACTCTTTTAGATAAAGAGATGTATTTGGAGATAAGTATGAATTGCATCTTCTTTAAAACAAATCTCAGCATTATTAATGTTCTTTGGAGAAAAAAAAAAACAAGTTAACCATCTTGAAGAAAGTAGAAAAGTGGGTTGAAACCTTAGGAGCAAAAAAAGGGGGACATTATCCACTATATTACAAATGGCTAAGTATGTAAAACAACTGTACTCTATGATGGCTTACGCCAAGTTTGTTGCAGTCATCTTTGTATCACTAAATACATATTTGAATATTGTGGAATGGTTAGAGCCACAGAAAAATATTTATGTACTAAATATACGTGATTTTCCTAAAATCCTGAAAAGATGAGATAAAGCGTGTCTGAAATTATGGTTTAAAACATTATTAAATATATACACGAACCTACATAGTTTCAGTTAGACACAATTGTCTACACAATGGTTAAACTGGAACAGTACAGTCTGCAGTTTCGTCCTGTGGACTCTGGGCGCCGCTGTTGTCCAAAGAGGAGAGCTTGGAGCTCACCATCTCCTCGCGCAACCGCAGCGCGCTTTCCAGAGCAGCTCTATGTGACTCTTCAATGCCAGCCATTACACCGCTACTTCCTACGGAAAAGAGTATTTTTTTTCTGGACTGGAACTGGAACTAAGTCCTTTCGGAGCTCCAAATATCTGCAATACGGAGATCATTCGTACTCCAGAGTCTCCTGACTGGTGAGCAAGCAGAGGGGAGCAAGAGGGATGGGGAGCGGCGCTGCGGAGAGGGGCCAGACTCACAGGCGGCCAGTGCTCCTTCCCTTTCTACTGTCTTTGTTCTGCCGGGCGCTCTCTGAGCAGATCCGCTACAGGATTCCCGAGGAAATGCCCATGGGCTCGGTAGTGGGGAACCTCGCCAAGGACCTAGGGTTCCGTGTCCTGGAGTTACCAACTCGAAAACTGCGTATCAGTTCGGAGAAGTCTTACTTCACTGTGAGCTCAGAGACAGGGGAACTGCTTGTGAGCGGCAGGCTAGACAGGGAGCAGATTTGCGGGAGGCAGCCAGTTTGTGCTCTGGAATTTGAGGCTGTTGCTGAAAATCCACTGAACTTTTACCACGTGAGCGTGGAGATTGAGGACATTAATGACCACGCGCCAAAATTTGCGCATGTTTTCTTTGATCTGCAAATAAGTGAGTCTGCTCAGCCAGGCACACGATTTATATTAGGATCGGCCCACGATGCAGACATAGGTACCAATGCACTACAGAATTACCAACTTAGTCCCAATGAATATTTCTCACTCGTGAGTAAAGAGAAATCAGATGGCAGTAAATACCCGGAGATGGTATTGAAGACACCTTTAGACCGGGAAAAACAGAAATCCTACCACTTGACATTGACTGCTTTGGACTTCGGGGAGCCACCTCTCAGCAGCACTGCACAGATACAAGTCCTAGTGACTGATGCCAATGATAACCCTCCAGTGTTCAGCCAAGACATATATAGGGTGAGCCTCCCAGAAAACGTACGTCCAGGAACCACTGTGCTTCAGGTGACTGCTACCGACCAGGATGAAGGTGTCAATGCCGAAATCACTTTCTCTTTCAGCGAAGCTGGCCTGAGACCTGAATTTGACCTGAATTCGAATACTGGGGAGATTATAATTCTAAATACATTAGATTTTGAAGAGATCAAAGAGTATTCTTTTGTTTTGGAAGCAAAGGATGGTGGAGGAATGATTGCACAATGTACAGTGGAGATAGAAGTCCTAGATGAAAATGACAATGTCCCAGAAGTGATATTCCAATCTCTACCCAACCTAATTATGGAGGACTCTGAGCTAGGTACACTCGTTGCTTTGCTGAAAATCCGTGACAAGGATTCTGGTCACAATGGAGAAGTTATTTGTAAATTAGAAGGTGATACTCCATTTAAAATACTCACTTCTTCAAGAAATACATATAAGTTAGTGACGGAAAGGATTCTAGACCGCGAGAAGAACCCAGAGTACAATGTAACCATCACAGCCACTGACAGGGGTAAGCCGCCTCTCTCTTCCAGCTCAAGTGTCACCCTGCACATTGGTGATGTAAACGACAACGCTCCAGTTTTCCAACAGGCCTCCTATGTAGTCTATGTAGCAGAAAACAACCCTCCTGGAGCCTCCATCGCTCAAGTCAGGGCCTCCGACCCAGATCTGGGGCCCAACGGCCAAGTCTCCTACTCCATCGCGGCCAGCGACCTGGAGCCTCGGGCATTGTTATCCTACGTGTCTGTGAGCGAACAGAGCGGCATGGTGTTCGCGCAGCGAGCCTTCGACCACGAGCAGCTGCGTTCCTTTGAGCTGATTCTGCAGGCTAGTGACCATGGCTCGCCCGCGCTCAGCGCCAACGTGAGCCTGCGCGTGTTGGTAGGCGACCGCAATGACAATGCGCCGCGGGTGCTCTACCCCGCGCTGGCGCCCGATGGCTCAGCGCTCTTCGACACTGTGCCGCGCGCCGCGGAGCCCGGCTACCTGGTCACCAAGGTGGTGGCGGTGGACGCTGACTCTGGACACAATGCCTGGTTGTCCTACCACGTGCTGCAGGCCAGTGATCCCGGACTCTTCAGCCTGGGGCTGCGCACTGGCGAGGTGCGCACTGCTCGCGCCTTGGGCGACAGGGATGCGTCCCGCCAGCGCCTGGTGGTCGCTGTGCGTGATGGTGGCCAGCCGCCTCTTTCGGCCACCGCCACGCTGCACCTGGTCTTCGCGGACAGCCTGCAGGAGGCACTGCCAGACCTCAGTGACCGCCCTGTGCCCCCTGACCCGCAGGCGGAGCTACAGTTCTACCTGGTGGTGGCCTTGGCCTTGATCTCAGTGCTCTTCCTCCTGGCAGTGATTTTGGCTATTGCCCTGCGCCTGAGGCACTCCTCCAGCCATGAGGCTTGGGGCTGCTTTCAACCTGGAATGTGCACCAAGTCTGGACCTGTGATTCAGCCCAACTACAGTGAGGGAACTCTGCCTTATTCCTATAATCTCTGTGTTGCACATACGGGAAAAACAGAGTTTAATTTCCTACAAAGTAGTGATCCACTGAGTTCAGGACAAGATATACTATGCAGTGAGTCACCAGGAACTTTGTTTCCACTTTGTAATTCCAGTGAGTCAACCTCCCATCAGGTAAGTTTCCATTGATTATGACCTAGTATTCATTTTCTACCCAATTCTCCTTGTTCACAGGAAAATACACAATTTTCTATCTTGTAGTGAGAGGCAGGGGTGAACTAAATAAGAGAACATTTGCCTAACATTCAGACCTTTGGTTCAATCTCTAGTACAGCCAAAAAATAAATAAATAAATAATGTGGTCAGTTAAAAAGCTTTCATTCAGTTCTTCAAAGGATGAGTGAAGCAGGAGTAATTATATAGCTTATAGGTGTGTCTTACCAAGCTCAGGTTTACAAAGCAGTCAATGTGTGGTTTAACTACCAAGTGAAAACCTTAGACAAGTATTAACTTATTAACTCTCCCCTAAGAAGTTAATGGGATTTGTCCATAAGTTTTTCTTCCTGTAAGTTAAAATTGTATACAATGAATACATTTTTAACTTGGAAATGCTATAATATAAAAATAGTCATTTTAATAAATCCTTAAAGCAAAAGATTTTCATCCAAAACTAGATTTTTATTCAATATTTTAGCTATGGTTTCCTTTCCTATGGCATCTGCTGTTTTATTTCTTATGTTTACTTTCTTCTGGAATAAGGAGTCAATCTGGGCTTTTATTCCAAGGACCCCTTTTATTGTAGTGTGTATGTGGGGTATGTGTGTGTGTGTGTGTGTGTGTGTGTGTGTAACCATTTACTTAGCAGAAGATTCATTATGCTTATCAAAAGTTTGAAAGCAGATTTTTCTTACCTGCGGCATAGGGTTTTCAGGGCCACTCTGCATTGAAGCCCATTTAGTAGTTTCCATCAAAGAAAAGGCAAATAATGCTTTGCCTCTGTTATTCCTCTCTTATACACTTCTAATACATAATGCTAAACTGTCTTTTTCAGCCCTAAACTAACTTGCCCAATGATCTTCTAATCATTCTAGTACATTTTGAATAGGAGTAGCTTTGAATGCTTCAAATTTTTAGACAGTGTGCCAATCTGATGTAAATATTAAAATATATAGGAATGATCATAGTGCATTGTCTCAACTATTTGTTAGGTATCCTTTAGCAACTGCTACTTTAAAAAATACTGAAGGAAAGAGAATTTTTGTAGTAGCACTTATTGTTTGACTTCTTAGTGATAATTACGTGTTTCTTACTTTCTATTGTTGTTTTTATAAAACAAGCTAAAACCAACTTTGGAATATTTGTCTACCTTAAAAATTAGTCTGCTTTAAAATACAATCATCTCTCTTTGGTTAAAGAGGTGGAATGGAGATTTGCTTTTGGTTGTATATTCATTTGTACTTTTCAAGTATTTTCTATTCAATTAAAATATAAAGACTAAAGATTAAAAATAAATATTTTAAATGAAACAGTAGGACAATATAATCTGATAAAATATGAATTGCAAAAGGATTTCTTGATAAAGTTTCACAATGTTAATTTGAAAACAAGTATCAATGTGTAATCAAAATAGCATTTAGAAAGAAAACTTAAAAGCAACAACTCTCTAGGAAGCTAGTGTAATGATTAATTTTATACCAAATAAAACAACTTCTGAATCAATCTTCAATAAGTCTGTTTGAGTCTAAAAATTAAGTCATTTTCAGTGAACAACTGAAGTTGTCACTTATTGGATAACATATATTGAAGACACTTACAGTAAAACTTAAGACACAATGTGAACAATTGTTGTATTTCTTTTAAGAGGAGCAAATATATTCCACGAAAGTAAGTAATTTAATATAAGGCTATTCCAAAAATCAATCATTTAATGCTTTCTAAAACCTTCACCCCTACTTTCTCCTACACTCTTTGACAATCTCTTTTAAAATATGCATTTAGAGACAACTTAACTAAATTCAAAACAAAGTATAAAAAGCAACTGGTATTTTTTTTTCCTCACTATTACATATCTAAGTAATCTGTATCTAAGTGCAGTAACTGCTTAGGACTCCAAGCGCCGCTGTTCACTTACTGGGAGAGAATTGCAACCGGAAGGCCATCTGATGTTCCGTGCTCACACATCACAAAGACTGGCAGCTCCCAAAACCAACTGCTGGGCTGCAGCGGAATTCAGACCTAAATTTAGGGCTTCCCTAAATTTTCTGTAACATTAAGATCTCCACGACTTCCCCCAAAAGGTAAACAAGACACATATGCCCTGGGAATATTCTGAAAGGATCCTGTAGCGAAAGAACAATGGCGATTCCAAAGAATCACCAAGGACGTGGCGAGCTGGTCCTGCTGTGCACACTCCTGGCGATATTGTGGGAGCTCGGGACAGCACTGATTAGCTACTCGGTTCCAGAAGAGGTGGACAAAGGCACCTTGGTGGGCAACATCTCCAAGGACCTGGGACTGGAACCCTGGGAACTGGCAGATCGCGGAGTCCGAATTGTCTCCAGAGGTAGGACGCAGCTTTTCTCTCTGAATCCACAAAGCGGCAGCCTAATCACTGTGGGCAGGATAGACCGGGAGGAGCTCTGCGCCCAGAGCGCGCGGTGTCTTGTAAATATTAACATCCTCGTTGAGGATGGAGGAGAACTCTTTGGGGTAGAAATAGAAATAACTGATATTAATGATAATAACCCAAAATTCCATGTTGACGATCTGGAAGTAAAAATTAATGAAATCGCTGCTCCTGGAGCTCGGTACCCACTCCCAGAAGCCATTGACCCGGATGTGGGCGTGAACTCCCTGCAGAGCTACCAGCTCAGCCCCAGTCACCACTTCTCCCTGGACGTGCAAACGCGAGACGATGGAACCTTAAACCCGGAGCTGGTGCTGGAGCACACTCTGGACCGAGAAGAAGAGGCTGTTCACCACCTGGTCCTTACCGCCTCGGATGGCGGCGACCCACGTCGCTCTAGCACAGTGCGCATCCAGGTGACAGTGCTGGATACAAACGACAATGCCCCGGTGTTTGCTCAACCGATTTACCGAGCCAAAGTCCTTGAGAACGTGCCACCAGGCACCCTATTGCTTACAGTAAGAGCTAGCGACGCGGATGAGGGAGCCAACGGAAAAGTGGCATATAAATTCCGGAAAATTAATGAAAAACAATCTCCCATATTCCAGCTTAATGAAAATACTGGGGAAATATTTGTAGCAAAAAGTCTAGATTATGAAGAATGCTCATTTTATGAAATGGAAATACAGGCTGAAGATGTGGGAGCACTTCTGGGGAGGACCAAAGTGCTAATTATGGTGGAAGATGTAAATGATAATAGACCCGAAGTGATCATTACGTCTTTGTTTAACCCAGTATTGGAAAATTCTCTTCCTGGTACGGTAATTGCCTTCTTGAATGTGCATGACCAAGACTCTGGAAAGAATGGTCAAGTTGTTTGTTACACACATGATAATTTACCTTTTAAATTAGAAAAGTCAATAGATAATTATTATAGATTGGTTACATGGAAATATTTGGACCGAGAAAAAGAGTCTACTTACAATATCACAGTGACAGCATCAGACCTAGGATCCCCACCTCTGTCTACTGAAACTTATATCACCCTGATTGTGGCAGACACCAACGACAATGCACCCATTTTCCCTCATGCCTCCTACTCAGCTTATATTCCAGAGAACAATCTGAAAGGAGCCTCTATTTTCTCATTGACTGCACATGACCCTGACAGCCAGGAAAATGCACAGGTCACTTATTCTGTGACTGAAGACACCATCCAGGGAGCACCCTTGTCCTCCTATGTCTCCATCAACTCCAACACTGGTGTCCTGTATGCATTGCGCTCCTTTGATTATGAGCAGATCCAAGACTTGCAGTTACTGGTAATTGCCAGTGACAGTGGAGACCCATCACTTAGCAGCAATGTGTCACTAAGCCTATATGTGCTAGACCAGAATGACAACGTGCCTGAGATCCTGTACCCAACCCTCCCCACTGATGGCTCCACTGGTGTGGAGCTGGCTCCCCGCTCAGCAGAGCCTGGATATCTGGTGACCAAAGTGGTGGCAGTGGACAGAGACTCAGGACAGAATGCCTGGCTGTCCTACCGCCTGCTCAAGGCCAGTGAGCCAGGACTCTTCTCAGTGGGGCTGCACACTGGTGAGGTGCGCACAGCAAGAGTCCTGCTGGATAGAGATGCATTCAAGCAGAGTGTCATAGTAACTGTCCAGGACCACGGCCAGCCTCCCCTCTCAGCCACAGTCACACTTACTGTGGCAGTGGCCAACAGCATCCCTGAAGTCTTGGCAGACTTGAGCAGCGTCAGGACGCCTGGGGTCTCAGATGATTCAGACCTCACATTCCACCTGGTGGTGGCAGTGGCTGTTGTCTCCTGTGTCTTCCTTGCTTTTGTCATCGTGCTGCTGGCACTCAGACTTCAGCGTTGGCAAAAGTCTCGAATGCTCCAGGCCTCTGGAGGTGGACTGACAGGTGTGCACCCCTCACAATTTGTGGGCATTGATGGGATACAAGCTTTTCTTCAGACCTATTCCCACGAAGTCTCCCTCACTGCAGGCTCTCAAACAAGCCATGTTATCTTTCCTCAGCCTAACTATGCAGATATGCTCATTAGCCAAGAGAGCTATGAGAAAAATGATTCTTTGTTAACACCCATAGATTTTCATGAGTGTAAAGATGAAGTTGCTCAGGTGAGTTCAGTTCTTTTTTTACTTTTATATTTCAAAAGAATTTTATTTTATTTAAATGTATGCATTTTGAGACATTTTGAAGATGGTTGAAGGTAATTTTTAAGGCATGCCACCAAGTTTGGGGTATGTGGTGATATTACAAAATTGAACTCTGAGGCTGGGATATGGATTAGTGGTAGAGTATTTGTCTAGCTTCTATGAGGCCTCAGGTTCCTCATTCCCAACATCACATACACACACACACACACACACACACACACACACACACAAAATTGAACTTGAATGTCATAAGTTGTTTAATTTGTGTTCAATTGTTCAATCTTTTTATTCCTTTCACTATCTTACTCCTATTATCACTCATTCAGTTAATTAGCCACCTACACACAGTTAATATATTCTAAGATATATATATATATATATAATGATTGTCTTTAGCCTATACCTAGACTCTTGAAGATTTCTTCACTTTAAATATCTTTTGATCTCTGATTCTGCATCTGGGCCCATCAAAGCTTTACTATTTCTTACTATAATTAAAACATAAACACATCTGACAGGGTAGATCTTGGTGGGAGGCAAGACTGATTCATAAATGTTAAGTGTTTGATAATAGTCACCCTTTCCTGGTCTATACCAATGGAAATATGGAATCTAAAGCCTGGGATGAGCCTTTTCCAAAAGTGAAAGAACTAAAAGTGAAAGCATCAAAATCAAATCTGAAATAAAACATTCCTTTGAACTACAGAAAGTGGATTTTGTAAAATACAGAAGAACATATTTCAATAGAGTTCCAATGAGCTTTTTAGGTTGTATTTCCATATAAAATGATGATAGCTTGAGAATGTTGATTTTAAAAACAAAAGGTTCTTGTACACAAATTAAAAATGATTCCATCTGGACTAAACATCTTCTATATTCCTTCTTATAGCATCAAAAAAAATCTAAGCCCTGATTTGATCATAAGATGTAGATGTGATGAATCTTTTTTTTAAAGTGCTAGAGATTAAACCCAGATCCTTGTACATGCTACAAAAGAGCTCTACATCCCCAGCCCAAGATAAATCTTTTGTTATTGTTATTTAAAAAGCTATTTTCCTATGGTTATGCAGCGTTCCATCTCCATCCTGTGTCACATATATATCAAGGTGGGAGTTAACTTCCTACTCTCTGTAGCATCTGGGTCCACAGTGATTTGATGAGACAACTATATTACTGACATTTTGCAATTTAATAATGGGTAAGGAAAGTTGTCCTTATAGAAAAAAAAAAAAACCTTGCTTTCCTTAAAGATGTTGTTTTAAAACATTGAACAAAGGGAGTAAAAGGTTAGAAAAATGTCACTAATTTCAGTAAATTTATGTAAATAAACTATGAATTAAATTTCTCCTTCTGAAATAATTACTTTAGTATAATGCAGGTACATAGATACGGAAATAATGCAGTCTGTTAGAATATCCCTTTGTGACTTTATAATGCAGAATAGTTCCCTCAGTAAATTTTAATAATGAATTAATGGCCCATACAAGTGGTGCATGCCTGCAATCCCAGTTGCTCAGGAGGCTGAGGCAAAAGGCCTGCAAGTTTGAGGCCAGCCTCAGCAAATTAATGAGACTTTGTCTCAAAATAAAAAATAAAAATAGGGGGTGGGGTTGTGGCTCAGAGGTAGAGTGCTCACCTAGCATGTATGAGGAATTGGGTTCAATCCTTAGCATTACATAAAAAAAATAGATATTGTGTCCACCTATAATTTAAAAATAAATGTTAAAAAATAAAAATAGCTAGATGTAGCTCAGTGATAGAGGATCCCTGAGTTTAATCTCTAGTGTCCCCCAAAACAAATGAATCACAACTTTGCAAAATTAGTTTTCAAAAGTATTGCTATTCCTGAATATATATATATATATGAAACAGTACCAATTGCCTAAAATGGAGAATCATGGGAATCGATGAAAGAAGAAAAAAAATAGTTTCAACATATTATAGCTACAGAAGAAAAATGAATTTGTAAAATCAGTAGACTTTAAAGTCTGAGGGCAAGATCCCTGCCTTATTCATTATTGTATTGTAACTCACAAGGGCAATACTTGGCTTTAGATAAAAATTCAATATATGTGGAATGATCTAAGAATGGAGATATACAATGTGCTGCTTCCAACCATTTGAAAACAAGAGGAAAGATACTTGGAAGAGGGTTTTACAATATTTGGTAAATATATTGACATAAATGGCTGGGGCTGTGGCTCAGTGGTAGAGCGCCTGCCTAGCATGTGGGGTTAGATCCTCGGCACCACATAAAAATAAATAAACAAAATAAAAGTATTATTTGTGTTAAAAATGGCTTATTTAGACAGTTATACTACTGGTTAAACTGAAACAGCACGGCTGCAGTTTCGTCCTGTGGACTCTGGGCGCCGCTGTTGTCCAAAGAGGAGAGCTTGGAGCTCCCCATCTCCTCGCGCAACCGCAGCGCGCTTTCCAGAACAGCTCTATGTGACTCTTCAGTCCAGCCATTACACCGCTACTTCCTACGGGAAAAGAAGAGTATTTTTTTCTGGACTGGATCTGGAACTAAGAGTCCTTTCGGAGCTCCGAATATCTGCAATACGGAGATCATTCGTACTCCAGAGTCTCCTGACTGGTGAGCAAGCAGAGGGGAGCAAGAGGGATGGGGAGAGGCGCTGCGGAGAGGGGCCAGACTCACAGGCGGCCAGTGCTCCTTCCCTTCCTACTGTCTTTGTTCTGCCGGGCGCTCTCTGAGCAGATCCGCTACAGGATTCCCGAGGAAATGCCCATGGGCTCCGTAGTGGGGAACCTCGCCAAGGACCTAGGGTTCCGTGTCCTGGAGTTACCGACTCGAAAACTGCGTATCAGTTCGGAGAAGTCTTACTTCACTGTGAGCTCAGAGACAGGGGAACTGCTTGTGAGCGGCAGGCTAGACAGGGAGCAGATTTGCGGGAGGCAGCCAGTTTGTGCTCTGGAATTTGAGGCTGTTGCTGAAAATCCACTGAACTTTTACCACGTGAGCGTTGAGATTGAGGACATTAATGACCACGCGCCAAAATTTGCGCATGTTTTCTTTGATCTGCAAATAAGTGAGTCTGCTCAGCCAGGCACACGATTTATATTAGAAGTAGCAGAAGATGCAGATATTGCATTAAACTCTCTACAGAATTATAAACTCTCTTCAAGTCCTAATTTCTCACTGATAAATAAAGAGAAACAAGATGGTAGTAAATACCCGGAAATGATATTGGAGAAAACCTTAGACCGGGAACAACAGAGTTTCCATCGTTTAATCCTTACTGCCTTGGACGGTGGAAATCCACCCCTAAGTGGCACCACTGAACTAGGGATTCAGGTCACTGATGCCAATGACAATCCCCCTGTATTCAACCAAGAAGTGTACAGAGTCAGCCTTCGGGAAAATGTGCCTCCAGGCACCGCTGTACTGCAAGTGTCAGCCATGGACCAGGATGAGGGAATCAACTCAGAAATTACTTATTCTTTCTACAGAACCGGGCAAGTCTTTAGTATAAACTCAAAGAGTGGGGAAATTACGACTCAAAAGGTACTGGATTTTGAAGACACTAAAGAATATTCTCTCTTAGTAGAAGGGCGGGATGGTGGAGGACTGGTGTCACAATGTACTGTTGAAATTAACATTCAAGATGAAAATGACAACAGCCCAGAAGTTACATTTCATTCTCTGCTTGAAATGATTTTAGAAAATGCAGTACCTGGAACACTAATTGCTTTGATCAAAATCCATGATCAAGATTCTGGGGAAAATGGGGAGGTTAATTGTCGATTAGAAGGTGAAGTCCCATTTAAAATCATCTCTTCATCTAAAAATTCTTATAAGTTGGTAACGGACAGGAACTTGGACCGAGAGCTGACCCCGGAGTACAATGTCACCATCACTGCCACTGACAGGGGCAAACCGCCCCTTTCCTCCAGCATATTGGTCACCTTAAACATTGGAGACGTCAACGATAATGCTCCAATTTTCCGCCAGTCCTCCTATGTAGTCTACGTAGCAGAAAACAACCCTCCTGGAGCCTCCATCGCTCAAGTTAGCGCCTCCGACCCAGACCTGGGGCCCAACGGCCAAGTCTCCTACTCCATAGCAGCCAGCGACCTGGAGCCTCGGGCATTGTTATCCTACGTATCTGTGAGCGAACAGAGCGGCATGGTGTTCGCGCAGCGAGCCTTCGACCACGAGCAGCTGCGTTCTTTTGAGCTGATTCTGCAGGCTAGTGACCATGGCTCGCCCGCGCTCAGCGCCAACGTGAGCCTGCGCGTGTTGATAGGCGACCGCAATGACAATGCGCCGCGGGTGCTCTACCCCGCGCTGGCGCCCGATGGCTCAGCGCTCTTCGACACTGTGCCGCGCGCCGCGGAGCCCGGCTACCTGGTCACCAAGGTGGTGGCGGTGGACGCTGACTCTGGACACAATGCCTGGTTGTCCTACCACGTGCTGCAGGCCAGTGATCCCGGACTCTTCAGCCTGGGGCTGCGCACTGGCGAGGTGCGCACTGCTCGCGCCTTGGGCGACAGGGATGCGTCCCGCCAGCGCCTGGTGGTCGCTGTGCGTGATGGTGGCCAGCCGCCTCTTTCGGCCACCGCCACGCTGCACCTGGTCTTCGCGGACAGCCTGCAGGAGGCACTGCCAGACCTCAGTGACCGCCCTGTGCCCCCTGACCCGCAGGCGGAGCTACAGTTCTACCTGGTGGTGGCCTTGGCCTTGATCTCAGTGCTCTTCCTCCTGGCAGTGATTTTGGCTATTGCCCTGCGCCTGAGGCACTCCTCCAGCCATGAGGCTTGGGGCTGCTTTCAACCTGGTCTGTGCGCCAAGCCTGGACCTGTGATTCAGCCCAACTACAGTGAGGGAACTCTGCCTTACTCCTATAATCTCTGTGTTGCACATACGGGAAAGACAGAGTTTAATTTCCTACAAAGTAATGATCCACTGAGTTCAGGACAAAACATACTCTGTAGTGAGTCACCAGGAACTTTGTTTCCACTTTGTAATTCCAGTGAGTCAACTTGCCATCCTGAAGCTCTAGCACCGGTGAGTTCCATTTAAGTTTTTAAAACTTTTTATCATCCATCCATTTTCTGTATTAACCTGGAAATACTGCATATTTTCAGATCTATTGAGTTGTCTTTGGAGGTTATAATTTCCATTCCTCATAGAAATTGTGAAGAATTGAATTATGGGTGGTTGAGTTATGAGTGCTTATAAAATATAATACAGATTACAGGGAATATTAAAAGGTTACAGGATTTACAAAGTATGAGAGTGACCTCTTAATAATTTGGCAAAAAGATTGGACATAGTTTCTCTCTTCTGTCAAAGCTAATGATGATTACCCATTGATTGTCATTCTTTAGCATATATTTAAATATTATGTAAATATGAAATTTAGAGTAGAAAATCATTTAATTCATTCCTTTTTTCTAAATTTTTTTAGTTGTAGATGGACACAACATCTTTATTTTATTCATTTATTTATTTGTTTATTTATTTATGTGGTGCTGGGGATCAAACCCAGTGCCTCATGCATGGGAGGCAATTGCTCTACCTCTGAGCCACAACCACAGACCCTAATTCATTCTTTAAAGACACAGCTAGTGATATCTTCCTTTGCCAAGTTTACTGAAAGATTCCATTCCTTTGTATTGTTTATTTCTCATGTCTAGTTCCTTTATATTTATGGTTCTTTGACTTCACATTAAATGCATGAAAAATGCTACATGTGTTTGTGTGTATGAAAGAGACTCACTTGGGCTGGGGATGTGGCTCAAGTGGTAGCACGCTCTCCTGGCATGCGTGAGGCCTGGGTTCGATCAAATAAACAGGGTAAATAAATGATTTGATATGAAAAAAATAAAAAGGGCTGGAGATGTAGCTCAGTGGTAAAAGCACCTCTGGGTTCAATCCTCAGTACCACCACCCCCCCCCAAAAAAAATGTTTTCATGACACAAGTTTTAGAAGAAACTTTTCTTCGGGAATTTTACCATCAACATAAATTAACTTTATAAAATAATTTCAATGTGATTAATCTGTTCATATATATTCATTCAATATAATGATATGATATACATCTATAAATAGATAACACATGTTTCAAATTAAGAAAAATATGAATATATGAACATATTTCCAAAGAGAACTACACATAATTACTTCTGCAAACTAACAGATATATAGAAAATAAACTAAGAATCATTAAAAAATAAACTACAAGAATTTACATATCTATAGTGTGTGTAGAATTCTACCAAAAACAAAGAAAGTTAGGTTGATACTAATATTTTTAAAAACCTGTCGATTTTATACTTAATGAAATTTCATTCCATTTCATTTACAACTCAAATAACCCAAATGGTAATGCTTTTCAAACGTGAATGCTAGAAACAATTTCAGAAGTCCAAAATCAAATGAGAAAAGAGAATTCTTTGACCATCCTCTATGATCAAATTTTGCAAATCTCCCGGTGCCCGGGGGCACACGCCTGCAGTCCTAGATACTCTGGAAGCTAAGGCAGCAGCATCGCATGAGCCCAAAAGGAATTCAAGACCAGTCTGAGCAATACAGCAAGAACATATCTCAAAAATAAAGGAATATTTTAAAGTTGAATATCTCGGTGTAGTAACGAGTTAGGACTCTGAGCGCCGCTGTTCGCCAACTTTGGAAACTCAGCTCCTTTCAGATCTTTACACAAAGCCCCGCCTATCCCACAAACTGGCTCCTGAGCTGCAACGAAACTCAGTCTCTTATTTTGGGGCACTCCGGCATTCTCCTGAGGAAAAAGATCACCAGACGGTGGAGGAGGAAGAGAAGAATCTAATGCATCAGTGTACACGGTAAGCATTCTGAGAGAATTCCCTAGCAAGGCAACAATGGCAGCTCCAACCAAACGTCTGCATTGCAGAAGACTGGTCCTGCTGTGCGTGCTCCTGAGGACGCTGTGGGAGGCCAGGGCCAGTCAAATCCGCTACTCGGTGCCGGAGGAAAGAGAAAAGGGCTATAATGTGGGGAATATCTCCAAGGACTTGGGACTGGAAACCCAGGAGCTGGCAGATCGCGGAGTCCGAATTGTCTCCAGAGGTAGGACGCAGCTTTTCTCTTTGAATCCACAAAGCGGCAGCTTAATCACAGCGGGCAGGATAGACCGGGAGGAGCTCTGCGCCCAGAGCGCGCGGTGTCTGGTGCACTTTAAAGTCTTGGTTGAAGACAGTGTAAAACTTTACGGAATAGAAATAGAAGTGCGTGATATCAACGACAATGCACCAAAATTTGAGGCTGAAAATCTGGAAGTAAAAATTAATGAAGTCGCTGCTCCTGGAGCTCGGTACCCACTCCCAGAAGCCATTGACCCGGATGTGGGCGTGAACTCCCTGCAGAGCTACCAGCTCAGCCCCAGTCACCACTTCTCCCTGGACGTGCAAACGCGAGACGATGGAACCTTAAACCCGGAGCTGGTGCTGGAGCACACTCTGGACCGAGAAGAAGAGGCTGTTCACCACCTGGTCCTCACCGCCTCGGATGGCGGCGACCCACGTCGCTCTAGCACAGTGCGCATCCAGGTGACAGTGCTGGATACAAACGACAATGCCCCGGTGTTTGCTCAACCGATTTACCGAGCCAAAGTCCTTGAGAACGTGCCACCAGGCACCCTATTGCTTACAGTAAGAGCTAGCGACGCGGATGAGGGAGCCAACGGAAAAGTGGCATATAAATTCCGGAAAATTAATGAAAAACAATCTCCCATTTTCCAACTTAACGAAAACACTGGGGAAATATTTGTAGCAAAAAGTCTAGATTATGAAGAATGTTCATTTTATGAAATGGAAATACAGGCTGAAGATGGTGGTGGATTGAAAGGGCGAACCAAAGTGCTAATTATGGTGGAAGATGTAAATGACAATAGACCCGAAGTGACCATTACATCTCTATTTAGTCCAGTGAGGGAAGATGCTCCTCAGGGAACAGTTATCGTTCTTTTCAATGCACACGACCAAGATTCTGGGAAGAATGGTCAGGTTTTCTGTTCCATCCAGGAGAATCTGCCTTTTAAATTAGAAAATTCAATAGAAGATTATTACAGGTTGTTGACAGCCCAAATTCTTGATAGAGAAAAAGCCTCTGAGTATAACATCACAGTGACAGCCACAGACAGAGGAATGCCACCCCTATCTACGGAAATTCACATCACCCTGTATGTGACTGATATCAACGACAATCCACCTGCCTTTTCTCAAGCCTCCTATTCTATCTACCTTCCGGAAAACAACCTCAGAGGCACCTCCATCTCCTCAGTAACTGCCCATGATCCTGATAACAATGAAAATGCTAGGGTTACATACTCCTTGGTGGAGGATACCATCCAGGGAGCTCCTCTCTCTTCCTATGTATCCATTAACTCTGAAACTGGTGTGTTGTATGCACTGCGATCATTCGACTATGAGCAGTTTCGAAATCTTCAAATGCAGGTAAGGGCAAGTGACAATGGGAACCCACCACTCAGCAGTAATGCATCACTGAGCCTTTTTGTGCTGGACCAGAATGATAACACCCCTGAGATCCTGTACCCCACCCTCCCCACTGATGGTTCCACTGGGGTAGAGCTGGCACCCCGCTCTGCAGAGCCTGGATACCTTGTGACCAAGGTGGTAGCAGTAGACAGAGACTCAGGACAGAATGCTTGGCTGTCTTACCACCTGCTCAAAGCTAGTGAGGCAGGGCTCTTCTCTGTGGGGCTGCACACAGGTGAGGTGCGAACAGCAAGGGCTCTTCTGGATAGAGATGCTATAAAGCAGAGCCTTGTGGTGGCTGTGCAGGACCATGGCCAGCCACCTCTCTCAGCCACTGTCACATTCACCGTGGCTGTGGCTGAGAGTATCCCCAATATCCTAGCTGACCTGGGCAGCATGGAGATCCCTGCAGATTCCAGAGATTCTGACCTCACGCTCTACCTGGTCGTGGCAGTGGCCGCTGTCTCCTGCGTCTTCCTCACCTTTGTCCTTATTCTGCTGGGGCTCAAGTTTCGGCGATGGCATTCCTTGCATCTGCTACAGGCTGAAAATGGTGGGTTGACTGGTCTGCCCACCTCGCACTTTGTGGGCGTGGAGGGGGTGCAGGCTTTCCTGCAGACCTGTTCCCAGGAGTTTTCTCTCACAGCTGACTCTAGAAAGAGCCACATTATCTTTCCCCAACCCAACTATGCAGACATGCTCATCTGCCAGGAGAGCTGTGAGAAAAAGGAGACTTTGGGCCATTCACTTGATTCCAAGTTTCCTATAGAAGACACTCCTTTGGTTCCCGTGAGTTGGATTTTTTTTCTTTACTGTCTGTAACTACTTTCTCATTAACTGTTCTTATTTGAGGTAGCACAGATTGATATTAATGTTTCTCACCCTTTATATTTTCACTGAGCATGATTTTGCCTAAACATATAAAGGAGGCATTAATTGGTTGAATCGTTGATGTAATTTTCACTTTTTCATAATAATTAACCTAGTATCAAAGAAACCATTCTTCATGGGGCAGCTGTCATTGTCCTGCAGGGGTGTGGGATATTGAGGTGATGTTGCTTGATTGGTTATAATAGTTCACTACTAATTCTCTAGCTGGATTTCTCTTCCTGAAATTTATTAAGTATTTTTATCTCCAGTGTCCCCATTGTGAAACCTTATCCCTAAAACCATTTCTACTGTGATACTATGTTGTAAGGGTAAATTAATAAGAAAGCAGATGCCTTTTTCTTAGAGGAAACAGCTGAAATCCCAGGTTCACTGCTTCCACTCTTCTTTTTCTATGATGGGAAACCACCCCCCATTGAGCTGTTGTTTTTTAGATCATAAGTGTGTAGAGAATGTATTTAAAGATCTTTTCTGAGGAAGATCCAAACTTCAGTTATTTATTTCCAAACCATAACAAAGCATTTTTTATTCCTTTAATGGTGAAAATTGTGTCATCCTCTATTCTATATACTCAAATAATTTCTTAATGCTATAGTGTCAAATTATGAAGAGTAGTTTGACACTCTTTTTTCTATAGTATATTCTTGCTCAAGAGAAGTTTCTAAAACTGAACACAGTGAAATGACCAAGTAAAAGGAATTAAAATGTATTCTTCAGCTCTATCGAACTTCTGGCTTAATTATCCAAACTTTAAGACTAGAAGTGAACCTGAATAGGTGATTTAAGTTAGAAAAATATTCTCAGAAAATGCTAGGGAGATTCTAGAAATATTTTACTGGGTTTTAGCTATAAGGAAAAGAACATATTATTTAGTATAATTTTAAACATAATGTCAACTTTCAAGTAGTAAATCACATTCAGGAGACTATTTGAAAATGAGCTTTGAAATGGACTCAAGATTCTATTCTAAATATGTGATCCATAAATAGATAACTGCTACTATTTCTATGGAATTAGAGAACCATTTTTGTCTCTGTAATGAATTTTTCAAATTTCTATTGTTTCCTAAGAAGAAAGTAATTAATATGCTAGAAATCCATAACAACATACAGACATTTTAATTATTTCACTTTTTTTCTTCACCTACTAAAGAAAAGTAAAACGTCATTCAGGTCATATTTTTATCCATGGAATAGGAAAATCATCCCCTTAACTTTCTGTCTGATAGGCCACAAAGCAACTCTTAGCTAATAAAAAAAGATATTGACATAATTCCTTGCATTGTATCACATCATAATGGAATGAAATTAGAAATCAACACAACAAAATCCTACAGAAACTATATAAACCCATGGAAATTGAATAATACACTTTTGAATGGTTAATGAATGATAGAAGAAATCAAGTGAGAAATTAAATTTCTATCTGGGGGTAGCCTTGATACCAAGTGCTCATCAATATTTTAAAATGTGTTGACAGGTGTGGTGGTACAGGCCTGTAATCCTACGATTTAGGAGTCTGAGGCAGAAAGATCACAAATTCAAGACCAGCGTCAGCAATTTAGTGAGATGTATCTCAAAATAAAAAACAAAAGGGGCTGGGATGTAGCTCTGTGGTAGAGCACCCCTGGATTCAATCCTTGATATAAAAAATAAAGAAATAAAATGCATATTTACTTGGGAAAATCAATACAGATATTGATATATATCATGGTAGGTAACTACTCTTCTGTGCTACAAATACGTCACCTGCCTTGTAAAACAGAAGATAAAGCTCACCAGATAGATGACTACTAGACAGAGAATGGAAAATGCTGAATTCTAGTTTTCTTAAACTAGACTAGTTACTTAAACTAGACTAGTTTTGTTGAAGTAGACTAGTTTTCTTGCACTAGATTAATTCACTTATGATTTATTTCCATCTATAATCTAGTAACAGCTTGTAGAACATAATAGGCTGAAACATAACAATTCTCAAATGTAATGCCTCATCTAGAAGAAATGACGTCTAGAAGAAATGCTAATTGAAATGACGTTTGGGATTTACTTTAGAGTAATAGGGGAGTGAAGTATATAATTACAAAAGATTGGCCTCAACATTGATCATTGTTGAAACTGGATGATAGGTATATATGAAAGTCCACAATATAATACATAATACTACCTGTTGTATAAGTTTGAAAGTATTCGGAATAAATTTATTTTAAAAACTAAATATGTAAGTATTCAATGTAATACCAAAGTGAGACTAAAATTTGCGACTAATATATAGCTGCGTTTTCAAAAAGAAACGTACATATTTTGGAAATAAAGAATTCAAAAGACAGTCTGCAGTTCCACACACAGCCTCTGGGCGCCGCTGTCGGCCAGTGCAGAGCAAGCTCCAACGCCCGGGATCCCTCAGTCTCTTGCCTGGGATTTCCTGCGCAGCCACCAACACACAGAAGGAAACCCTCTGACTCCTGGAGAATACACGCACAGATTCCCATCCCCGAAACTGGGCTCCGCCTGTCCTGGACCGAATACTCTTCTAGCGTGGTAGATAACTTTCTCTCCCAGCTGCGAAGTGGGGGATCCAGTGAAAAAACACCCGAGCGAGTGAGTGATGGGAGGGAGCTGCGCGCAGAGGCGACGCGCCGGCCGCGGGCAGGTACTGTTTCCCTGGCTGTTGCCTTTGTTCTGTTCGGCGCTCGGAGAGCCGATCCGCTACTCCATTCCCGAGGAGCTGGCCAAGGGCTCGGTGGTGGGGAACCTCGCCAAGGATCTGGGGCTCAGTGTCCTGGATGTGTCAGCTCGGAAGCTGCGAGTTAGCGCAGAGAAGCTGCACTTCAACGTAGACGCGCAGAGTGGGGACTTGCTTGTGAAGGACCGAATAGACCGGGAGCAGATATGCAAAGAGAGGAGAAGATGTGAGCTGCAGTTGGAAGCTGTGGTGGAAAATCCTTTAAATATTTTTCATGTCGTTGTGATGATTGAGGATATTAATGACCATGCTCCTCAATTCGATAAAAAGAAACTAGACTTAGAAATTTTTGAGTCTGTATCCACTGGTGCACGGATATCCCTTGACCCTGCCACTGACCCCGATATAAACTTTAACTCAATTAAAGATTATCAGATAAACCCTAATCCTTATTTCTCATTAATAGTTAGAGTTAATTCTGATGGTGGCAAATATCCAGAATTATCTCTGGAGAAACTCCTAGACAGGGAAGAGCAGAGATCACATCGCTTGATATTGACTGCCTTGGATGGAGGAGACCCGCCACGAAGTGCCACCGCTCAAATAGAAATCTTTGTAAAGGACACTAATGACAATCCCCCAGTATTCAGCAAAGATGAATATAGAATCAGTCTTAGTGAAAATCTGCCCCCAGGGTCTCCTGTGTTGCAAGTGACAGCCACTGATGCGGATGAGGGGGTAAATGCAGAAATAACCTACCACTTCCGGAGCACCGCCCAGAGAACAAGACACATGTTCTCATTGGATGAGAAAACAGGTATGATTAAGAATAACCAATCACTGGATTTTGAAGATGTAGAAAGATACACCATGGAAGTGGAAGCAAAGGACGGCGGTGGCCTGTCTACCCAATGTAAAGTAATCATAGAAATCCTAGATGAAAACGACAACAGTCCAGAAATCATCATCACTTCTCTGTCTGATCAGATTTTGGAGGATTCCCCTCCAGGAATGGTTATTGCCCTTTTCAAAACACGGGACCGGGATTTTGGAGGAAATGGAGAAGTCACATGTGATATAGAAAGAGACCTTCCTTTCAAGATCTATTCTTCTTCTAATAACTATTACAAGCTGGTGACTGATGGAGTCCTAGATCGAGAGCAAGTTCCAGAATACAATGTCACCATCATCGCCACCGACGGGGGTAAGCCGCCCCTTTCTTCAAGTGTAAATATCACCCTGCACATCATTGACGTCAACGACAACGTTCCGGTTTTCCAGCAGGCATCTTACGTGGTTCACGTGGCTGAGAACAACCCACCTGGAGCCTCAATAGCTCAAGTCAGCGCCTCGGATCCCGACTTAGGTCCCAATGGCCAAGTCTCCTACTCCATAGCAGCCAGCGACCTGGAGCCTCGGGCATTGTTATCCTACGTGTCTGTGAGCGAACAGAGAGGCGTGGTATTCGCGCAGCGAGCCTTCGACCACGAGCAGCTGCGTTCCTTTGAGCTGATTCTGCAGGCTAGTGACCATGGCTCACCAGCTCTCAGTGCCAACGTGAGCCTGCGCGTGTTGGTAGGCGACCGCAACGACAATGCGCCGCGGGTGCTCTACCCCGCGCTGGCGCCCGATGGCTCAGCGCTCTTCGACACTGTGCCGCGCGCCGCGGAGCCCGGCTACCTGGTCACCAAGGTGGTGGCAGTGGACGCTGACTCTGGACACAATGCCTGGTTGTCCTACCACGTGCTGCAGGCCAGTGATCCCGGACTCTTCAGCCTGGGGCTGCGCACTGGCGAGGTGCGCACTGCTCGCGCCTTGGGCGACAGGGACGCAGCCCGCCAGCGCCTGGTGGTCTCTGTGCGTGATGGTGGCCAGCCGCCTCTTTCGGCCACCGCCACGCTGCATCTGGTCTTCGCGGACAGCCTGCAGGAGGCACTGCCAGACCTCAGTGACCGCCCTGTGCCCCCTGACCCGCAGGCGGAGCTACAGTTCTACCTGGTGGTGGCCTTGGCCTTGATCTCAGTGCTCTTCCTTCTGGCTGTGATTCTGGCCATCGCCCTGCGCCTGCGATCTTCTTTCAGTCCAACTGAGTGGGGTTGTTTTCAGCAAAGTCTCTGTTCCAAGTCCGAACCTAGAGTTCCCTTCAACTACAGCGAAGGAACTTTGCCTTATTCCTATAATCTGTGTGTTGCGCATATGGGAACGACAGAGTTTAATTTCCTAAAAAGTACTGCACCCTTGCATTCCACCCAAGATGTAGTTGGCGGTAATTCCCCTGGGGCCTTAATTCCAGTTCCTGTTGAGGATAATTTGACTTCACATCCTGAGACTCTAACACCGGTGAGTTTCACATTTGTGTCTTTAATATCCTAGCTTTTCATTTTCACATCTAGGATCATATTTGAAAAATCTCTAGCTTATATCATCTTATCGTCTCTGTTTACCTTTTGACAATTATATCTTTTAAGACTTATTTGGTTTATAAGTCACTCTATCATATATATATCTCCATCCCCATACTGGAGATAATCTCGTGGAACTCTGATTAGCAAACAGAAGCAGTACTCTTGGCTTGTAACCCAATAAATAACCCATCTATACAAATTTGCTACTATTTAAAAGTAAATTTTTCCATATTCTGTAATGTTTCAATGCTTGAAAATATTCAGGTATACATCAAATTTTAGAACAGGTGTTGCTTTTTTGGAACCATTTATTGCAAATAATCTTGTAGGTGACTATTGATGTCTCTCTTCATTTATTCTAATATTTTTTCCAACTGTAAGCATCTGAGGGACAATAGCCAGCAGATAACTGAACTCTCTAAAATTATATGCAAAGTTATAAATATCTTCCTTTTTCTTGGGAGGACATTCAAAGCTTTGTTCATATTTCCAAGATTTCTATGGCCCCCAAAACTTAATACTAACTATCATAGAGGGATATTTCTCTTCTACTTTTGGTCCTGCTGTATTTCTTCCATAATTATGGTCTTTAATTTTTCTTGGAGCCCAAATTGTACTCTTTCTCAATCTCTTTTTTCTTACATTGCAAAATAAAGAAATTTCCAAGGAAGAGCTGGGCATGATGAGGAATGCTTGAAATCCTAGCCAATCAGGAGGCTGAGGCAGGAGGATCACAAATCTGAGGTCAGCCTGGGCAACTTAAAATTGATGATGATGATGATGATGATGATGATAATAATAATAATAATAATAGGCTGGGAATGTAGCTCAAGGGTGAAGTTCTCTTCAGTTCAATCCCCAGTACTGAAAAAGAATGAGAAGGAAAAAAGAAGAAAAAGAATACATAGAAAGAAATTTCTAAGAAAGCAAATGAAATGCTATTATTACCTTTTGGTCTCATTCTCTCTCTGAATTAAGAACTTTGAGGGGGGGGGGAGACAAAATCTATTCTGAAGAGGTCCATACTTGGGGATGTAGTAACATAAATAACAGAAATATCTTTGAGCAACTTGTTTTCTGTATGAAAGAAGTTCTTCACATTTGAGGAAAAAACTGCTGCTGGGTTTGGGGGCATGCACAATTGAAAATATATGAAATGATCATTTAGGGTAAATATTTGTTTAAAAACCTACACAGAGGACTGGGATTGTGACTCAGTGCTAAAGTGCATGTGTGAGGCACTGGGCTCCATACTGAGCACCACATATAAACAAATGAATAAAATAAAGGTTCATCAACATCTAAAAAATAAAAATAAAAAATAAAAATTTAAAAATTCTATATCAGAGCTGGGCATGTTGACTCACATCTGTAACTCCAGTGATTCGGGAGGCTAACATAAAAGGATTGCAAGTTTAAAGAGAGTCTGAGCAACTTAGGAAGACCCTGTCTCAAAATAAAATAAAGAGGACTAAATCCCGAGAGAGAGAGAGAGAGAGAGAGAGAGAGAGAGAGAAGAAGAAGAAGAAGAAGAAGAAGAAGAAGAAGAAGGAGGAAGAGGAGGAGGAGGAGGAGGAGGAGGAAAGAGGAGGAGAAGAAGAAGAAGAGGAAGAAAGAGAAACAAGGAGAATTTTTGGCAACCTCTCACACAGTCTTAAGCTAAACAAATTAATTAAATCTAAAATTTAAAAAATAACTTTCAAAGTCAATTATCTCACAAGAAGTATAATAGTCTTTATATGCATGTGTAGTAAACATAATTGAACCATTTAAGTCACAACTTCAAGTAAAATTGTAAGATTTTTCTGAATGTATCTGATTTCATAAGACATTAAAAAGCATTATTTACATTTTGAAGTGGGTATATACCTTACATTTTTTTAAAGCGGGATAATGTGTTGCAACTATATATTAGCCAAACATCGTATAATATGCTATAGTATTTTCATTCCACTTTATCTCACCCCCATTAAGAAACCTATAAATAGAGATTGATTAAAGATATAAGCGGAGCAGAAATAGAGCACTTGTCTAGTATGTATATCCTGTGTTCAAGTCCATGGGCGGGGTGGGGGGCAGCGGGAAATGATACCAACAGAAAAACCAAAGAATAAAAGAATCAATATATCCAACAGAGATACAGTTGCGTTTGCTAATATGTACACTAGTGGGTGCAGTAACTTCTTAGGACTCTGAGCGCCGCTGTTCACCTACTTGGAGAGAATCACAGCAAGCACTCAGTCGGTATTCTCACATCTCCAACTGCACAAAGCCCCACAGTTCCTACAAACTGGCTCCTGGGCTGCAACAGAAACTCACTCCGTAATTTAAGGTGCGCAGGCTACAGAGAATCCCTGCCGTCACAGAAAGAACAAGGAACCAGTTGAAATATAGAGGGTCCCGGGAGGACTTCAGGAGAATTTCGTAACCAGACAACAATGGCTGCTGTGAGGAAGCTCACTGACCACACCAAGCTGGTCCTCCTCTGCCTTTACCTGCAGATGCCCTGGGAGTCCGGAGCCCGGCAGATCCGCTATTCCGTTCCTGAGGAGTTAGAGAAAGGCTCTTTCGTGGGTAACATCTCCAAGGACCTGGGACTGGAGCCCCGGGAGCTAGCGGAGCGCGGAGTCCGCATCGTCTCCAGAGGTAGGACGCAGCTTTTCTCTTTGAACCCGCGAAGCGGCAGCTTGGTCACAAAGGAAAGGATAGACCGGGAGGAACTGTGCGCTCAGAGCGCACGGTGTTTGGTGAATTTTAACATCCTTTTGGAAGATAGGGTGAAACTTTTCGGGATAGAAATAGAAGTAACGGATATCAATGATAATGCCCCAAAATTCCAAGCAGAAAATCTGGACGTAAAGATTAATGAAAACGTCGCTCCAGGAATGCGTTTTCCTCTCCCGGAAGCTATTGATCCGGATGTGGGCGTGAACTCACTGCAGAGTTACCAGCTCAGCCCCAATAAGCATTTCTCACTAGGAGTTCAGAGTCGTGCCAATGGCGTCAAGTACCCAGAGCTGGTGCTAGAGCACGCCCTAGATCGAGAAGAAGAGGCCATTCACCATATGGTTCTCACTGCTTCTGACGGAGGTAACCCTCTCAGATCAGGCACTGTCCTCGTCACTGTGACTGTATTTGATACAAATGACAACGCACCGGTATTCACTTTGCCAGAGTATCGATTAAATGTTCCAGAGAACTTGCCAGTAGGCAGTAATTTGCTAACGGTCACCGCCACTGACAAGGATGAAGGAACCAATGGAGAAGTAACCTATTCCTTTCGAAAATTACCTGACATACAATTGTCAAAATTCCAACTAAACAAAAATACTGGGGAAATTAAAATATCTGAAATTTTAGATTATGAAGAAACAAGCTTCTATGAAATAGAAATACAGGCAGAAGATGGAGGAGCATATATTGCAACTGCAAAAGTGTTGATTACCATAGAAGATATAAATGACAACAGTCCAGAGGTGACCATCACATCTCTGTTTAGTCCAGTGACTGAAGATTCACCTCTAGGAACTGTCATAGCCCTTTTAAATGTGCATGATTTAGATTCTGGGCAGAATGGAGAGGTAACCTGTTCCATCTCAAGTAATCTACCATTTAAGTTAGAAAAGTCTATTGACAGTTATTACAGATTGGTGACACACCGAGCCCTTGACAGGGAACAGGTATCCTTTTACAACATCACAGTAACAGCCACAGATGGTGGGAGTCCACCTCTGTCAACTGAAACTCACTTTACCCTGCAAGTGGCAGATATCAACGACAACCCACCAACCTTCTCTCACATTTCCTACTTTACCTATATCCCAGAGAACAACCCTAGGGGTGCCTCCATCTTTTCGGTGACAGCCCTTGATCCAGACAGCAAAGAGAATGCCCAGGTCATTTACTCCCTGACTGAAGACACCATCCAAGGGGCACCACTATCCTCCTTTGTATCTATTAATTCAGACACTGGAATCCTGTATGCACTACGATCCTTTGACTATGAGCAATTTCGTGAACTGAAGATGCAAGTGATTGCCAGTGACAGTGGGAACCCACCACTCAGCAGCAATGTGTCTCTGAGCCTATTCGTGCTGGACATGAATGACAATACTCCTGAGATCCTGTACCCTACCCTTCCCACTGATGGCTCCACTGGGGTAGAGCTGGCACCCCGCTCTGCAGAGCCTGGATACCTAGTGACCAAAGTGGTGGCAGTGGACAGAGACTCAGGACAGAATGCCTGGCTGTCCTACCACCTGCTCAAGGCCAGTGAGCCAGGGCTTTTTATGGTGGGGCTGCATACTGGTGAGGTGCGCACAGCAAGGGCCCTGCTAGACAGAGATGCTCTCAAGCAGAGCCTTGTGGTGGTTGTGCAGGACCATGGCCAGCCACCACTCTCATCCACCATCACCCTCACTGTGGCTGTAGCTGACAGCATTCCAGATGTTTTGGCTGACTTAAGCAGCCTTGAACCCCCACATGACCGTGATGCTTCAGGCCTCACTCTGTACCTGGTGGTGGCCTTAGCTGCTGTCTCCTGTCTTTTTCTCACCTTCATCATCCTGCTGCTGGCACTCAGACTTTGGCGTTGGCACAAGTCTCACCTGCTCCAGACAGCAGGTGGAGGGTTAGCAGGTGTGCATACCTCTCACTTTGTGGATGTGGATGGGGTGCGCACTTTCCTGCAGACCTATTCCCATGAGGTCTCCCTGACTGCAGACTCACGGAAGAGCCACATTATCTTCCCCCAGCCCAACTATGCGGACATGCTTATCAGCCAGGAGAGCTGTGAGAAAAAGGATCCTTTGTCTTTGTTAGATGATTCAAAGTTTCCTATAGAAGATACTCCTTTGGTTCCAGTGAGTTCTATTTTTACTTTTGCTTTCCTTTAAGCAATTATGGTTGATTTTTACCTTTAGGTTTTCAGTACAGTGATGTAAAATTTAAATCTTTATTTTTAATTACTTTTCTCTCAGATTCGGTGACACTGGTCTCTTGCTAAAACATTAAAAGAAGAATTTGATGAGTAAGACTCATCAGCAAAGACATAGTGTCATAAGTTTGTTATGATTAGCTTTGCAGGAACTTAAATTTTATAGTGTTGTTGAGTATAATACTGAAAATTTCTAAAGACAGACTTCTATACAAAATGCTTTTCAATTTGTATGTTTTCCTTAGTGGCCACAAGCTGAAACCCTGGCTCTTTAGACAAACAACTCAAGCTCTTGATTTGAATGCAGGTCTGGTAAAAATGCAGGTCTGGTAAAAATAGGTAAATGTCAGAAACAAATGCATTACCCTAACTGGAAACACAGGCCAAGCCCAAGGTTATTCAGCATTGTTCTTCCCAGGGAGAAGGACAATGTGCCTTTGCAAATATGTTTTCCAAACTATACTTGTAGTAACAGTTATAGTTGAATACAGTCCTTAAAGATTTAAAGTTTTCTTAATATTCAGTTAAAATTCATAACAATGTGTGTTTAGGTTTTTCCAACTAAAATCAAACCTATTAAGACTTTGGCATCTTTTTGCATTTGATTCTCTAATTTCATGTTGCTGTGTGGAAGATATACCTCTTAATTTGATTCTCCTTACTCAAGAGGGATTCTAAAGAGTCTATAGTGGGTTAAATAGAGATTTGTGGTTCTATTCTCTTTATCTTTTTAAAATTAAACATCCCAATCATTAAGGGTAAAAATAAATATGGTTTGAGGAGACACAAATTTGTACATGTTCCCAAGAACAGGAGTAAAAGCTATGTTGACAAGGGTATTTCATTAACAAGGTGACTTGTTAATGTAGAGGAAGTTAAACATACCTGAAACTCTGAAACAAATTCAGAGTCAAAATATGATTAAAGAAAGAAATGTCATTTTTTCAGGATACCAGAAAATAAGCAAAGAAGTACACAAAATTCTTCCAAACAAATGATCAGTGGATGAATTAATTAGCACATTTAAGTCAGTGATATAAGCTGGGTGTGATAGTACATGCCTCTAATCCCAGTGACTCAGGAGATTGAGGGATAAAGATCACAAATTCAAGGCCAGCCTCAGCAATTTAGTGAGACCCTAAGCAACTTAGTCTCTATCTCAAAAATAAATAAATGAATAGGACTGGGATGTAGCTCAGGGTACAGCACTCCTGATTTCAACCCCAACTACAAAACAAAACAAAGATAATTATGTCTTTTGTTCACTCTCTTTAATTACTAATACTCTACTAACTTGATGTCATAAAAATCAGAGTATTCTAAAGTGTCTCAACTGTTTATGAGACCATGACTTTTTTGCGTCAATCAGCATTTGGTTACTTATAGGTCTGTGGAAGGTGAGCACACTCTCTAGGGTAATAGTTATTAACTGTGAAATCATTGAAACTATTAAGTTTCTGTACATGGGAGTCAAATGACTACACATCCATCTAAGTAATTCTACCATTTTGAAAAAATACAGGTTGAAAATACATTTTTGACATTGTATCTATTATAAGCAAAATTTTTGAATATAATTATTTTAAAAGCAATATAGAATATCCTATTGATTGCCAATGGTTACATTCTAATATCTAAATGTGGAAGGAAGGGTTATTAGTTTCTGACTGAATAAAGGCTAGGATTAAAGACAAAAACTTTTTGCTTATCTTCAGTACTTCCCATTTTGTCGGTAATTATTCTTAAAAAGAGCAACAGTAATTATCTCTGAATGGTGGAATTCAGTGGCAGTGGGCTATGGGATAGAAGACCTATAGACCTCCTATAGACTTTCTATATTCCTTTAAAACTCAAAATAAATTGTAATACATAAAGAGACATGTGCTTATGATGACGTAAAAATTCTTTGTGGTGAAAATGGAATCACCAATGAATGAGATTCAAATATTTTGTTTATAAACTTATACTTTGAAAAATCGAAGATTCCCTGATAGAAAAGCCAGGCTGCAGTTCCACACGCAGCCTCTGGGCGCCGCTGTCGGCCAGTGCAGAGCAAGCACCAACGCCCGGGATCCTTCAGTCTCTTGCCTGGGATTTCCTGCGCAGCCACCAACACACAGAAGGAAACCCTCTGACTCCTGGAGAATACACGCACGGATTCCCATCCCCGAAACTGGGCTCCGCCTGTCCTGGACCGAATACTCCTCTAGCGTGATAGATAACTTTCTCTCCCAGCTGCGAAGTGGGGGATCTAGTGAAAGAACACCCGAGCAAGTGAGTGATGGGAGGGAGCTGCGCGCAGAGGCGACGCGCCGGCCGCGGGCAGATACTGTTTCCCTGGCTGTTGCCTTTGTTCTGTTCCGTGCTCGGAGAGCCGATCCGCTATTCCATTCCCGAGGAGCTGGCCAAGGGCTCGGTGGTGGGGAACCTCGCCAAGGATCTGGGGCTCAGTGTCCTGGATGTGTCAGCTCGGAAGCTGCGAGTTAGCGCAGAGAAGCTGCACTTCAACGTAGACGCGCAGAGTGGGGACTTGCTTGTGAAGGACCGAATAGACCGGGAGCAGATATGCAAAGAGAGGAGAAGATGTGAGCTGCAGTTGGAAGCTGTGGTGGAAAATCCTTTAAATATTTTTCATGTCGTTGTGATGATTGAGGATATTAATGACAATACTCCTCAATTCCTAAAAGATGAAATAATCTTAGAAATAAGTGAATCCGTCAGCCCGGGAATGGGAACAATTCTTGAGTCTGCAAAAGATCCTGATATTGGTATGAATTCACTGAGCAAATATCAACTGGGTCCGAATGAGTATTTCTCATTAGTGGTGAAAGATAATCCTGATGGCGACAAATATCCAGAATTATTATTGCAGAAGACCCTGGACAGAGAAACACAAAGCACTCACCACCTGGTGCTGACAGCCTTAGATGGTGGGAACCCACCCCTAAGTGGTACTATTCAGATTAGAATCATAGTGGTGGATGCCAATGATAACCCTCCTGTGTTTAGCCAGGACATTTATAGGGTCAGCCTCCGGGAAGACGTGCCTCCAGGCACCTCAGTTCTAAGGGTGATGGCCACTGATCAGGATGAAGGCATCAATGCAGAGTTCACCTACTCTTTCCTTGGAGTGGCTGACAAAGCCCAACGTGTGTTCTATCTGGATTCTAGTACTGGAAACATTATAACTCACCAGCCCTTGGATTTTGAAGAAGTAGAAAGATACACAATGAATGTAGAAGTAAAGGACCGTGGATCTCTCTCTACACAGTGTAAAATAATCATAGAGGTTCTAGATGAAAATGACAACAGCCCAGAAATAATAATCACTTCTTTATCTGATCAGATTTTGGAGGATTCCCCTCGTGGAATGGTTGTGGCCCTCTTCAAAACACGGGACCGAGATTCGGGGGAAAACGCAGAAGTCACTTGTAGTTTAAGTAGAAACGGTCCATTTAAGATACGTTCTTCTTCCAACAATTACTACAAGTTAGTAACAGATGGGGTCCTGGACCGGGAGCAGACCCCAGCATACAACCTTACCATCACAGCCACTGACAAAGGCAAGCCACCCCTCTCCTCCGACATAACCTTCACCCTGCACATCACTGATGTGAATGACAATGCTCCCATTTTCCAAAAGCCCACCTACCTGGTCCATGTACCAGAAAACAACCAGCCTGGGGCCTCCATAACCCAGGTCGGAGCGTGGGATCCAGATCTGGGACCCAATGGCCAAGTCTCCTACTCTATCATTGCCAGTGACCTGGAACCCAAAGCATTGTCGTCCTATGTGTCGGTGAACGCGCAGAGCGGCGTGGTGTTCGCGCAGCGCTCCTTTGACCACGAGCAGCTGAGAGCCTTCGAGCTGACGATACAGGCGCGAGACCAGGGCTTGCCGGCTCTCAGCACCAACGTGAGTCTGCGCGTGTTGGTGGATGACCGCAATGACAACGCTCCCCGAGTATTGTACCCGGCGCTGGGGCCCGACGATTCCGCGCTGTTCGATACGGTTCCTCGAGCCGCACAGCCCGATTACCTGGTCACCAAAGTGGTGGCGGTTGACGCTGACGCAGGTCACAATGCTTGGCTCTCTTACCATTTATTGCAGGCGACGGATCACGGGCTTTTCAGCCTGGGACTACGCACGGGCGAGGTGCGCACTGTGCGTCCCCTGAACGACAAAGATGCATCCCGCCACCGCCTGCTAGTCGCTGTGCGTGATGGTGGACAGCCGCCCCTCTCAGCGACCGCCACGCTGCTCTTAATCTTCGCTGATAGCCTACAGGAGGCTCTGCCGGACATCGCAGACCACCCTATTCCCTCTGATCCTCAGGCAGAGCTGCAGTTTTACCTGGTTGTGGCTTTGGCCTTGATCTCCGTGCTCTTCCTTCTAGCAGTGATTCTGGCTATTTCTTTGCGTTTGAGGCAGTATTCCAACCCTGTAGCCAGAGGCTGCTTTGGATCAGTTTTCTGCTCAAAGTCTGGACCTGTGCTGCCCCCCAATTTCAGCGATGGAACGTTGCCCTATGCCTGTAATATGCGTGGGCACGGGGATCAAACTAACCCGGAATTTAATTTTCTTACTTCTGTTAATAATTTTCCTGCGGTACAAGATATTCTCAACAAAGATAGCTCTTCAGTGTTGTTGGCTAGCATTTTACCTCCTGGTGTTGAAGCAGAGAAGAACACGCTTGACCAGGTATTTAAAATGATGATTTTTATATTTCAATATGCCAGTGTAACACAATATAGTACTATTTCATGATTTTAGATAATATTTTGGTGAAGGTCTTAAGATAAATCTAGGTCAAACCTTTGGGTATTACCGTTAGGAAAAAAAGTTTTCAATGCTTCAAAATCCTACCATACAAAGGTATTTTATAGTAAAATTATTGAGGGTTGGGGGTGTCGCTCCCTATGTTCCATTCCCAACTCTCCCCACATATAAACAATAAATCTCAGAGGAAATATTCATGAAAGTACCTTTTAGTTAAGGATATGAAATAGTTATATTTTATCATGGTATTTTAAATATCAACCCTAATGCTGTTTAAATTTTATCAAAAGTTTTATCTTTATTATACTCACAAAAATGGTAAGAATTAGTCATTCATTCTACTTGATAATTTTGTGGGGACCATGCTATCTCCATGTCCACAAATGCCTGCTCCCTTCAGTCAGTAAAATTAATTAGAACGAAGTTTTCAGTCCCGGTAGTATTTGAAATTTTTAAAAATTGAACAAGTTCTTTTAATAATCATTACTTTCATAAGTGCTTTTGGTAAACATTTAGCATCTCATTACATAACTATTGTTTGCGGTTTTAAGCTTCATAAATACGTATGATTCACAGAGGTAAGTGTTAACAATTTCTTCTGGAACCGGCACATCAGTTTTTCTTAGTGGTTGCAATAAAAAAAGTGGGCTCTAGGCGCCGCTGTTCACCAACCAGGGAATGGGAGGCTGCGAGCTATTGAGCCCCTTCCCCGACCTCTACTACACAAAGCAGAATAAGATGGATACTCACAGATCCTGATGCTGGAAACTTAAAAGCACTTTCCTTCGCTTTCTAATATATTTTGGATGCGGACGGCCTGGGACCTCGTGGACAGACACGTAAGCTGATTCAGAACAAACCCGCTCTAGACACTACGGATTATCGGCTCGATCCCAGCCATGGCGAATCCGCCCCAGAGCCTGGAACGCAGCGCGCTGGTGCTGCTGTGTATTTTCCTGGGGACGCTGCGGGAATCTGGAGCCGGACACATCCGATACTCTGTGCTAGAAGAGGTGGACAAAGGCTTCTTCGTGGGCAACATCTCCAAGGACCTAGGGTTGGAGCCCCGGGAGCTGACCGACCGCGGAGTCCGCATCGTCTCCCGGGAGCAGACGCAGCTTTTCGCTCTGAATCCGCGAGGTGGCAGCTTGATCACCGCGGGTAGGATAGACCGGGAGGAGCTCTGTGAAACCGTTTCCTCCTGCTTTTTAAATATGGAGATTCTTGTGGAGGACACCCTGAAGATTTATGGAGTGGAGGTAGAAATAATGGATGTTAATGATAATGCTCCCAGCTTCCGGGAAGAGGAAATAGAGATAAAAGTCAGTGAGCACGCAGCTCCTGGATCGAGATTTCCTCTACTTAACGCTAGGGATCCAGATGTGGGAGTGAACTCTCTCCAGAGCTACCAACTCAGCCCTAATAGTTACTTTTCCTTGCAAATGAGAGGCGGAACTGATGGGGCCAAGAATCCGGAGCTAGTGCTGGAGCGAGGCCTGGACCGGGAGAAAGAGGCGGCTCACCTCCTCCTCCTCACAGCCTTAGATGGAGGCGATCCCATCCGCAAGGGCTCAGTTCCCATTCGCGTGGTGGTCCTGGATGTAAATGACCACATCCCAAAGTTTACACAGTCTGTGTATAGAGTGAGTGTTCCTGAAAACCTCAGCTCTGGAACTCGAGTGCTCGTGGTAAATGCAACGGATCCAGATGAGGGTCTCAACGGGGAAGTGATGTATTCGTTCCAGAATACAGAAAGCAAAGCTTCTGAAATATTCCAGTTGAATTCTCAAACTGGCGAAGTTCTAGTACAAGGGCCTCTGGATTTTGAAAAATATAGGTTCTATGAGATGGAAATTCAAGGCCAAGATGGTGGTGGTCTCTCGACCACTGCTAATATGTTCGTTACAGTTTTGGATGTGAATGATAATGCTCCAGAAATAACTATCACCTCTTCTATCGATTCAGTGTTGGAAAATTCGCCTCCAGGTACAGTAATTGCTCTTCTAAATGTGCAAGATCGAGATTCTGGAGAAAATGGTCAGGTCTCCTGTTTCATTCCTAACAATCTCCCTTTTAAGTTAGAAAAAACTTATGGAAATTATTACAAGTTAATAACAAACAGCGAGCTGGACAGAGAGCAAGTCCAGAGCTATAACATAACATTGACAGCCAAAGACCAAGGAAGTCCATCCCTATCTACAGAAATTCACCTCTTACTGAATGTGGGAGACAAGAACGATAACCCTCCAGTCTTCACTCACTCTTCTTACTCTACCTATGTTTCTGAAAACAATCCTAGAGGATCCTCCATTTTCTCAGTGACTGCTCTTGACCCAGATAGCAAAGAGAATGCCCAGGTCACTTATTCTCTCACAGAAGACATGATCCAAGGGGCACCTCAGTCCTCCTATGTATCTATCAACTCGGATACTGGGGTGCTGTATGCATTGCGCTCTTTTGACTATGAGCAGTTCCAAAACCTACAACTGAGAGTGACTGCATGTGATAGCGGGGACCCACCACTCAGCAGCAATGTGTCAGTGAATCTGTTCATACTGGACCAGAATGACAACATTCCTGAGATCTTGTATCCCATCCTCCCCACTGATGGTTCCACTGGGGTGGAGTTAGCACCCCGATCTGCAGAGCCTGGATACCTGGTGACCAAAGTGGTGGCAGTGGATAGAGACTCAGGACAGAATGCCTGGCTGTCCTACCGCCTGCTCAAAACCAGCGAGCCTGGGCTCTTCACCGTGGGGCTGCACACAGGTGAGGTGCGCACTGCCCGGAACCTACTGGACAAAGATGCACTCAAGCAGAGCCTCGTGGTGGCCGTCCAGGACCATGGTCAACCTCCCCTCTCAGCCACTGTGACGCTCACAGTGGCAGTGGCTGACAGTATCCCAGAAGTCCTGGCCGACTTGGGCAGTCTGGAGTCTTCCACCAACCCAGATGAATCAGGCCTCACACTCTACCTAGTTGTGGCCATCACAGCGGTCTCCTGCATCTTCCTCATCTTTGTCATTGTGTTTCTGGCACTCAGACTGAGGCACTGGCATTCCTCACGTTTGCTCCAGGGAGCAGGCAGCGGGTTAGGGGGCATGCCCGCCTCTCACTTTGTGGGTGTTGAGGGGGTGCATGCCTTCCTACAGACCTATTCCCATGAGGTGTCCCTCACTGCTGACTCTCGGAAGAGCCACCTGATCTTCCCGCAGCCCAACTATGCAGACACGCTCATCAGCCAGGAGAGCTGTGAGAAAAGCGAGCCTCTCTTGATAGCTGAAGACTCAGCTACTGTTTTAGGCAAATATGACCCAACAAACAATCAGGTGAGATTTATTCTACCCAATTGTTAATGCGTTGGTATAAGGGTTTTAAGGGGATTTTTTTCAGAGCCTGTTAAGAAAACTGGGTTTAGGGCAGGTGAAAGTTCATATACATTTAGAATATTCATGAGTTCTTGTACTTTACCTTTCATCAGATTTTCCATCATTTTGCACAAAGACTTTGTGGAAGTCATTTTTTTAGTACTGGCATATTTTCTTTTTATTTCAAAGGTCTAATTCGTCTTGGCTTACTTTGTAGTTAAGTTGAATTTTAGTATTATTTTTCTATCATCATTGTCTGTGGCTATCAATATAAACTGATTAATTCAATTTAAGGATTCACAGTTTTTATTTATTTTCACAGTCTTCCAATTTGACTATGTCTCCATTGATTACAGTTATATTCTATCATTATTTGCTATTACTTCTAATGTCAAAGTTAACCATATTGATTCAATAGCTTGTTTCTTCTATTCTATTCATATGCACACTTATACATGTAACCATTTTTCTAAGCATAAAGCAATTCTATTTTGCTTTTTGATAATTGATGATATATTTAGATTGTATAGACTGTTTCAACTTTGCCTCATTGCTTCATCCTATCAAGATAGATTTGAGTAGGTTTTAATTATTGAACTTGCTTGGGAGAGGAAATGTAGAACTTTTTTTCCTTAAGTTCCAGATATCTTTTTTATTACTATGATGAAGTCAATAGATTGTTCTCAAGAAATAATCAAATCATTGAACTGGTATTATTTCCTTTTGTTCTTTACTGTCTGTGTAGAAGACTTTTTAATGTAGTAAGTTCACATATGATAAAATTTTGATTCAGTGCTTCTCAAAAAGTTATTTTCAAATCTGTTTTAAATCTTTTAATAATCTTTTAAGATTTATTTTCAGATTTATTTATATAGAATAGTTTGAGTTATGTAAGAGATTGAGTAGGTATTTAGACTTCATAAGAGATTGATTTAGGGGTTAAGCTCTGTGGTTTAGCTCAGCAGTAGAGCATGTGTTTAGCATGCCCAAGGCCCTGGATTCAATCCCAGCACACACAAAGAGACTGATTTAACTGGTATTCTTCTGGGTATTTTTTGTTCCTTTTCAAACTATCTAGGAAGTATGGGTTCTTGCTTTCTTTCCTTCATAAATTCATTTTGTATTCTATATAATTATACTCAATTACTGTTTGAGAAACGACTTTTTATTGACACTTTGATAGTTATTTAATGATATACATGTTATCTAAAGCAATGCCTAGAAAAACCAAGTATGAAAATGGAGACTTACTTAGGGTATCTGATCACAGGAATCATTTTCATCATCAGTTAAATTCAGTATTCTCACATAATTTCTAGATATTTGTGAATTAATGTTCCCTTTCAAGTTTATGTTTTACATTTAGGATATAATATAATTATATTATATAATTAATATAATTAACTGTTAGTTGAGTACCTAGTGTTTGGGGAAGGGATCAATTGTAGAAAGGGAATTCTTCTGACAGATACCTAAATTAGTCTTGAAGTCAAGAAAAATGCTGGAATGTTGTGAGTATCTCAGTCGTTCGTTCATTTGTAGAAAAGATTTTTGCCTCATTCTCTTCTAACATGTGCATTTCCTCTGATTAGAAAAAGACCAACTGTTAACCTCTTATTACTATATGAGCCTATATCTCTACTGTATAAGCCCATCTCCAAGAAACCTTCTTTGATAATAAACGCTGGAAAATAAACACATCCAAAATTCACCAAGTTCCCTATATATCAATCTAATTTATCTGTTGGAAATCCAAATCCCATTAAATTTGCAAAGGCTTCGGACTGCTGTTTTCTAAATAGACTCTGAGTGTCGCTGTTGGCCAATTTGCTGCAAGAGCTGGATCCTGAGATCCACCCAGAGTGGTATTCTGCGTAGTCACAGAAGCCAGGGTGAAAGGAGAGTGGCCGGGACTTGTGTTTTGTTTTAGGCAAGAATCCGTTGAGATTGGGATACACTCAAACTAGGAGCATTGGGTTTTCTCTGCAGTGGAAATAAATATTTTAAAAGCAATTTGTGAAGCATCTTATCTTAACATTGAGGCTGCAACAACACAAAAAGAAGAATGGAATATAGGGCGAAGAAAAGGAGCAGGACCCTCTATCGGCAAGTACTCTTTCCTTTCCTGCTGCCTTTGTTCTGCGCAGCTCTTGGGAAGCAAATCCACTATTCTATTCCAGAAGAAATGGCCAGGGGCTCGGTGGTGGGGAACCTTGCTGAGGACCTGGGGCTGAATGTTCAGGATTTACTGACCCGCAACCTTAGAATTGGTGCAGAGGAAAAATACTTTACTATAAACACTGAGAATGGGAATATACTTGTGAGTGAAAGAATAGATCGGGAGTTGCTCTGCTCCCAGAATTCCCTGTGTGTTGTGCCCTTAGAGATTGTAGCAGAAAATCCTCTAAATGTTTTTCACATAAACGTGATGATAGAGGATATAAATGATAATCCACCCAACTTCCCCCAGAGCAGCATTGTTCTACAAATCAATGAACTTGCAATTCTGGGGACTCGGTTTGGCCTGGAATCTGCTATAGATGCAGATGTAGGACCTCATTCTCTCCAGGATTACCAGCTCAGCTCTAACGAACATTTCTCTTTGATGGTGAAGGGCAAGTTGGAAGACAAAATTGCCCCTGAATTAGTGTTGGAAAAGCCCCTGGATCGGGAACAACAGAGCTCCCATCTCCTGGTCCTGACAGCAGTGGATGGGGGAGACCCAGTCCTGACTGGCACAACTCAAATTCAAATCAAGGTCATTGATGCCAATGATAACCCACCAGTGTTCAGCCAGGATATGTACAAAGTCAGCCTTAAAGAGAACATGCCCCCAGGCACCTCTGTGCTGAAGGTGACAGCCACCGACCAAGATGAGGGCATCAATGCAGAGATCACCTACTCCTTCAAATCGCTAGGACATAATATTGGAAATAAGTTTATGCTAGACCATCAAAATGGAGAAATTATATCCAAAGACCCTATAGACTTTGAAATCAGTAGCCATTATACCATAAGCATAGAAGCCAAGGACGGTGGAGGCATGGCCACAGAATGTAAAATTATACTAGAAATTCTAGATGAGAATGACAATGCTCCAGATGTGGTTTTTACGTCAGTGTCCAGTTCCATAACCGAGGACACAAAGCCAGGCACCGTGATTGCTCTGTTCAAAACACATGACAAAGATTCAGGAGAAAATGGGGAAGTCACATGCCTCATAAAAGAAAAACTTCCTTTTAGAATTGAATCTTCCGCCAATAATTACTACAAACTTGTAACAGATGGGACCCTGGACCGGGAGAAGACCCCAGAGTACAATGTCACCGTCACTGCTACCGACAAGGGCAAACCGCCCCTTTCCTCCAGCACAAGCATCACCCTACACATTGGCGACGTCAACGACAATGCTCCAGTTTTTCAGCAGGCCTCCTACATGGTGCACGTGGCTGAAAACAACCCTCCAGGATCTTCCATCGCTCAAGTCAGGGCCTCCGACCCAGATCTGGGGCCCAACGGCCAAGTCTCCTACTCCATCGCGGCCAGCGACCTGGAGCCTCGGGCATTGTTATCCTACGTGTCTGTGAGCGAACAGAGCGGCGTGGTGTTCGCGCAGCGAGCCTTCGACCATGAGCAGCTGCGTTCCTTTGAGCTGATTCTGCAGGCTAGTGACCATGGCTCGCCCGCGCTCAGCGCCAACGTGAGCCTGCGCGTGTTGGTAGGCGACCGCAACGACAACGCGCCGCGGGTGCTCTACCCGGCGCTGGCGCCCGATGGCTCAGCGCTCTTCGACACTGTGCCGCGCGCCGCGGAGCCCGGCTACCTGGTCACCAAGGTGGTGGCGGTGGACGCTGACTCTGGACACAATGCCTGGTTGTCCTACCACGTGCTGCAGGCCAGTGATCCCGGACTCTTCAGCCTGGGGCTGCGCACTGGCGAGGTGCGCACTGCTCGCGCCTTGGGCGACAGGGACGCAGCCCGCCAGCGCCTGCTGGTCGCTGTGCGTGATGGTGGACAGCCACCTCTTTCGGCAACAGCCACTCTGCTCCTGGTCTTTGCTGACAGCCTGCAGGAGGCACTGCCAGACCTCAGTGACCGCCCTGTGCCCTCTGACCCCCAAGACGAGCTGCAGTTTTACCTGGTGGTGGCCTTGGCCTTGATCTCAATGCTCTTCCTCCTGGCAGTGATTCTGGCTATTGCCATGCGCCTGGGTCACTCCTCCAGTTCTGCTTCTTGGTGTTGCTTTCACTATGATCTCTGTTCTCAGGCTAGGCCAAGCGTTTCTCTCAACTACAATGAGGGAACTTGGCCTTATTCATACAATATGTACGTTGCTTCGGATTCCCGCAAAACAGAGTTTAATTTTCTCACTACGACGCCAGAAATGTTCCCCCAACAAGATCTTTCTAATGAAGCTTCTTTGGCAGTAAATGTCACTGTGGAGAATAACAAGATAAATTTTGACTCTGTTGCTTCTACTCACGTGAGTTTCAATGAGTCCTTTATTTGTATGTGGTTTGGTTTAATTTTCAAACCAATATTTTGGCAAGAAAATCTTAAGCAGGTAATTGCTTCAAGTTTGTTTGCTCACTCTCAATATTGTAGATTACTTTACCTTCCAGCATTTTGGAATATTTTATTCACACATACCAAAAATAACCAAAACAAAACAAACTCTGTAAGAAGTAAGCATTAAGATGCTACTGCCATTTAAATATTTTAAATTGAACTATAATTATTGTTCTTTCCTGTTTTTGTTTGTTTGGTACTGGTAATTTAACCCAGGGTGCTTTACAACTGAGCTACATCCTTGGTCATTTTTAAAATTTTGAGAAAGGGTCTCCCTAAATTGCTTAGGACTTAGCTAAGTTGCTGAGCTTTGCCACAAAAATGCCGTTTTCCTCCTTCAGCCTCCCAAGTCACTGAAATATAGGCATGTGCCACTGTAGGTGTTTCTTGAGCGATCAGTATCTTGAGGATATAAGGCTTTTTCTTTATTAACTATAAATTGAGAGGAAACACACAAGGTTTTTTTTTTTACAGAAATACAGTAATAATTGATAGTAATATTCAGGTATATCAAAATATTATTTGATAATAATATTCAGATATATATATATATATATTTACTAGGGGTTCTTGGAATTTCACTAAGTAGTCAGTTTTATGTCTGATCTTCCTTTACAGGTAACTCTAAATTCCCTCCCAACATTTACTTATTTAAAATTTCTGAGGATTGAACCTAGGGCCTCACACATGCTAGACAAGGGCTCTACCACTGAGCTACATCCCCAGCCCTCCAATTTTTAAGATATTATTTTGTGACTATCAAGGACTGGATTGTAGTTCAGTTGTAGAGTGCCTGAGGCCCAGGGTTCAATCCTAGTACCTTTCCAAAAGCGCTTATCCTCAGAATGTAAATATTTACATTCATGAAAGCATAGTAGCCAGTTATTTCTTAGGAGGATTTTTTTCCCTGTATTTTGATGTGTTTCCAAATATAATACTGGTAATTCTCAATAACTGGAAGTAGTTCAGTTACCCAGTAAAAGGTAAGTTTATAACATTCTTTGGATTACTAATTTTCTTTTAATAAGATTTTTTGAACACAAAACATTCTTTTGAAATATAATGTATTATTTTTAAAATTTTACTAGTTATCGATGAACCTTTATTTATTTATTTGTTTATATGTGCTGCTGAGAATCAAACCCAGTGCCTCACACATGGTAGGCAAGGGCTCTACCACTGAGCCACAACCCCAGCCCCTATAATGTATTATTAGAATTGTAGAGTATTACCTTTAATATTCCAGTTAATGCAAGTTGAAACACTTCCATTTAATTCTGAAAGTGTTGATACATGTTCACCTGACTTCTTCCATGTATGATTCTGATAATGTGTTCAATTTCTCACTATTAATTTTCCCTATAATCACGAAAATTTGATTTTAAGTGTTATATGCCAAACTGTTAAAGTAGTGCTTCCATTTAGGCACACGAAAAAATCTACTGAAAAAAAAAATGCCCCACATTATAGCTGAATCTGAAAGTTTAAATTATTTTATTACAAAAACTATCAAAACAGGAAGTTCCTAGGGAGCTTCCTCCCATAATAGGTGTGTTGAGGGGTGTGGATCTCAAAGCAAGTGCACTAAAATCATGAGATTAAAATTACTTTTATGGAAACTTCAAAGTCTCTTAAAAAGTGATTGGGAAAAAATGGAAAACAGCTACAGAAAACAATCTTAAAGTGGTTCTATATGGAAAATGTTAAGGAAATTAAAATAACCTCGCTGAAGTTTCTACTTAAAGAAATACTATTGGTTTAGTAGGCTCCATTCCTATCCTTATTTGACGAACAGTAGGTGGAGCTATTTGAGGTATAAAAATGAAAAATCCTTTCCCGGGAATTCAAGATTGTGCAGTAATTGGTTAGGACTCTGAGCGCCGCTGTTCACCAATCAGGGAGAGAAAAGCAGAGATCCTGTTCGCCTTGCATGCGCCAAAAACACAAGCACAGATAGATTGAAACAGACCATCTTTGTGAAGAAACTGAACGGAGGAGCTCGCACCACCCGCTCGCCTCAACTATCCGGAGACAGGAGAGCTGATCCTGACTTCGGTGTCAAGGGTAGAATTAGAAATAATCCTAGAGGAAAGTGACACAATGATTTCTGCAAGACTTCACCGAGATGGCAAGGGGCTGGTCCTGCTGGGAGTTCTCCTAGGGATCCTTTGGGAAGCCGGATGCACCCTGATACGCTATTCAATTCCTGAAGAGCTGGAGAAAGGCTCTAATGTGGGCGACATCTCCAAGGACCTGGGACTGGAGCCCCAGGAGCTAGCAGAGGGAGGAATCCGCATCGTCTCTGGAGGTAGCACTCAACTTTTCGCTCTGAACCCGCGAAGCGGCAGCTTGGTCACGGCAGGCAGGATAGACCGCGAAGAACTCTGTATGGGAGCCATCAAATGTCAATTAAATCTAGAGATTCTCATAGAGGATAAAGTGAAAATATACGGGGTGGAAGTAGAAGTAAGGGACATTAACGATAACGCTCCCTACTTCCGTGAAAGTGAATTAGAAATAAAAATGAGTGAAAACGCAGCCACTGGAATGCGGTTCCCCCTTCCCCACGCTTGGGACCCAGATGTCGGGAAGAACTCTCTGCAGAGCTACAAGCTCAGCCCGAATCCTCACTTCTCCCTGGAGGTGCAAAACGGAGCAGACGGTAACAAGTATCCGGAACTGGTGCTGGAACACGCCCTAGATCGCGAAGAAAAGGCCGCACACCACTTGGTCCTCACGGCTTTGGACGGGGGCGATCCGGTCCGCACCAGCACCGCGCACATCCGCGTGATAGTTATTGATGTGAACGACAATTCACCAGAGTTTGCTCAGTCCGAGTATCACGTGAGTGTTCCGGAGAATGTGGCGGTGGGCACTCAGCTGCTTCTAGTAAATGCCACTGACCAGGACGAAGGAGCCAATGGGAAAGTGATGTATTCCTTCCGGTACGTGGACGATAAGGCGTCCCAAGTTTTCAAACTAGATAGTAATTTAGGGACGATATCAACAATAGGGGAGTTGAACTATGAGGAATCAGGTGTCTACGAGATGGAAGTGCAAGCAATGGATAATGCAGGATTTTCAGCACGAACCAAGGTCCTGATCACAGTTCTGGACGTAAATGATAACGCCCCTGAAATAATCGTCACCTCTCTCACCAACTCAATTCCGGAAAACTCTCCCAGAGGGACATTAATTGCCCTTCTAAAAGTAAATGACCAAGACTCTGGGGAAAATGGACAAGTAGTCTGTTTTACCCAAGGGAATTTGCCCTTTAAATTAGAAAAATCTTACGGAAATTACTATAGTTTGGTCACAGACACAGTTTTAGACCGGGAACAGATTGATAGCTACAACATCACGGTGACTGCCACTGACAGGGGAAGTCTGCCCCTATCAACTAAAACTCATATCTCCTTGAAGGTAACAGATACAAACGATAACTCGCCAGTCTTCCTTCAGGCCTCCTACTCTGTCTATCTCCCAGAGAATAACCCTAGAGGCGCCTCCATCATCTCCGTGACTGCACACGACCCCGACTGTGATGAGAACGCCCAGGTCACTTATTCCCTGGCTGAGGACAACCTCCAGGGGGCACCCGTGTCCTCCTATGTCTCCATTAACTCAGACACCGGCGTTCTGTATGCATTGCACTCCTTCGACTATGAGCAATTCCAAGAGCTACAGCTGCAAGTAATGGCACGTGATAGTGGGAAACCTCCACTCAGCAGCAACGTGTCTTTGAGCCTCTTCATTCTGGACCAGAATGACAACACTCCTGAGATCCTGTATCCTGCCCTCCCCACTGATGGCTCCACTGGGGTAGAGCTGGCACCCCGATCTGCAGAGCCCGGATACCTAGTGACTAAGGTAGTAGCAGTGGACAAGGACTCAGGCCAGAATGCTTGGCTGTCTTACCGCCTGTTGAAGGCCAGCGAGCCAGGGCTTTTCTCTGTTGGGCTACACACGGGTGAGGTGCGCACCACAAGGACCCTGCTGGATAGAGATGCCCTCAAGCAGAGCCTGGTGGTGGCTGTGCAGGACCACGGCCGGCCCCCTCTCTCGACCACTGTCACGCTCACAGTGGTGGTGGCCGACAGCATCCCCGACGTCCTCGCAGATCTGGGCACACTAGTGTCTCCTGCCAACTCTGAAACCTCAGGCCTCACACTTTACCTGGTGGTGGCGGTGGCTGCAGTGTCCTGTGTCTTCCTGGCCTTTGTTATTGTGTTGCTGGTGCTCAGGCTGAGGCGATGGCACTCCTTGCGCCAGCTCCAGGCTGCAGGAAAAGGATTGGCTGGCGTACCCGCCTCTCACTTTGTGGGCGTGGACGGGGTGCGCGCTTTTCTACAGACCTATACGCATGAGGTCTCCCTCACTGCCGACTCTCGGAAAAGCCATTTGATCTTTCCGCAGCCCAACTACGCAGACACACTCATCAGTCAGGAGAGCTGTGAGAAAAGTGAGCCTCTTTTGCTGGCAGGTGATTTGGTCTTCTCTAAAGACAATCATGCATTAATTCAGGTGAGTCCATATCATATATTCTCTGAGTTAGGATCAAAATACCTCTTAGTATAGCTGATTCATGTGTATTTAGAATTGATAAAGCAGATGCCAGTAAATTTACGTGCACTTTGCACAGGCCCACAACCCAGTTGTTCTGTTTCCTCATGCCTTGTTTATAAATATATATGTATGTGTATATATGAATATATACAAACATATATAATATGTATTTAAACGTTTATATAAACAATATGACAATATTATTAATGTACTATTATGTACTATATAAACAAATTATAAAGTACTTAGTTAATATTCTATATAGTTTTCTAGTTTATCAACTATAATACTCTTCCTGCTTATAATATTTTTCCTATTAGCTATGTAGCAGCTTTGTGTCAAACATTTAAAGTCAATTTATTGGTTAAGAACACAGATTCTTGCTGGGCTTGGTAGCACTTGTCTGTAAACCCATCTACTAGGGAGGCTGAGGCAGGAGGATCTTGAATTCAACAACAGCTTCTACAACATAGCTAGACCTTGTGTAAAATTTTTTAAAGGGTTGGGAATGTATGTAGCTCAGTGGTAGAATTCCCCATACATTCAATCCCCAACATCAGAAAGAAAAAGTTTTGTATATGTATATATTTTTGTGGTGCTGGACCAGAGCATGCTAAGCTCCCTATCACCAAGCTATATCCCCAGCCCCAATAGAATGGCTTTTAAAATATATATATATATATATATATATATATATGTGTGTGTGTGTGTGTATTTTTTTAGTTGTAGATGGGCACAGTACATTTTTATGTGGTTCTGAAGATCAAACCAATGCCTCACACCAGTCGAGAGCTCTACTACTGAGCCACAACCCCAGCCCTAGAATACCCTTTAACTAAACTTGAGATTGCTAACATTTATAAAGTACATTTAGTTTCTTTTAAAGGACATTAATTCAAGCTTTGCACAGTGGCAGTATCGTAACCAATGAGGTTTATCTGATGTGTGGTTATTGCTAGTTAATGAACATTAATTTCTGGTTATCAGAGATATATACATTTATACTTTCTTGGTGTCTTAAGTCATTTCATGTTTTTATTCATTAAATTTCCAAATATGGCAGGTTTATTTCTTATACATTGGAAGTTTTCTCAAATATACAATGTAATTGTCATGAGGAAGAACTGTGAAGATATTTTTACCTCTGTTATACATTTCAGTAATGCTACATATATGTATTATACATAAAAATACTGTAATAAAGTCACACATTTCTTTTGCTCATTTTACCTGCACCAATCATATTAATGATGACTTTGTGAAGTATTCAGAATTAATAAAACGGCACAGTGATAACTTGAACTATCTTTGCCATCTACTCAGCTGAGAATTTCTTTGAAGAAATTTAGAAAAAAAATTTTTTGGTCCCAGCTACTCGGGAGGCTGAGGCAGGAGGATCTCACTTTCCAAGCAAGCTGGAGAAACTTAGTTAAACCCTCTCTGAAAATAAAAATTAAAAAAAGGTCTGGGGATGTGGGAGAGCACTTACCTAGCATATGCATGGCCCTGCATTTGATTCACAGCACCACAAAAATAATAAAATATTTTATTAATAATAAATTATTAATAATAAAATAAATATTTAATAATAAAATAATAAAAATAAATGTGTTTGGGGCACATTTTTGGTATGATGGGAACTTTGCAGAAATTCCCTTTCTTTCTACATTAAAATTTCTATAACTTTTATAAACATGGAGAGTTTTCTTGAAAGTGCACAGATTCTGTTTCCTGAAAACCTTATGATTAATGTAGAATATTTAACAGAAATTGGAAGCAAAGGTATATTACTCTTGAGAAAGCAAGAAGGGAATACAAAAAGGTTTCTTTTTGTATCCCCTTTTAAAGGGGTAGGGAACCAAAACATCCAAATTAACTTTTTTTTTTCTTTTTATTTGTTACCTGTCTACTTTAAAAATACAGTAGTCAATACCTAGGTTTATAAAAGATAGAGAAAGAAAGGTAATCAAATGGCTCCAAAATGACGCAGTTTCTTCTACCAGGAGCACATATCTCTTTATGCTTCTTAACAACCAAGAACAACATCAACAACAAAATAGAAGTAATATAGATTGTGTGGTTCCACTTGTGTGCTTTAAAAACAGGAAGCATTTGAGCCTATATAAAAATAGAAAATTTGCTTTTAGTTCCAATAGAAGTTATTAAGTATAATGTTCTATGACTAACACTAAGAGAAATAGATAGCAGTGCATGCACTCTTGCAGAAACTATCAAAATGTTTATCACATGGTAGTTCACATATGATGGGCAACTCAAAATGAAAGCTGTAATTAAAAAACAAACATTATTTAAGAATCTAGCCAATAAGTTATAATTATGCTGATATCTGTTCACCTAACTTGATTTAAGGACAAATCAGTAAGAGCTAGGATATGAATATTCATGACTCTTAGACCATCTTAAAAATCAGTTTGAGTGGGAAAGTCTTCATTAAGCAGTTGTTTATTAATGAATGATAACAGTGTCATGAGTTTTTGGATGTAGTATCATAGAAGACAGAGTTTTGCAAATAGGTAACTTCTTTTTTTTTTTTTTTTTTTTTTTTTTTGGTGCTGGGGATTGAACCCAGGACCTTGTGCGTGCAAGGCAAGCACTCTATCAACTGAGCTATATCCCCAGCCCAGGTAACTTCTTCATCTTTGAGAAGTTATTTCATCTCTTTGAGTTTCAGTAAAACAGGGATAATAATACCTAATTTGAAAAATTGTGATCAGGATTAGGGGTAATATATAAATAATCTTATTCATAACTTGTAGTTAATTAACTGTAGCCATTTTTTATGGTTGACAGAAAAATTCATGCTTTCAATGCCAGCATACTTGCCATTCTATTGGGAAAAGTCATAATGAATTATGTACGTCTCCCAGTAATACAATGGGACAACTGGAGGCTGACTTAAAAATCTTAAGTTCCTAGGCATTTTCATCTGAGGCATTTGTGAATCTTAATTTTTTTTTTTTGTCTGAATAGTGTGATCTAAACAAAGGTCCTATCAAACTTCTTATTGTAAAAAAGCAGTTTACAAGACCAACTTTGGCAACTTAGTGAGACAATGTCTCAAAAATTAAGACACACACACAAACAATTTAAAAGAAGAGGGAAAGGCCAGCCATGGTGACACTAATCTGTAATCCTGGGAACCCAGGCTGAAGAAGGAGGAACACAAATTTGAGGCTAGACTCAGTGACTTAGTGAAACACTAAGCAACTTAGTGAGAACCTGTCTCAAATTAAAAAAATAAAAAATAAAAAGAGCTAGGGATGTGGTTCAGTGGTAAAGCAACTTGGGTTCAATTCCAGTATACCCCCTACCCCCTGCTGCCTCCCCTCAAAACCAAACAACAACACACCAAAAAAAAAAAAAAAAAAAAAAGAAAAAGAAAGAAAGAAAGAAAAGAAAAGAAAAGAAAAGAAAACAAGAGCTGGGGATATAAATATAGCTCAGTGGAAGAGTACCCAGGGTTTAATCCCCAGTACTGGGGAAACAAAAAGCAGTTTAACTGGAAAACAGATCACCAAAACCTAAAGTTTGAAGTTATTTAGTTTTGGATGTACAAAACACAATCTTAATTTTAGATCATTTAGGACGGTTGTTGATAATTGACAACTAAAATATTTGTTGATTGCTTTCCAAGACTGGAGTAATGGGTTTGGATGTTTATATTTCTTCTGGTTCCAATAATGAAAGTATATCAAGGACTTTGCTTGTCTTCCTATGTGCTCTGGCAAGGGGTACTCATTCATTAGATTTAATAAGTTAATTGATGTGTTCAGCTATAACTTAAAAGTCTAGGCTCTGCAGGATATTGAAATGTAATCTGTCAGCAAACATTCTTCTACAAATTTCATCCTAAAAGAAATATTGAGGGCTGGGACTGTGGCTCAGTGGTAGAGCGCTCGTCTAGCACGGGTGGGACCCAGGTTCGATCCTCAGCACCACATAAAAATAAAGGCATTGTGTTGTGTCCATCTACACCTAAAAAATAAATATTAAAAAAGAAATATTGAATTAGCAACAGCCTAAGAACCTTGTTGAAATTATACACTTCATAGATCATTTTTCAATAATGTGGAAATCAAATGATATGAGACAATTGTAAGCAATTTTGTGAGTGTTAATGTTGTTAAATTGTATATAGTTTCTCAGTAGTATGTAACAGTTTAACTCTGATCTGGAATTGGTGATTCTGGTGGGAAATCCACTTTTTCCTCATATAGTTGTGAAGAGATGTTGATCAAGCTTAAAGAGTCTGTATCTTAGGAAAGAGATTCTCTAGTGTTACACTTTGAGTTCATCTTTGGGAACTATACCTAATGGGGGACATGGTTTTACCATGGCATGCATTTAGAAACCATAATTGAAAATCCTTTAAATGTTTTTCATTTTAACATAGAGAATCAGGATGTGAATGATAATACCTTACAGTTTAGCAGGAATATTATTAAATTAAATATCTCCGAGTTGACCCAACCATGAGCAAGATTTACTATATAATCTTTGGAAGACCCTAAGGTATCAAGCAATTCCTTTCAAAATTCCTACCTTAGCAGCAATTCTATATTTATCTTCAAAGTAAAAGAGACCGACAGTGGAAAGAAATATGTTGAACTTATCTTAGACAAGCCACTAAGCCAGGAAAACCATAGTACCCATCTCTTAGTGCTAACAGCTTTAGATAGTGGGGACCTTCCATAAATGGCAATACTCAGATCCTGGTGGTCAATGCCAATGACAACCCCCTGTGTTCAACGAAGACATGTAATGGATGGTCCTTCAGAAGACATGTCCTTGGGCATCTCCATGCTGAGGGTAAGACGCATCAACCAGGATGTGGGAACTAATACAGAGATCATTTAGGCCTTTGCAGCCCAAAGTACCAATTTCCAATTTGGCCTTGAAAACAAGAGTGGAGAAACAAAAAATTTAAGTACATTGGACTTTGGAGAGATTAAAAAATATTCTTCAGTTTTGGAGGCAAGGAGAGAAGACTGGTGGCTCAATCAATGTACTGTTGAGACAGAAATTCTAGAAGATAATGACAGTATCCCAGAGATGACTTTTACTTCTAATTCCACAATGCTTCCAGAAGATTCTGCATCCCAGACAGTAATCTCTCTGTTTAAAACACAAAATCCAGATTTGGGAGAAAATAGGGTGGACATATGTCTGATACAAGAAAATAAATTCACCATTCAGAATTTAATCTTCCTCCAAGATGTAACAGATGAGACTCTTGATCAGGATCAGACTCCACAGTACAATGTCACTCACAACCACTGACAAGAGCAAGCTGCCCCTTTCTTCCAGCACAGGCATTGCCCTATACATCATCAACAAGAGGGCCACTGTATCCAACTAAGCCCCGAATGTTTTCCAACTAAGCCCCATATATTTTACACTTGGCTGAGCACAACCCTCCTCATCGCTCAAATCAGTGCCTCTGATCCTGACTCGGGCACCAAAGGCCATGTTTCCAATTCCTCCCTAGCCAATGACCCAGCACCTTGGGCACTATGGGCCTATATGTCTGTGAGCCAACAGAGCTGGGTGGTGTTTATGCAGCTAGCCTTCAACCACAAGCAGTTACGCTCTTTTGAGCTGACCTGTAGGTTAAGACCAAGGCTTGCCGGTGCTGAACTTGCATCTGTTAGTAGGCAACTACTGCCACAAAGTTCCACTGGTGCTGTACCCTACACTGGCACCCGACAGCTCAGTGCTCTTTGACACTGTGCCTCAAGCTGTGAAGCCGGCTACCTGGTCTCCAAGCCTGGGGTTCAGAGCCAGCAAGTTGATCATGATGCCACTGTCTATAGATTTAGTCACCATCTAGACAGTGGACGGCCAGCGCCCTCTTGACACCAACATGCTTCTCACAGTCTTCACTAACAGCCTGTAGGAAGCATTGCCACACCTCAACAGTCTTCCTGCCGAGTTACACTCTGACTCCAAAATTAATTTATTTTTATGGTGATTACCTTAGCTTTACTTTCTTTTTCTTTTTTAAATTCTTCCTCAGGGGCATTATTTGTGTTGGTTTTGAAGTGTTGAAGACCCCAAAATGGTCCTGTCTTGGATTTCTTCCCTATAGGACTTAGGGGACTGTAGCTTTATTATTCCATATTCCTGCCAGGTGTGTTCTTCTCCTACTATTCCAGAGATAGTATTTCCTTTCTGGAAGCTCTGATCCTCATGACTCAATAGCAACCTCACTGCAGGAAACCTTTGAGGGAAGGGGATGATTCTGATTGGGCCAGAATCCACCCTTCAATGTGCAGAATTCTTGATGAAATAAGTTCAGTCACAGGTAGGTTTTCCTCCACCATGAAATCTTTTCAGCTAACACAGGAAAGAACATTTCTATCAGCAAAACAAAAAGACCCCAAATGAGAAATATTTGGCATAATTGAGCTTTAGGGACAATGGTATGGATGATAGGAATGTCAGATGGGCTACAGAATTTTGGGCCTTGTAAGTAGGTAACATGTTGTGATTATATATTTTATATTTGTTTGATTATAATTTCACCTGCATATTCAAATTGTGTTTATACAAAAATAGGAGGCAGGAGGCAAATCTTACTCAGAATCATTGTTTATCACTTCTTATCCAACACATGAATTTTTCATTTTCTATTTGAGAAAATTCCTCTCATGACAAAAAGACATTTTGACTAATAATGTTAGCCAATTATTTCAATAAATCTAAGAAAAACACTCATGGAAGTTGCTAGACCCAATTTAAAAGTATTGTTCCACAGAAGAACTTCTTGTGACTGAGTGTCCTAGGCTTCTTTTCATGCTGAATCTTGCTTTTCAAAATAAATTATAAACGTTACTAGAAGCTGGACAGAATTTTTTTCTCCCCGCTACATCTATTCCATCATTCCCTGTGATACAAAGGGATTCTCTCCCTATGAGGCTTGGGAAATTAGGCCAATTTAAATGGTTTAAGTGAGCTTGGGCTAGCACAGAATGCTGGACATGGACTGGTTCTAGTAATCACCTAGTAATCAGGTGATTGTATGAGTTTTCTGGATAACATTGACCTAAACTGGCAGTTTTACAAAATCCTCCAAAATTATAGAATAACACCCGCAAATAAAATTCCCCATTATATAAGCACTTAATTGTTGGTGCATTGAAAGCTTGCAATATAAATTATAACAGGAAAAAAAGGAAAATAAAATACTCATATTTGGAAAGCCAAATTGGATATAGTAGGTAACATGAAATGTTGTGAAAGAAGTTGAAATGAGTGAAAGGAGAAATAGTGGTAGGTAGGAAGATGCTTATGGCTGGTTACTCACAGTAGGTTTCTTTATTGTCTTGGATTTTGTGAGCTTTGTTGGTTTTATTATAAAATGATGCCTGGGTTTTGGTCTCTAAAAGGAATTTAGCAAATTACATGATTTTATATCTTCAGCCTGAATCTAGGTGCTTACCCAAAGCGTCTGCTAAACCTTTAAAAGCAAGAAAAGTCAACATGCATCTCAACAAATATGTGTCACTTGCATTCACTGTATTTAGCTTGTGTATTACCTGTTGTAGCAGTATATTAAGAGAGATAGTGACTATCTGGTGAGCAAAGGGCATTTATTTAACAGCTGTTGACTCTTCCTTTCTGTTTACCTTATTTAAAATGAATTTTCCTTGTAGTATAAAGTAGCAATTTGGTGAGGTGGTGATTAAGGATCTTTTCCATATTTTTCAGTGGTATTTATTGAGAATATTTTCCTTTTCTATCAATTGCTTTGGAAGTCTTGTTGAAAATTATTTCATCAAATATTTACACATATTATCTGTTTTTATATTATTTTTCAAATACTATACTTTCTTAATTATTGTAGCTTTATAGAAGCTTTTGAAAAATCAGGTAGGCAAGTCCTCCAACAATTTTATCTTTGTCAACATTGTTTTGACCATTCTTGGTCCTTTGTCTTTCAAATTAAAATCATTTTGTCAGTTTCTAGGAGAATAAACTTGGCAGCATTTTTGAATGGGGTTGCATTGAATCTATGTCTTTTATTTGGGAAGCAGGGGATCATAATAAATAATATTGAGATTTCCCAATCCATGAACATGGTATATTTTTCCATTTAATTGCATGTTTTAAAATTTCTCTCAGCTATGGTTTTAGCTTTTAGTGCAGAGGCCTTTTAAAAAATATTTTTTGACCAATGCATAAAATTGTTTATATTAATATGGTGCTATGTGTTTTTAGATACATAGATTGTACAATATTTAAATCAGGTTAGAGATATGTATCCTTCAAATATTTATTGTTTATAGCAAAAACTTTCAAAATCATCTCTTCTAGATTTTAGAAATATATTGTACATTGCTGTTATCTATATTCACCCAACTATGTAATAGTACAACAGAATTTCTTGCTCCTGTCTAACTGTAACTTAGTACCCATTGATCAATCTTTCCCTACCCAACTCTCATTCTTTCCAGCTTCTGGTAACCATCATTCTAGTCTCAACTCCTATGAGTTGACCAACTTTTTTAGATTCCAGATACAAGTTAGATGATGCAGTTCTTGTCTTTCTGTGCCTAGCTTATTTCACTTAACATAATTATTTCCAGTACCATCTATCTTGTCACAAGTGACAGGATTTCATCTGTTCTATCACTGAATAGTACTTCATTGTGTGTGTGTGTGTGTGTGTGTGTGTGTGTGTGTGTTACATTTTCTTTATCCATTCATTAGTGAATGGACACTTAGATTGCTTTCATTTCTTGACTATAGTGAAAGTTGAAAAAGGGTCTTACATGTCTTTTATTAAATTACCCCTATATCTTTGATGTTTTAATGTTACTGTAAATATTATTGTTTTATATATTATTTTCTGATTGCTCATTGCTAATTTACAGAAAAAAATTTTTTCGTATATTCCAAGTTTTCAAAAATGAGAGGTGCAGAGTGCTCTATTCCCACACTACTACAATCCACAAGAAATTAATTAAAAATAACTATGGGCAAATGTCAGAAAGATCAGTACAATAAATAATAATAATAATAGTATGAGAGTGGTATAGCCTAACCCACCTCTGTAAGTTTAGGCTTCCAACCTCTGCAGTTGATAGATTGGGAAAGCCACCCAGAAGTAGTAAACACTGAGGAATGACCAAGTCTGATAGTGGGTGGTTCATTCATTCACAAACAAACATTTACTGACTGACTGTCACCTGGAAGGCACTGTTTTAGATGACAAGGATACAGCAATGAACAGGCAGACATGATTCCTGCCTTATTGGGCCCCATTATAATATATGGTCTTTGAAGGTCTGATAACTGTTATCAACGGGAAATACAATAGCACTAAGAGAGCTTATAATGAGCCTAGTCTGGTGGTCAGGGGAGTCTTCTTTCAGTAATAATCTGAAGGTCGAGTAGAAGTTAGCCAGTAGATAAGAAGGAGAATTAAAGAAAAGAAATTGTCAGGTGGAGGGAATAGCATGTATCAAGGTCCTAAAAACAGGAAAAGTATGAGTCAAGTATTTAAAAAGGGGTAAGGAGGCTGGAAATGGAAAATATATAGATGAGACTAGCAAGGTAGACAGAACCTTGCAAACCACATTAAAGATCTGAATTTTATCCTAAATACCATTATATTTAGGAGTTGTTTTGTTGTTTTGTTTTGATTTAGTTTTGGTTTTGATTTTGAATTTGGTTTTTGTGCCAGGGATTGAACCCAGAGGTGCTTTACTTCTCAGCCACATTCTCAGCCCCAACACCTGCCCTTTACATTTTTTATTTTGAGGCAGAGTTTTGCTAAGTTGCTTATGGCCTCACTAAGTTGCTGAGGCTGGCCTCAAACTTGTGATCCTTCTGCCTCAGCCTTCCAACCCTCTGGGATTACAGGCGTGCACCACCCTGCCCAGATCTCAAGAGGTTTTAAAGGAGTCAATAATGGAATATGGTTTGAATTTTAAAGATGACTCCAGCTGCTTTATGGAAAAATGATTTATGAGGGTTACCAATTGAAATAGGATGACTTAACCAGAGACTTTGACAATGTCACTGCCAAGAAGTAGTGCTGACTTGGATTAAAGAGGAGGCACTGGATAGAGAAATAGGTGGATATATTGGAGATATATTTAGAAAATACATTCAGTAAGACTGAATTTTGGAATAAGTGAAATGTAAACTTCATGATGGTAGGGACTATTTTATTATTATATATTTCAGCGTCAGCAAGATCACTGCTGTCAAGATCCTTAATAAAATTGTTGATGACTCAATAAAGACAATGGATGAGATATGTCCAGTTTTCCAAATTAATCAATGAAGGGATAAATGTACAATTTGGCGAGATATGGAATATTAGAGAAGGGTGAATGTAAGATAAATCAAAAGTCAAGTTGTAGGCATGTCCAGTTGAGATTCTGAGAAACATCCAAGTGTATATATTAACTGTGTGGTTAGACATATAATCACATTCCATTAATATCTGATTCCTTCCATTGTGATAATCTATTCAGAATATATATGCATATGTGTATGTATGTGTACATATGCATATGTGTGTATATAGAGAGAAGAGAGGTTTTAAAAACATTTATTTTTATTATTTCATAAATTTGCTGGATCAGGAATCTGGGAGTGGCTTTGCTGAGTGCCTCTACCTCAAAGTCTTTCACAAAGCACTATGATTAAGATGTCAACCAGAGATGTTGTCTTGGCTGCAGAAGGATCTACTTCTAATCTCTCTTACAGAGTTATTGGCAAAATCCAGTTCCTGTGGGTTATTGATTGAGGGAGGACCCCAGTTTCTTTTTTTAAAATTGATTTTATTTTTTAAACACATGACAGCAGAATGCATTACAATTCTTATTACACAAATAGAGCACAATTTTTCGTGTCTCTGTTTGTATATAAAGTATGTTCACACCAATTCATGTCTTCATACATGTATTTTGGATAATGATGTCCATCACATTACACCATTGTTGCTAACCTCCTGCCCCCCCTCCCTTCCCCTCCCACCCCTCTGCCCTATCTAGAGTTCCTCTATCCCTCTCATGCTCCCTCTCCCTACCCGACTATGAGTCAGACTCCTTATATCAGAGAAAACATTCAGCATTTGTTTTTTTGGGGATTGGCTAACTTCACTTAGCATTATCTTCTCCAACTCCATCCATTTAACCTGCAAATGCCATGTTTTTATTCTCTTTTATTGCTAAGTAATATTCCATGGTGTATATATGCTACATTTTTTAAATCCATTCATCTACTGAAGGGTATCTAGGTTGGTTCCACAGTTTAGCTATTGTGAATTGTGCTGCCGTGAACATTGATGTGGCTGTATCCCTGTAGTATGCTGTTTTTAAAATCATTTGGGTATAGACCGAGGAGAGGAATAGCTGGGTCAAATGGTGGTTCCATTCCCAGTTTTCCAAGGAATCTCCATACTGCTTTCCTTATTGGTTACACCAATTTGCAGTCCCATCAGCAAGACCCCAGTTAGCTAGAGGTCTACCTTAGTTTCTTGCCATGTTTACCTCTCAATAGGGCAGATCAAAACATGACAGCTGGCTTCCGTCAGAGTGAGTAAAGGAAAGATCCAGAGAGGGGAAATATAAGGGAAGTCACAATATTTTGTAAACTTAATTTTGAACACAAAATGCCATCACTTTTCCTATATCCAGTTCATTTGAAGCAAAGTCACTAGGTTAGCCCACTCAAGGAGATAGGATTTTCTAAATCTATTAGTAATATTTTTCTTTATTTATTAGTTGGCTTTATAATATAAGGAAGAGCCTTTCCTTCTCCTTCATTTATTCATGTATGGCTTATGTGTTCATGTGTTCTTTCAATGAGCTAAATTTTATTACAGACATTTACATTTTTATTTTTATTGGTTCTTTTTAGTTATACATGACAGTAGAATCCATTATGACCTAATTATACAAGCATGGAATGTATCTTATTCTAATTTGGACCCCATTCTTGTGAGTATACATGAGAGTGAGATTCACTTAGGTATTTTCATATATGTACCTAGGAAAATTATGTTAGAGTCATTCTTCTGTCTTTCCTACACCTATCTTCCCTCCCTGCCCTTTGTTCCCCTTTGTCTAATCTACTGAACTTCTTTTATTCCCTACCCCCTTTACTGATGTTTAGTTTTAGTATAAGTGAAAACATTCGACCTTTGGTTTGGGGGATTGGCTTATTTCACTTAGCATGATAGTCTCCAAATCTATCCATTTACTGGCAAATGTCATAAAGTCATTCTTCTTTATGGCCAAGTAATATTCCATTGTATTTATATATATCACAATTTTTTAATCTACTCATCTGAACCATTTACAATATTTAATCTCAAATTTTGCCCATCATGATGGGTAAACATCAGGCTAGTTCCTCTGTCCTTTTGCCATACTCATTCATTTTCTTAATTCTTTTCTTGCTTTCTGATGTAAGATGATATTCTAGACCAATCTTAAACTTTCTCTACTCTAGTCCTGAAAAGAACCATTTATTCCCAAAGCCTTGCTTTTTTCTAGTAGGAAGTAATATTTAGAAAATAAGAACTAGGTGCTATGTGTGTTCATTGCTAATGGTCTGTCACTGTTTCTAGGTCTTTTCAGCAGACAGAGCTAGCTAGGAAACACACAAAAAATACAACCATATCTATATTTGCACATATCCCCCTTGAAATCATGAGTTCATATTGATACCTACAATTCAGGTTCTTCTTAGCCTTCCCCCTTTTCATCTTTGCATTTTCCAAAATTATGAATATTTTTACTATTTTGCTCAATACTAAAGTACACAAAAAGTAATTTCAGAATTGCTATACTGATACCAATGAGGAAAACCTGCTGGGCATGGTGGCACATTCCTATAATCCCAGAGGCTCTGGAGGTTGAGGCAGGAGGATTGAAGTTTCAAAGCCAGTCTCAGCAACTTAGTGATGCTGTAAGCAACCTAACGAGACCCTATCTCTAAATAAAATATAAAAAGGGCTGGGGATGTGGTTCAATGGTTAAGAACCCTAAGGTTCAATCCCTAGTAGCTCCTCCCCCTCCCCCCAAAAAACCCCAAGGACAACAATGTTAAAGATATGATGTAATGGTTGCTTTAAACTGAGGATATATATGGTCAGAGTATTGTGTTGAAAACTAACTTGTCATATAGCTGTGAAAGTTTATTTGTTTCTGTTATATGGCATTTTAGGGTTTTTCCACATTCCTTGTTGGTTAATATTTTTGAATATTAAGTTAACAGTCAAAACTATTTTTAAAGTATTCAGAAAATTATCACTCTTCCTTTATCCTTTCTTCCTCATAAGTACCACACCTTATAGATAATCAGTTTCCTTAGTTTTTGGTTTAATCCTCTGTATTTCTTTTTGGAAAAAAAAGCACATATTTTCTTATTTCCCCTTTATTATGCAAAGGTAACAGTCTGGCTTTGAATGGTTCCAATATAAACAAATTTCAGTTACCACAGTTTAAATAGCATCAGTCTCCTAAAAATAATTTAAATTTTAGTTACCGTGATAATTTAACTCTGAGAAATTGAATAAAATACAAACTTTGTATTCTAGTCTTTTTCAGTTCATATGTCACTTTGCAAATAACAGGTGAGCACAATGATCAGTGAACAATTACATGAGCTTTTTCAAAGTCTGTCAATGATTGGTCACTGTGCATCTGCTATTTTATTCATGCACAGGTAGCAGAGCATGTAGTTGTGATGCCTCCTTGTCTCACAGCAACAAACCATATGACATTTTAGAAAAATATATAGAGAGAATTGGCCTGCAAAGATAAAAGTATAAGCCAGGCATGGTGGCACATGCCTGTAATACCAGCAACTTGGGAAGTTGAGGCAATAGGATTTCAAGTTCAATGCCAGCCTCAGCAACTTAGCAAGACCCTGTCTCAAAAAAAAAAAAAAAAAAAAAAAAGGTTGGATGTGTAACTCAGTGACAAAGTGCCCCTGGGTCCAATTCCTAACACCAAAAGAAAAAAAAAGTACAGCAAAGGAATAAAATCAATAATACTATCAGTGAAATTTGCATTGAATGCAAATGGAGTTATAGAAGAAACAGCAGACCACAGGAATGTTGACACTGCTGTCTTTAAGAATCTGCAGCCAAAAAAAGCTTAGTGAAGGTGAACGGGAATGAGAAAAGCAATTGTGTGACAAAAAGGCTGAAGATGTTCCAAAGAAAGTGACACCAGAAAAAAAACCAAAACTTTACATTAAGGGGACCCTCAAGAGATTATTTCACAACAATAAAAGCTCAAAGGATAAAGAAAATGCTGGAAGTTAATCCAAACTCAGAAGTAATATGGCAATTTGCCAAGACATAGAAAGGATTATTGCTCTATAAGTTATAGGATGAGAAACCAAAGACTTCTTAAATTCTTCTTGGTATGATTTTTGCAAAGAAATAGAATGCTTTAATTCTAAATGGTCCTAATTTTTAAAATCATGTCATATTAAATCATTTATTAGATTTATTGTTCTTCCATATAAATGTACAACCAACACTAAGAGAGTTTTTAATTTTGACACACAAAATTTTATATTTTTTAAATATTTATTTTTTTAGTTATAGGTGAACACAATGTCTTTATTTTACTTTATGTGGTGCTGATGGTCAAACCCAGTGCCTCACGCATGTCAGACGAGCGCTCTACCTCTGAGCCACAACCCCAGCCTGACACAAAAAGTTTTAAGGTCAGAAAGCAATAAAAAAAATTTCCATTCATTACTAAAATTACTTTATGTGGTTCCTGCTTGCAATTGTTAGTTTTTGTTTATTTGCTTGTTTCCTTGAGATGAGTTCTCACTCTATTGCCTAGGCTGGTCTCAAACCTCCTGGGCTCAAGTCATCCTCCCACATCAGCTCCCAAATACCATTATCCGGATTGCAGGTGTATACCACCATACCTGACTATTACATAGGTATTTTTTAATGTCCTGCACTACTTGCAAAATGAGACCTGCCATTACCCTTTGTATTTTTGAAACTTATTGGCTTTATTGAAGTAGAATACATTAAAATTTACCTTTTGAAATTATACAGCTCAAGGAACATTGACAAATGTTTACATCTGTGTACCACCATCAAAATCAAAATCTAGAACATTTCTATAACCTTCAAAAGATTCCTCATAGCCCTTTGTAATTGATTCTCCATATTTCCAGCTCCAGGCAATGTCTGATCTACTTCCTGTCACTACAAATTAGTTTTGCCTCTTCCAGAATTCATCTAAATGAAATCCTATAACATGTGCTCTTTTGTATTCACCATCTTTTGCTCAACAAGTTTTTAAAATTCATCTGTGTTGTTGCATATATCAGCAGCTTTTTCCTTTTGGTTTATGAGCAGTATTGCACTGTGTGGAAGTGTCTCAATTTGTTTATCCATTCAATTTTTTATCAATGTTTGAGTCGTTACCAAGTTGGTGCTATTGTGAATTAAGGTGATATGAATAATCTTGAACAAGTCCTTTTGTGGACATATGCTTTTTTATTTCTCTTGGTAAATACTTAAAAGCAGAATTGGGCTGGGGATGGCATATATGATACCAGAAACTCAGTTTAATTTGTAAGAAGTTATAAAATTATTTCAAATTGGCACTATAATTTTACATTCCTATTGACAATGTACAAAGAATTTCACTTATATCCTATTGTCAAAATTTACATTTTATCTCTTAGTGGGTGTGTAGTACTATTTTATCATGATTTACATTTTTTTAATTGAATCAAGATATTGAGTATCTTTTCATGTCTTTAGTGGTTATGTGTATATTTTCTTGAAGTAACTGCTCAAATCTTTTCCTCTTCTTTAACTTAGTTGATTGCCTAATCTTAGTAACTCAAGAGGTTAAGGCAGGAGGATGACAAGTTTGAGAACAACCTCAGTAACTTAGCCAGACTTTAACTCAAAATAAAAAATTTAAAAGGCATAGAATTGCATCTTAGTGGTGGAGCACCTCTAGTTTCAATCCTTAGTAATATGTACTTGTATATGTGTGTGTGTGTGTGTGTGTGTGTGTGTGTGTGTGTGTGTGTGTATTCTGGATATGAATTCTTTGTCCCATGTGTATTTTGTGGATATCCCAGATCATGACATGGCTTTTCATTTTCTTAGTAGTCTTTGGAAGAGGAGAATATGTAATTTTGATAAAGCCTAACTAATTCATTTTTTTCTATTATATTCTGTCTTTCACCCTCCCCTCTTCTTTCTTTCTCTTTCTTTTGGTGTTGGGGGTCAAACCCAGGACCTCACACATGCTAGCTAAGCACTCTACCACTGACTACATCCCCAGCCCCTTATAGTTTATGTGTTATTTAACTTTCTGTCACTGTGACAAAATACCATTATCTTGATTACTGTACTGTTGTAATAAAGTCTTATAATCAAGTAGTATATGCTCTCCAACTTTGTTTTCATTTTTAAAATTGTTTTTACCATTCCATATTCCTTAATTTTCATATATTTTGGTATCATTCTGACACCTTCTTTACAAACAAAAAGGACTTCTGGGTATTAATTAGAGTTGAACTGAATCTATAGCTTTAGTTTGGGAAAAAAATAGCATCATTGAATTTTCAGTCCATGAACATGGTATAGCTCTTTATTTAAGTATAATTTAATTTATCTTAGCAATGTTTTTCTTTTTAGTTTACAGACCTTTGTATTTTGATAAATTATTTCCTTAGTACTAAATGCTTTCTGTTATTCTAAGTGTACATTTTAAATTTTTATTTTCAATTGATTATTGTTAACATATAGAAATATAATTAACTTTTTGGACTAACCTTGGATCCTGTGTCCTTAATAAATTGACTTTTAGTTCTAGTAGCTTTTTGTAGAATTCTTAGGATTTTCTGCATACACAAACATGTATACTGGAAATAAATACAGTTTATTTCTTCCTATCAGCCTGTTCTTTCTTTTTCTTGCCCTATTGAATTAGTTAGGACTTCCAGGAAATTTTGAATAGAAATAGTAAGAGTGAATATCTTTACCTTATTTCTATTTTTTCTGGGGAAAGTATTCAGTTTTCCACCATTAAATTTTTATAGGTGGATTGGGGGTGTAGCTCAGTGGTAGAGCACTTACCTAGCATTCACAAGGCCCTACATTCAGTACACAGTACCACAGGTGTGCGCATACACACACACACACACACACACACACACACACACACACCAGCCAGGCCTGGTGGTACATGCTTGTAATCCCAGCTACTTAGGAGGCTGAGCAAGGAGGATCACAAGTTCAAGGCAACCCTCAGCAACTTAACAAGACTCTTGTCTCAAAATAAAAAAGAAAAGATTTGGGGATATAGCTCAGTGGTAGAGTGCCCATAGGTTCAATCCCCAGTACCACCGTAAACAACAACAAAAACCCATAGAGGCCTTTTAGCAGATTGAGGAAGTTGATTTCTATTTTGTTGAGAATTTTTTAATAATGAATAAGTGTTCAATTTTATCAAATGCTTTTTCACATCTTCTCTATTTTACTTTGTTAATATAGTAAATTTTACAAATTGATTTTAAATGTTTAATTAACCTTGCATTTTTTGAATATACTCAATTTTGTCATAAATCCTAGTTCTTCCTTTTTTTATTACTGGATTTCTTATGTTCATATTATGTAAAGTATTTTTACATATATGTTTCTGAAGGATATTGGAACATTGATCTGTAGTGTATTTTTTTTCTTTTTACATTTTCACTTTTTTGGGAAGTTATTGGGGATCAAATCCAGAACCTCATGCTTATCATACATACTAGGCAAGGGCTGTACCACTAAACTATAGCCAATCCTGTAATTTACTTCTCTTATAATTTCTTTGGTTTATTAGGTAGCAACTTTGATTTCACTGACTTTTTGCTATTTCTTGCCCATTTTAAAATTAATTTCCATTATCCTCTTAATTATTTCCTTCCTTTACCTACTTTGTTTTTAATTTACTCTTTTCCCTAGCTTCTTAAGGTTGTATGTTAGATTGTTAATTTATACCCCTAAGTAAATAAACTTAGCTCTGAGCTCTAGCTATAGTCAGCTAATTTTTTGGATGTTATGATTCCATTGTAATTCAGTTAAATATTGGCTAATGCTCCTTGCAATTTCTTTGATCCATAGATTTTTTGAAGTGTGTTGTTTGATTTCCAAATATTTGAAAATTACCCAAATATATTCTTGTTATCTACATATACTTTAATTTTATTGTGACTGAAGAATATGCATCGTGTGGTTTTATTCTTTTAAATTCATTTTATGGCATAGAATATGATCAGTCTTGATTAATGTTTCCTATATATTTGAAAACTATGTATTCTGCTCTTAACAGTAGAATATAATTTTCAGCTAGATCAAGTTAGGTGAAGTTCTTCAGTAGTGTTGTATAGCCTTTCTGTATCTTTACTGACTCTCTACTTGTTCTTATCAATCATCAAGAGAGGAGAGTTGAAATCTTTAACTACAAATATGGATTTTTCTTTCTTCTTCTGGTTCTCTCAGTTTATGTTTTATATAATATGTCATATATGAAGATGTATTATTAATACATACAATTTTTGTTTTTAAAGGGAATTTATTTTATTAGTGTATTATAGTTAAACATAATATTGGTATTCATATTGACATGAAAGCATGGAATATATTTTTTTCCAATTTAGTCCCCAGTACTTTTCCTTTTCCTCCCCTTCTCTCATGCCCTGTTCTTTTCTCTCTACTATTCTTCCTTCTATTTACTTATAGTTTTTATTAGTATAAATTTTTACCTATTTATAGATACACATAAAGGTGAAATTCACTGTGGCATATTCATATATGTACATAGGATAGTTTGATCAATTTAATTCCACCATTCCTCCCATATCCCATTCTTTCTCTCTCTCCCCCCCCAATCCCCTTCCTCTATTCCACCGATCTCTCTTCTTATTTCATGCAGATTTCCCCTCCTTTCCCCCCTTATTTTGCTCTTACTTCTGCATATGAGAGAAAACATTTGACCCTTGATTTTTCTGAGTCTGGCTTATTTCACTTAACATGTTCTCCAGTTCCATCATTTACCGGAAAATGCCATAATTTCATTCTTCTTAGTGGCCAAGTCAAACTCCCTTATGTATACATACCGCATATTCTTAATTCATGATTCTGTTGATGGCCTCCTAGGCTGTTTTCATAACTTGGGCTGTTGTGAATTGCGCTGCTATAAACATTGATGTGGCTGTATAAATATAGTATGCTGATTTTAAAAAGTCTCTTATTTTAAAGTCACAATACACTCTCAGAAATATTCAAAAATAATGTAGAGAGGTTTGGGGTATTAATCGCTTAGCTTCCTCCAATAATAATATTTGCAGTACAATATCAAATCAAAGAAATTGACATTGCTAGAATCTATAGGCTATATTCATATTTCAACAGTTTTCAGTTTTTAATATGTGCTTATTTGTGTGTTTATATAATAATTCTATGAAAATTTACCACATATTCATATTTTTATAACTGGTACCACAATTAATTATAGGACTGTTCTATCACCAGAAGGAACTTTTTTATCCTACCCTTTCTCCTAATTTCTGGAAATCATTAATCTGTTCATAATCTCTATAATTTTGTAATGTTATATAAATGATGTAACAAGTATGTAACATTTTGAGACTGCATTTTTTTTCACTCAGTATAATGCCCTTAACATCTTTCAAAGTTTCTCTAGATACCAAGAATCTGCTCCTTTTCATTACTGAATAATATTTTTATTAATTAATCATTCACCTCTTGGAAGATGTTTGAGTAAGGCTGCTATGAACATTGTATACAAGTTTTTGTGGCATAAGTCTTGATTTCTGTGGCATATACGTCCAGGAGTGTAATTGCTGTATCATATGACAATGTATGGTTAGCTTTATAGAGACTATAAAACTTTTTTCCAGAGGATCCATTTTTCTTTTTTTGTTGTTTGTTTGTTTGTTTGTTTGTTTTTTTATTAGTTACACATGGCAGTACAATGATCTTGACAATTCATACATTTGAATCAAATGGGGTATAACTTCTCATTTTTCTGATTGTACAGGTTGCAGAATCACATTGGTCATACAGTCACCTATATGCATATAGCAATAATAATGTCTATTTTATTCTGCTGCCCTTCCTATCCCCCCTTCCCCTCCCATTTTTCATTTCCATCAATAGTGTGCAAGAGATCCATTTTCTGCACATTTCACCAGCATTTGGTATTGTCACTATTTTTTATCTTAGCTTTAAAAATAGATGTATGACATCTCACTGTGGTTTTAATTTGCATATTTACAGTGACTAGTGATGTTGAATATGTTTTCTTAGATTTTTTTTGTCATCCATATATTTTTTTCAGTGATAAGTCTGCTTTTTCTCTTTGGTCCACTTTCTAATTGGAATTTTGTGTTTGGGGGGGGGGTGGTCCTTGGGTTTGAACCCAAGTCCTCAAGCATGCTAGAAAAGTATTCTACTACTGAGCTACATCCCCAGCCATCTAATCAGAATTTTCAAATTGTTATAACTGTTGAGTTTAGGTAGTTCTTTGTATATTTTATTTTAGATATCCTTTGTCAGACATGGTTTGGAAGTACTTTCTTCTAGTCTATGGTTTACCTTTTCATCTTAACTAGGACTTTTTCAGAGCAAAAGTTTTAAATTTCAATAGAAGTTTAATGAATTTTTTTTCTCTTGTGAATTTATTTCTCTATAGATCATGCTTTTTAATGAATGTCAACATTCTGACTCTGTGTGTGTGTGTGTGTGTGTGTGTGTGTGTGTGTGTTGCTGGGGATTGAACCCAGGGCCTTGTGCATGCAAGGCAAGCACTATATGAACTGAGCCATATCCCCAGCCTGATAAATTGGCCTTTTTATCATTTTACCTTTATCCCTGATATTATATCTTATCCTAAGGCCTACCTTATTCTAATATTAACATTGCCACCTCAGCTTTCTTATAATCAGTTTTTGCATGATTTATCTTTTATAACCCTTTATACATGAAGTACATTTTCTATAGATGGGTATAGTTGGATGTTGCCTTTAGATTTATTTTGAAAATAACAGATTTTTAATTGGAACATGCAGACCATTTTCATGTAATGTAATATTGATATGATTGGGATTATTGTCTGTCATCTTGCATTTCATTTCCTCCTTATCCCATCTGTTGTTTAGTCCTTTTTTTCCATATTTCCCTGCCTTCTTTCAAATTAGTTGAGTATGATTTAGTATTTTATTCTGTGTCTGCTAATAGTTGATAAGAAGTCCTTTTTAATTCTGTGAGTGGTTGTTCTAGGGTTTATGGTTTATGATATGTAATCTTTAACTTATCACCATCTACCTTTAAATAATAGTTTATTCCTCCACATATAATGTGAATACCTTATAACAATTTAATTACCTTTTATTCCTCTGGTATTTTGTGATACTGTCACGCACTTTACTTCTACAAATATTAGAAGCCTATAATATGCTATTATTTTGGCTTTAAATCACAATTATATTTTAAAGAAATTAAAAGTGAAGTCATTTTTGTTGTTGTTGTTCTGGGAATTAGACCCAGTGTGCTTTACCACTGAGCCACATCCCCAATCTCCTTTGGAAAAAAAAATTTTTTTTTGAGACAGGGTCTTTCTAAGTTACTGAAGCCAGCCTTGAACTTGAGATCCTCTGTCTCAGCCTACAGATCTCTAAAATTACAGGCATGCACCACTGCACCCAGCAAAAGTGAACAGTCTTAACATTTAGCCTACATTTTTACCATTTCTTTCACTAATTTCTTGATGTTGATCCAAGTTTGCATCTGGTATCCTTTCTTTTCAGACTAATGAATTTCCTTTAATGTTTCTTTCTTTTTTTTTTTTTTCTTTTTGGTACCAGGGATTTTACTCAAGGGCACTTGACCACTGAGCCACATCCCAACCCTATTTTGTATTTTATTTAGAGACAGGGTGTCACTGAATTGCTTAGCACCTCATTGTTGCTTAGGCTGGATTGGAATTTGCAATCCTCCTGCCTCAGCCTCCCGAGCCCCAGGGATTACAGATGTATGCCACTGCAGCCCTTTAATATTTCTTATAGTGATGGTTTTCTGGTTGCAATGTTCTCAGATTTATGTTTGTCAAAAAAAAAAAATCTTTGGGGCTGAGGCTATGGCTCAGTGGTAGAGTGCTTGCCTAGCACACATGAGGCACTGGGTTCAAACCTCAGCACCACATTTTAAAAAATGAAATAAAGATATTATGTCCACCTACAACTAAAAAGTAAATATAAAAATCTTTATTTCACCTTAATTTGTTTAATTTTTTGTTGACAAGTAAAAGTTGTATACATTTCACTTATGATTTCATTTATGATACAACCTGATTTTGATGTGTGTATACATTGTAGAATGGCTAATCAAGCTATTTAATATATATATTACATACTTTTTCTGTTTGTGGTGAAAACTCCTAAAATTATTTCACTTTCATTTCATAAAGGATAATTTGCTCAGTATAGACTTCTAGGAAGACCTTTTTTTCTTATAGTACTTTAATTATGTTGTCTTTTCTCTTCTGCCTTATTTTCTTTCTGGTTAGAACTCTGCCATCTTATCTTCTTTCTCTGTATTTGATATTTTTTCCCCTTTGGCTACTTTTAAATTTTTCTCTGTCAATGATTTTCAAAAATTTGGTTGTGATGTACCTTGGTGTATTTTTCTTCATTGAGTATTTTGCTTCTTTGGGCTTATAATTTTCTTCAAATTTATGAAATTTAAAGCCATATTTATTCAAAATTTCAGATACACATACTCCTCCCCTGCAAGTATAGGACTCCAAAATCACTTGTTAAACTGCTTGATATTTCCCTCCAGGTCTCTGAGCTTCTGTTCTTGTCTGCCCCCACCCCCAATCATTTTTCTCCATGTGTTTCAGTTTGGATGATTCCATTGCTATGTGGTCAAATTCAGTTATCTCTTCAGTATCTAATATGCTGCTAATCTTATCCAGTGGCGTTTTCACTTCACTTCACATACTTGATTTTTTTCACTTTTAGGAGTTCCCTTTAATTCTTTCATTTCTCTCCAGGGGCTCTCCTCATTATCATCATGTTTTCCTTTACATCTTCAAACACATTTATAAAATCTCTTTTGAAGTACTTGTCTTTGGGGCTTGAGGGGTAGCTTAGTGATAGAGCATGTGTTGACACTTGCAAGACCCTGGCTTCAATCCCCAGCACAAAAATAAAAATAAAGTCCTTGTCTGCTTATTTTCTCACCTCTCCCATTTCTAGGTATAATTTTCTTTCTGGTTTGGGGTCACAATTTTCTGATTGTTTGTATTATAATGTTTTTATTGGATGACAGACATTTTTTATTTGTTTGGTACTGGGATTGTACTGTACAATGGGCACTGTACCACTGAGCTACATCCCCAGTCCTCTTTATTTTTTTTATTTTGAGACAACGTTTTGCTGAGATGCCCAGGTTGGCCTCAAACTTGCAATTCTCCTGTCTCATTCCTCCTGAGTAGCTGGGATTACAGTCATGCACCACTGTACCCTGCACGAGGTTTATTCTTAAACTACACTAAGACACAACTATAGTAACTTTTTCTGAAGGGTACACTACTGCTAAATTTTTACCTCCTTGCTCTGAGTATTCAGCACGGTTTCTTTATTCTGGCTGAGTGAAATTCAAATGGTCCCAGTCCCATGTCATCTCCAAGAATTCTTCAATGTATAGCTCTCTGGAGTTTGTTGTTTGCCCAGCTTTGAAGGAATGCCCATCTATGAATGCTCAGATTATTATTCAGCCAAAGACTCAAGGAGATCTCATCCAGATTTCTGGATTTATTTGTGTAGCTTCATTTTCTCGGTATTCTTCTGTTCAGAGATTCTGACTGCTTTAGTCTCTTCAAACTCGAATCTGTATCCGTCAACTCGACTAAACCTGTTGTTTTTCTTTAAATTCCTCTTTTCTGGCTCATGGTCTGAAAGTTGCTTCAAGGCAAAAAACTGGATATTCTAGTTTAGAGATCTTCATTTACTTTCCTTCTCTCTTGTGTTGTAGTCCTGTACTGACTTTTGAGCCAATGACTAGAAGTATTTTTTCACATATTTTGATCAGTTTCCTAATTGTTTACAGTGGTATAGCTAGTTCTACAAGGTTAAAAGAAAAAATTATATATCCTGAAAGTTATTGTTATGGTTTAGATATCAGATGTCCCCAAAAAACTCATGTGTGAGACAATACAAGAAACTTTAAAGGTAAAATGATTGGGTTATGAGAGCCTTAACCAAGTCAGTGCATTAATCCCCTGATAGGAATTAACTGGGTGGTAACAGAAAGAGACTATAGACTAAAGATAAAATATATAACCCGAATGCACACACCTCCCATGACCCACATCCTCCATCCATACACTACCTGCCTACAGTCTCTCTCTGCTTCCTGGTGTCATGGCCTGGGCCACTTTCCTCCACCATACTCCTCTGCCATGATGTTCTACCACACCTTGGACCCAGACAAATGGAGCCAACCACTGAGGACCGAGACCTCAGAAACTGTGAGCACCAAATAAACTTTTCCTCCTCTAAAATTGTTCTTATCAGGTGTTTCGGTCACAGCAGCAAAAAAGCTGACTAAAACAATCATTCTACATTAATATATAGGAATCTTCATTTTTTAAAATAGCTTCATAAAATTCCATTTATCACACACATATGACAATCTGTGATATAACCAGTCTGCATATAATCAGTCTATAATTTGTCATTTAGGCAGTGTCTAGTATTTTTGCAGTTACAAATAATGTTTCAATGAATAACCCAGTGTATATGTGTTTTTGTCATTTTTGAAGCACATATTCAGAATAAAGTCCTAATAATGTGATTATAGGGTATAAAGGGATATGGCATTTTGATAGATCTATTTCCTTCAATATAGGCTATACCATTTTGCATTCCTACAAACAAATGAGAATGCCTATTATCTCATAGTCTCATCTATGTGGTGTGTTGTCAAACATTTAAAACTTTTTGCCTATCTGATTAGTAAAAAAAGAAATCTCAACATAATTTTAATTAGAATCTCTCATGAATCTCTCATGAGGTTGATTAGGTTTTTATATATTTAAGAGCATATATATATGTATATATATGCTCTTAAGCCTATTTAACCTCATGAGAGATTCTAATATCTTATTGGTAGATTATATGTAATAGTGGGATTCATCATGCCATATTTGTAATGCACATAACATAACCTGGTCAATCTCATTACACAGTACCTTCCTTCTATTAGGTTTTTAAGTGTTTTGTCCTAAAATTATAAAATATTGCTTATATATTAGGGATATTATCTCTTTCCAAGATATATAAGTTGCAAATATTTTCTCCTACTATGTCATTGCCTTTTGATTATGCTTATGCCATTTTTTATGATGCAACATTTTCCTCCTTTTTTAATATTTATTTTTTAGTTGTAGTTGGACACAATACCCTTATTTCACTTTTATTTTTTTTTAATGTGGTGCTGAGGATCTAACCCAGGGCCTTGCACGTGCGAGGTGAGCGCTCTACCACTGAGCCACAACCCCAGCCCTCTCCTTTATTTTTATATGATCAAAGAATTGATCTTTTCTGGTATTTTAGTTAGGTTTTGAGTCAGAGTTAGAAAGCCTTTCCCCACTTTTAGGTTATAAGAACATTCATCGCTGTTTTCATCTAGTACTTATATGACTTTTGGTTTTTACATTTAAATTCCCAATATATTTAAAGTTTATTCCTGCATGGGCGGAGGTTTGGATCTAAGTTTGTTTTTTCTAAATGGCTATCCATTATCTCAACACTATTTATTAGAAGCTTCATCTTTGTCCCAGTGACATGAGATAGCATCTTTATCATGTACTAAAATTCTGTAATGCCAGAAAATTTTAATGATCAGAAAGTTATATTTTTTCTTCTTCAAAGTTATCAGTATATAATGAATTACTTAATTTAATTTTATTTTTTTTATTGGTTGTTCACAACATTACAAAGCTCTTGACATATCATACTTCATACATTAGATTGAAGTGGGTTATGAACCCCCAATTTTACCCCAAATGCAGATTGCAGAATCACGTCGGTTACACATCCACTCTTTTACATAATGCCCTATTAGTAATTGTTGTATTCTGCTACCTTTCCTATCCCCCACTATCCCCCCTCCCCTCCCCTCCCTTCTTCTCTCTCTACCCCATCTACTGTGAATTACTTAATTTTAAAAAATAAATAACTTAAACATACAAGACTACTCATTTGGTGAGAAAATAATAATTTAGATAACAATGTAATAGCAACATGCTGGGACAAAATTAAAGCAAATTTTATCTCTTTGAGAAGAATTTTGGTCTCTTGGAAGATATTCATGTGGACAAATTTAGCAATAATTTTGCAGTAGTTTCCTGATACATTTAAGCTTTGTGATGTAATAAACAGTAAGAGAGTAATGTGATCAAGACTAGAAAATAGCACATGGGAAAAATTATAAACATCTTTTTTCTTAAGTTTTTTACCTCTAAAATCATTGTTGCTCCAAAATATTTTGATGTGATGATTTCTTATTATTCAAAGATTAGATAGGATGGAGAGCTTATAAAACAACTTTTTTTTTTTCCAGTATTGGGAATTGACCCAAGGCCGTGCACATGCTAGGCAAGTACTATCACTGAGCCACACCTCTAGCCCTTAAAACTTATTCTTAAAATTCACAGATCATCTGTTCAAATCAAAGAATTAAAGTGTGAAAAAATATCCATGTAAACTTCAGATAAATATTTAAGGCTAAACCAGATTCTTCACCAAATCCCTGAATCTCCCACCTAAGTATATATTTGTTTGCTAATAAGATTATCTTTATGTTCCATTTTTCCTCAGATGATTCCTTCATTTATCCTTAGAATGCTCTTCAAATAGATAAACCAAATTGAAAGATTACTAGATGATATTTAGGATTTTAAAGAGTATTATGTATAATTTTTCTTGAGTGCAATATTGAATAGGATTTTCTGATATTACTGATCCTATGGGAATAATATCAGGTAATTAGGCAATTACTCAGTGTTAAAAATTAATATCAGGTAATATTTATTGAGAGTTTCCCCTGTTCCAGGCAGGGCCATCTTCATGGACATGTGACCTGTGCAGTTACACAGGCTCCACACTTAGATGGGGACCCATGCTTGGAAATCACCTGTTCTTGGGTTAATGCTCTACTGTAGCATCTTGAAATTCTTAGTACTTTTTAACAAAAACAAACAAACAAACAAAACTCTCTATTTTTATTCTGCATTAGCCCCACAAATCATATAGCTAGTCTGAGTGCCAAGCAATAAAAATAAATTAAATAAATAATTTAATGTAGATTCTTTTAAAATAAGCCTCACATTTCTACATGTGTGAAATGGATCTTAGAGAGCAAAAGAGGAAGTAAGAATATCAAAGAGAAAGCTCTCACAATGTTTAAGGTGGCTTTGACTCAAGTGGTGGCAGTAGACAGGGAACGTAATTGATGGTTTCAAAATATATTTTGGAGGTAGTAAGCATTGACATGGATTGGTGATGAATTGGACATGGGGTTGAGATGTTTAAAATGATTTCTGAATTTCTGATTGGACTAGAGGATGAGGAAGTTTAGAGAAAACAGATTTTAGGGAATAGTCAAAAGCTGGATTTGACATTTAGATCTCTCTCTCTCTCTCTCTCTCTCTCCCTCTCCCTCTCTCCCTCTCTCCCTCTCTCCCTCTCTCCCTCTCTCCTCTCTCCTCTCTCCCTCTCTCTTCCTCTCTCTCCCTCCATCCCTCCAACCCCCTCTTTCTTTCTCTTTATTTCTTTCTAACCTGGGGCTCAAACCCAGGGGGCCTTTGCTTTTCCTAGGTAAATGATCTACCACTGAGCTACATCCCCAACTTCTTTTTCTAATAAAAGGTATATTTACCTAGAACCATTCAGAATGTCAAGAAAACAGCTACAGCTTTTTTTTTCCTTCAATTACAGAGTGGTTCAGTTAGCAAAACAATTATTCATATAAACTACATCAGAGATAACTGAAGATGGAAGAACTACCATCCCCATATTTAAGTAATTTTTGCTGTGTACCAACAAGACCCTGCTTTAAATACCCATGACCATTTACAGCCCCCATATTATATCAGGCAAAGTTTATGATTATTGGAAATACCATCAGGACAGGGCAATCAAAAGACACATTCAGCCAAGTGTGGTGGCATACCCCTATAATTCCAAATACTTAGGGGGCTGAAGCCAGCCTCAGCAAGTTAGCAATACCCCGTCTATGAATGAATGAATGAATGAACGAATGAACAAACAAACAAATGTCTGGGGATATAGTTCAGTGGTAGGGTACCCTTGGGTTCAATCCCCAACACACACCACACACACACACATAACACATTCAGTAGTGTATTAACTGTACAAAATAAACATTGCAGAGTTTAAAAACAAATCTTAGCCTCATATTTCACATTTCAAAATTTTTCTCTAAAAGGAGTAAGTTGTGTACAGGGGGCTTAAATGCTTTGTAGATAAGTAAAAAAGTATGATAGAACTTTCATCATCATTTTTCTCTCCTCATCTTCCTTCTCTTAACTTTTTTTTAAGTTTTTAGCCTTTATGATCCCCTTTTGTGCAGTATTAGACTTTTATTTAGCCTTGTATGAAACAATATCCTTTCCACATTTTTCCTTCAACTTAAAGACCTTCTTTTCATAAAGCTATTCGTCCTCTATCTGCAGCAGTGTTTGCCGCAGTCTTGGCTGGGCACAGAATCATGAGCCACTCACACCTTGTAGATTCAAACAGCAATTCTTTATTCCCGAACTCACACCGGCCTCTACACACACGTTCTGGGGAAATCCCAGTTCTGCTGCCACCCAATTCACCTACTCCACGAGGCTTTCTTTTCCAATACTTTCTGAATCTCACGAGAACTCAACGGGAACTCAAGGATCAGGCGTGCCTGAGGCAGCAAGATACACCCTATCCCCCCCCCCCCCCTGCAGGGTACACCTTAAACCTGGAACTTCCCTAAACCCAAGTTGTCTTAAACTGGGAACGCCCTAAGGAGCGGGATACTTCCTAAAACCTGCAGGATACACCCTAAACCTGGATCCACCCTGGTCCTTGAGCAGGGTCACCTTTCTCAAACACACATGCAATGTCACAGCGAATTTCCAAGGCAAGTCCATTTAACATGGGGTACGCTGGCAAGGAAATTTCGATGCGTCATTCCTACTTGGCAATGGCCCTCAGCAAGTGTTATTCCATATCTTTCCCAGTTTCTTTGCAAGATCTTTAATGGACAGGTCAGGATGTTCCCCTTTGATTTTGGGGTGATATTCAGAAAAAATATGAAGGCTGAAGCTTTGGGGGTGTATTGGAAACATTGAACTTCTTCCCCCTCCTTTTTATAGGGAACTAGATTTTCATTTCTCTTTTATACAGGCCTTGTCTACCTTTGCCCTGTCTTCAACATTTCCTTTCTCTTTAGCAGATGTGGTCTTCCACCTAAACATTTTTTAGAAAGTCTGAGAAGTTGACCTAAGCATCTGGGTGCTTCTTGTGCTCTCTTAGCAAGTTTGCACAAAGAACGCATGTGAGGACACTTTGCCTCTCAGCTTCTCAGGATCTCCTCTGCCTATGTGTAGTTATTTTTCCTCAGTGAGGCACAGAGTTGCTTAGTGCCCCTCTGACTCTCACTTGCCCCAGAGCCATCTCTATAGAGTTCAATGTACTGCAATGGCTGTCTGTAATTCCTCTTTAATAAAATTTCTATAAAATACAAAGCCATGGGGCTGGGAATATAATTCAATTCTACAGTACTTGCCTTGCATGCATGAGGCTTTGATTTGATCCCCAGTGTGCACATGTGCACACGCACACACACACACACACACACACACACACACACAAAGTGCCTACTGGGCTAAATAACAGGGATACAAGTTGTCACAAAATGCCATAGTCCCTGTACTGGAGTTTGTTTGTGGAAAAGTCAGGCATTATTCTTAAACAAAAAATAATTATATGATTTTAAATTGTACTAAGTTCAATGGGGAAAAAAAAGGTGTGAGAGAATGCAACAAAGGATCCTGGTTTTAACTTAGGCCTACTAGAAGACTTCTATTGGGAAATAACATTTGAACTGACCTGAAAATTTTTTTAAATTAACAAAGCAGAGGAAAAAAGGTGAAACAAGCTTTCCTGGGAGAAGAACAGTCCATCAGAAGGCTTCCTTGGGTTATGATCATACTGAAAGCAGTGAAATGGAATATGGTGAAGGAGGGAAAAGACATGGAAATTTGGATACTATGCAGAGGATTTGTTTTTGTTTTTTGGTTGTTTTTTTTTTTTTTTTTTTTTTTCAGAAAAGCTCATATTGTTCAACATTAGCAGGCAGAAGGAATAGGAAAAAAAATAAAAGTGAGGCTATCACAGAAAAGCCAATTTATTATATTAATTAGGTTTTATGAGATATTATACATCATATATTAATGGTCTCATCAATAATGATTCCCATCTATAATCAACATTTCAAAAAATGGAAGTTTTGGGGCTGGGGTTGTGGCTCAGTGGTAGAGCACTAGCCTCACACATGTGAGGTACTGGGTTCAATCCTCAGCACAACGTAAAAATAAGTAAAGATATTGTGTCCATCTACAACTAAAAATTTTTTTTAAAAATGTAAGTTTTATACAGATATATATATATATATATATAAACAATATGTTGCTTATTCTTTAATTTCTAAATCATACTCACTTACACACTGACTGCCTGAAATATAACATTATTTTATGACAAGGCAGAATATCTACATTATCTCAACTATGCAAAAAGAAAACAGGTCCAAAATAGTGTGAAGGGACTTCCTTAGTTAAAACTGCAAAACTAAGTATATTGGGCTGGAGATATAACTCAGTTGGTAGAGTACCTGCCTCACATGTACAAAGCCCTGGGTTCAAACCCCAGCATCACAAAAAAAAAAAAAAAAGAAGAAAAAGAAAACAGTATATTTATAAATATATATTTAAATCCCTGCATTTCCATTCCATTTTTCTTTTTGGGGGGGAGCATGGGGGCTAAATTTTATATAGATAATATCTGCTCTTATATTTCCACTCATATTAAAGACATCACTACCCTGTCACTCAAGCCAAACCTCCTCTCCTTTACCAGCCCCCCACCTCTAATCATCAAGTGTTAACAAGACATCTTCCTAAATTTCTCTGGAGTGGATCTCTTCCTTAGTTTCCTTTTGCAAGTCCATTTCTTCATGAGTCTGTTATGTGAGATTTTAATTGCTCTGTCACAGTTTTCTCTTCTTCAGCCAGTGGTGACAGCTCCAGATCTGTTTGCTTTTGTAGTTCTTGTATCATGGTCATAGTCTTATTCAAAGTAGCATAAATGCAGCTCTTAGTCTCTTTCTGCTCAACAGCAACTGGTTTAAAACGTGCATATAAAGATTGATAGCAGTGGGCTGGGGATGTGGCTCAAGCGGTAGCGCGCTCGCCTGGCATGCGTGCGGCCCGGGTTCGATCCTCAGCACCACATACAAACAAAGATGTTGTGTCCGCCGAGAACTAAAAAATAAATATTAAAAATTCTCTCTCACTCTCTCTCCTCTCTCACTCTCTCTAAAAAAAAAATAAATAAAAAATAAATACTTATTTAAAAAAAAAAAAGATTGATAGCAGAGACTTCATCACTGACAATTCCTTTAGATATAGTAACTGGATTTTTCGGCCTGCTGAATCAGGATGATTTGTCTTGATTTCATATTCCAGTCTATACTGAATGTAATCCAGATCAGAGTCGGCCTTCTGGAACCCAAAACTTATATACTTCAATGCTCACGGCCATTTCATTCATAACAGTCAAAACATGGAGACCGAAAGTCCAAAATCATCAGTTCAAGCTTATCAACCCCCGCCTCCATGTTGAATAGTTCGAGGATTTGGTATTTTATTTCAAGAGCAGTACAACCTACCGAGGAGCAGCTGGAAGATTATAGGATCCAATTAAAATTTCAGAACATTCACCTTAGCTACTGTGGAGAATAAGTCCCAGAAGTTTCTACTGGTTTATGAAGAGGTCTTACAAAAATTATGGGCCTTATTATCAATGGGAAAACTGCTTAAATTTTTAAAGCTGTTTTTCACAAGGTACAATGTGCATGCTTGTAATCCCAGCAACTTGGTAGGTTGAGGCAGGAGGATTGCAAGTTTGAAACCAGCCTTAGCAACTTAGATCCTGTCTCAAAATAAAAAAGGGCTGGGATGTGGCTTAGTGTTTAAGTGTCCCTGGCACTATTATCTACAGATATCTATCTTTAAATAAAAAATAGCAGTTTTTCAAAAATCCAGATTGTGAATTAATTAATGGTAAATGGAAGAAAAAGAGATTGATAAATTAGTATAACCCACTGAATAACACTAGATTAGTGCTTCTCAAACTTTAAGGTTTTCAAATCACCTAGGTATTTTGTCAAAATGTAAATTCTGCCTCAGTAGGTCTAGAAAGAACATTTCCTCATTTCTAAAAAATTCTTGATACCTATGCCATTGGTTCTCAAACTGAGAGTAACACATGACTGGGTTATATTTAAAATTTTTATTGATTCTTTTTAGTTATACATGACAGTAGAACCCATTTTGACATAATTATACAAACATGAAATATATCTTGTTCTAACTCAAGACTCCATGAAATTCTGATATATTCTGTCTTCTAATGCCTATCAGGCTTCGGAGTGGTCTGGCCAATTGTGAACTTATGCATTTGAAATTTGGGGTTTTAGCTGGGCACAGTGACATAGGCCTATAATTCTGGCAACTCAGGAGGCTAAAGCAGGAGGATTACAAGTTTGAGGCCAGCCTCAGCAATTTATCAAGACACAGAAATTTTGTGATACCATGTCCAGAAATAAAAAATAAAATTTAAAAAGGACTAGGGTGGGGATGTAGCTCAATGGTAAAGCATCCCTGGGTTCAATCCCCAGTACCAAAAAAAAAGGGGGGGGGTGAGAGCGGGTGGAGAAGGATTCTTAAGAGATAAATTGAAGTGTTGAGGATATGATGAAACAGATCACATGGCTTCTCGTCTCATCAGAAAATATATAAACTTACTACCTATCTGTATATCTAACCTATCTGCCTACTTCTTGTTCAAGATTCAGTTACACTTCCTAAAACAATCAAGTGATGCCCAAGACAAGTATATAGGAAGAGTATGCGGCTCTAAAACTTTACATTGAGCATCTAGTGGGGTGCTTTGCATCATGAATTGAGGTAAATTCTGTACCAGGCACTTGACCTGTCTTATTAATTTAATAGGATAGGAATCCAGGAACCCTTAGAGGTTTGTTTCTTATCCAAGGCATACAGCTCAACTCTGACTTATTTCATAATTGATTCTCTTATTCATTATCCTGAGAATTGCTATTTTGTTTGGTAACTATAACCCTAAATGTAGAAAATTCAGGGCTCTTTATTCTGTGGCTAAAGCCTTTAGTTTTCTCTAAACAGTTTGTGGAACTTGGCTGCCATTATCTCAATCATTTTATAAAGGTCCTAGATGGTATACAGACCTGGCTTTTTCTTTTTCTTCTCTCTCTCTCTCTCTCTCTCTCTCTCTCTCTCTCTCTCTCTCCCCTCCCTCTCCCTCTCCCTCTCCCTCTCCCTCTCTCCCTCCCCCCCCTCTCTCTCTGTGTGTGTGTGTGTGTGTGTGTGTGTGTGTGTGTGTGTGTGTGTGTTAATATTCACTAGCAATATAACTTCTCCTTGTGGCATAGGAACCCAAGATCTCAAGAAAAGAGTTGATCAAGAGAAATGTTTGAGAGATTGTGTTCTAACCAATGAGATTATGCTCCTTGGCAAAGACAGGGTAGGGAAATTTCACGTTGCTTTCTAGTCAAGAAATGAAAGCTGAATGATGACATCCAGTTTTAAAAGAAATAAAATCTGAATTTTATTTTAAAATTTTATAAGGCAGTGAAACCAAACAGCATTTCTGCTCCTCTTGATTTGCTTGATGAGGAAGTTACAGGGAACTCTACAGTTCATTTAAAAAGAAAACTGATTTTATTTTTCTTGTTTGGTGCTGGGGCTCCAACCAAGGGGCCTCATTCATGAGAGGCAAGCACTCTACCACTGAGCTGTACCCCCAACCTATAAAACTGAAATGATTAACATCTCCACAGAAATACTAAATTCCTTTTACAAGTAGGGTCCAGCTATTTATCTGTCCTCTAACCAAGTTTGTTGGCGTCTTTACCCACACAAAGTTGTGTAGATTGTGGTTTGGTTTGATCTCTCTTCTTGTGGTCAAAGAAAGAGATAAAAACGTGTTTAGTAGGTTCTGATTTGGCTTGGAGACTCGCAGAACAGCTAGCTTCACCGTCGCGTGGTTGGCTTTCCAGGCTGTGGTAGGACTTCCGTCAGTACCGACAGTACAAGGCGCTCTGGCCGGAAACTCTGGAAGGCCGCCAAAGAAAAGTGAAGTTCCTGGCGCTAGCGCGAGTCTTGCTCCGAGAGCCCCGCGCTAGCGCATTCTTCGTGCAGTTATTGGCTGGGACTCTGTGTGCCGCTGTCGGCCAATGAAGTCGCTGGAGATCTGGCCCCGGCCCGTCCCCTTTCTGCGCCCCGGGATGAGGCAGAGGCTGAACAGCCGGCGAGCAAATCGGCGGCACCCAGAAAGCCATGTCCGACTCGGCGCCTAGCGCCCAAGCGCTAACCCGCTGAAAGTTTCTCAGCGAAATCGTCGGGACGATCTGGAACCCGCTGAGAGGAACTGCTTTTGAGTGAGATGGTCCCAGAGGCCTGGAGGAGCGGACTGGTAAGCACCGGGAGAGTGGTAGGAGTTTTGCTTCTGCTCGGTGCCTTGAACAAGGCTTCCACCATCATTCACTATGAGATCCTGGAGGAAAGAGAAAAGGGTTTCACTGTGGGTAACGTGGTCGCAGACCTTGGTTTGGATCTGGGCAGTCTGTCAGCCCGCAGGCTCCGGGTGGTGTCCGGAGCAAGCCGTAGGTTCTTTGAGGTGAACTGGGAGACGGGAGAGATGTTCGTGAACGACCGTCTGGATCGAGAGGAGCTATGTGGGACACTGCCCTCCTGCACTGTAACTCTGGAGTTGGTGGTGGAGAGCCCTCTGGAGCTGTTCAGCGCGGAAGTGGTGATCCAGGACATCAACGACAACAATCCCGCTTTCCCTACCGGGGAAATGAAATTGGAGATTAGCGAGGCTATGGCGCCAGGGACGCGCTTTCCGCTCGAGAGCGCGCACGATCCCGATGTAGGAAGCAACTCTTTACAAACCTATGAACTGAGCCATAACGAATACTTTGCGCTTCGCGTGCAGACGCGGGAGGACGGAACCAAGTATGCTGAACTGGTGCTGGAGCACTCCCTGGACCGAGAACGAGAGCCAAGCCTCCAGTTGGTGCTGACGGCGTTGGACGGAGGAATCCCAGCTCGCTCCACTAGCCTTCCTATTCGCATCACCGTGCTGGATGCGAATGACAATGCGCCTGCCTTCAATCAGTCCTTGTACAGGGCGCGCGTCCCGGAGGATGCACCCCCTGGCACTCGCGTTGCTCAAGTTCTTGCAACGGATCTGGATGAAGGCCTCAACGGTGAAATCGTTTACTCCTTCGGCAGCCACAACCGGGCTGGCGTGCGGGAACTATTTGCTTTAGACCTTGTAACTGGGGTACTAACAATTAAGGGTCGACTGGACTTCGAAGACACAAAACTCCACGAGATTTACATCCAGGCCAAAGACAAGGGCGCCAATCCCGAAGGAGCACATTGCAAAGTATTGGTAGAGGTGGTGGACGTGAATGACAATGCTCCAGAGATCACAGTCACCTCCGTGTACAGCCCAGTCCCTGAGGATGCCCCCCTGGGGACTGTCATAGCTTTGCTCAGTGTAACTGATCTGGACGCTGGTGAGAACGGGCTGGTGACTTGCGAGGTTCCACCAGGTCTTCCCTTCAGTCTTACTTCTTCCCTCAAGAATTATTTCACTTTAAAAACCAGTGCAGTCCTGGATCGGGAGACAGCGCCAGAATACAACCTCAGCATCACCGCTCGGGATGCGGGATCACCTTCTCTCTCAGCCCTGTCGACAGTGCGGGTTCAAGTGTCCGACGTCAACGACAACCCTCCACAATCTTCCCAATCTTCCTACGACGTTTATGTTGAAGAAAATAATCTTCCTGGGGTTCCAATACTAAACCTAAGCGTCTGGGACCCCGACGCCCCACAGAATGCTCGCCTTTCCTTCTTTCTCTTTGAGCAAGGCGCTGAAACCGGGCTAGTGGGTCATTATTTCACGATAAATCGTGACAGTGGCGTCTTGTCATCTTTAGTGCCCCTGGATTACGAAGATAGGCGGGAGTTTGAGTTAACAGCTCATATCAGTGACGGGGGCACCCCGGTCCTGACCACCAACATCAGTGTGAACATCTTTGTTACTGATCGCAATGACAACGCCCCCCAGGTCCTCTACCCCCGGCCTGGCCAGAATTCGGTGGAGATGTTGTCTCGAGGTACCGCTGCAGGCCACGTGGTCTCGCGGGTGGTAGGCTGGGATGCGGATGCAGGGCACAATGCCTGGCTCTCCTACAGCCTCTTGGGAGCCCCCAACCAGAGCCTTTTTGCTGTGGGACTTCACACAGGTCAAGTCAGTACTGCTCGCCCAGTCCAGGACACGGATTCGCCCAGGCAGACCCTCACGGTCTTGATCACAGACAATGGAGAGCCATCGCTATCCACTACCGCTACCCTGACTGTGTCGGTAACTGAGGAATCTCCAGAAGCCAGGGCCGAGTTCCCCTCCGGCTCTGCTCCCCGGGAGCAGAATAAAAACCTCACCTTTTACCTACTTCTTTCTCTAATCTTGGTCTCTGTGGGGTTCGTAGTCACAGTGTTGGGAGTTATCATATTCAAAGTTTACAAGTGGAAGCAGTCTCGGGACCTATACCGAGCCCCAGTGAGCTCCCTGTACCGAACACCGGGGACCTCTTTGCACGCGGACGCCGTGCGGGGAGGTCTGATGCCACCGCACCTTTACCATCAGGTGTACCTCACCACTGACTCGCGGCGCAGCGACCCGCTGCTGAAGAAACCTGGTGCTGCCAGCCCGCTGGCCAGCCGCCAAAACACTCTACGAAGTTGCGATCCCGTGTTCTATAGGCAGGTGTTGGGGGCAGAGAGCGCCCCTCCTGGACAGGTAAGAGCTAGCAGGTCATGCCTGAAATGTTTTGTTTTGGTTTTGTTTCCTGCACCATGTTTGGGAAGGTTTGGATTGGGGCTGTTTTAAACGATGAAGACGCTTTTCTCATTATGTGTACACACTTTCATCTGGTCCTTCCTAGATCAAACTTAGTGCCTTTGGGAGGAAGTCAGCCATTAGAATGTGATTTGTAGTTCCATTTCAGGGTGAAGTTATTTGCCTCCTCTGTGGACCAAATTTACACCCTCAACCCTCAATTACCATCACAACTAAGCAATCTTGCTATTATGCACCTGAGCTATAATCTAACATCTCAGCACTCCAAATTTAGCTTGGCATCATTTGTTTTGGGAAACACCTGCTGGATACCTCTAACCAGTGGCAGCTGATAGCAATACAATATACCTCATTTGTCCTTTTCAAATGATGGCTATATCTGCATCAAAACTAAAGTTTCTTTGATAACTTTCATTTGCCAACACAGATCCTCTATCTCATTCTCAGATAATTATCTATGAATGAAATAAAATTCTAGGCATCCTTTAAATTCATTTTAAGCATGCTACTGAAAATAATGGGTGTGTTATTTGCCCCATAATTTTATGTTATAACAGTAACACATGAGCACTGTAGGGAATATAGAAAATACAAAAAGAGTAAAATTTTAAAGTAACTATAATCCCCAAACCCAAAGATAATCACTGCTAATTATAAAAGTAATGATTTATTTTGGAAAAAATCCAGAAAGAATATAGAGTACAAATGTGCCTCTACTGTTATTCCTACCCCCTCTAGCATTATTTTTCTTAAGTATACATATAATGTGAAAGGTAGATGAACTCATTTCCTTAGAAGGATAAAGCATTCATTCATTCATGCTGGCATGCTTATGACTACAGGGCCTTTGCCTTGGAGAGAAACCTACACAAACTCTCAATTGTGGGAGACCTCTGTTATTTTGTCATTAAGTGCATTATTTTGTTACTAAGTATAATGATACTATCAAATCTTGAATTTGGCAGTTAGACAAGGCTTTTACCATAGGAGTCCTTGACCAAGTTACTTACTCTCCCCTTTAAGCCTCTTTCTCATGTGCAAAAAATAACATGGGTTTTATAGGACTAAAGCATAATATGATGCACTGTATGTAAAGTGTTTAGCACAGTGCCTGGCATGTCACAGCTATTAAAAAATTACTAGTTATTTCTATTACTACTTTTATTCTTCACCCACTCAAAATTCTTAAACATACTTTTGACATGAGCAAATATGAGGAGAGCCTATAATAACAAAGTAGAATCATATATGGAAAGGCTAAGAAAGGATGAAAGCCAGATAGAAGCACCTGCTGCTCTTCTGATCATCCTAAAAACAACTGGCATTTTCCCTAAAACAGTGTTCTCAAACTTGGGTGCACCTTAGGATCAAATAGGGATCTTGTAAAAATTCTAAATCCCAAGTCACATCCCAGACACAATTTCTGGGGGTGGGGCACAGACATTAGTATCTTTTTAGTATTTTCAGGTGATTCTAATGTATGAACACTGAAAACCACTGCCCTAGAATCTGCCAGTTCATCATTTGCATATTTATGAAGCAAAATGTCATTCTGGTATTCACAGAAACAGGAAGCAGCTATATTGAGTCAGTTCCAACTTAAAAAAATACTCTAATGACATTTCCCAACTTTTGATTATTATATAGGATAGCTCTAGAAGAGCACTATAGGAAAGACATAAGATGATATTTCAGTTATCTAAATAGAAAATCTCCCTAAGCCACTAGTACCTGGGCCATTTGGGTTTCTTTTGGGTGTGACAAAAATTTTTCAGCATCAGATAGTGTTAATGATTGCATCAACTTGGTGTAGTTGAATATACTAAAAACCATCAAATTGGACCCTTTAAAATGTGAACTGTATGGTATGTCAACTATATCTCAAAAAACCTGTTTTAAAAAAGTGCACAGGTGGGGCTGGGAAAGTAACTCAGTGCCTAGCATACAGGAGGCCCTGGCTTTGATTTTCAGCACTACAGAAAAAAAAAAAAAAAAAAAAAAAACAGAAAAACAGAATCTGGAGATGGGAGTATCAAATATCTGGCATAAAAATGTTAAGAGTATGTTGTATTAAAGTGTTGTGATGCTCCAATTCTAGTAAAACAGGCTGGGCTTTTTAAAATGTGAAATTGCAAGTATAGTACTATATATACTAATTGTTTAGCTTCAGACAAATCTCTTGAGCTCTCAACTACATTTTTTCATCTATAAAGATAATACTTACTTAACAAATATTCAATAAATATTCATTGAGTTGATAAATGCTAATATTCACCATTTTATTATCACCCCTGTGTGTTAGACTCTGTAAAAGATCAAAGGACACTGTCTGCCCTTATGGTACACAGAACACCACAGGAGACAAACAAGATAAAAGGAAAGAAAATGGGTTCTGAATTACACAAGAAGCAGTGGCCTCAAAGAGGAAGAAATACCTAAGTCAGCCTGAGAAATCAGAAAAACTTCATAGAGGCAGTCATGATGCTTGAGCCAAGAACTGAAAGATGAGTAGTAGCTTATCAAATAGTAAAGGGGAAATGGGTCAGGAAGGAGCCTTTGCAGGAAATTCCATGTGTGAGATAAGAGTATTTTACTATTGTTGTACTATAAAGCACGTGTGTAAAACAGTCTTTGCAGGCCATGAAGTGAAGCAAGTAGGCAGGAATACCTGGATTACCTTTTAACTGTGCCAAGGGATTTTCATTTTATTCACTATAGATGATAGTCAATTTGAACTGATACACACACACACACACACACACACACACACACACACACACACACGATGTCATCAGGATCTTCTGTTTGCTTGCTTTAGAGAGATTATTCTGGTAGTCATAAGTGAAATACATTGGAGACATTGGGAAGAGAGACAAAGGCTATTGCAGTACTTGAGAGGATTGATAAATGCTTGAACCAGCACAGTGGCAGGGCAGACTACACTAAAATGACTACAATAAAATCATCAGAACTTGTTGACTGACATGATATAGGAAGAGAGGGATGGGAATGAGTCAAGAATGACCTCCCCCCACCCGCTACACAGAAACTCCTTGAATTCTAAGGTAGCTGGCTGAATGATGATGCCACTTACTGAGATAGTGAATTCTGGCATAAACACTTTGGTAGACCAAGATGTTTTACATCTCCGTAATTCCCATGGGAAGAGACTTAAGGGGTGTGTGTGTGTGTGTGTGTGTGTGTGTGTCAGGGCTTGTTTTATTTTGTTTTTATATAAGAATACAGATGCCAGATCCCTTTCTTTGTGACTAGAATGTCAATTGCTGGCCTCACCATAGTAAAAAAATATATATTCCTGAAAATCAAAGGTTTGGGGGAAATGAGGGGATTGTAAGAACACCGTTTTTTTTTTTTTTGTTTGTTTGTTTGTTTTTGTTTTTGTTTTTTTTGTTTGTTTGTTTGTTTTCTGGTTTTGGCTGCCTGTAGTAACCTAGTTAAGAATTTGGATGAATTAACATATATCATGTCCAGATCAAGTTGCATTTTTCTCTGTGCTCTGATGCGTTTGCCACTCAGATTACAGTTTGGAGGTACCTACAGTTTAAAATTTATTGTGTTTCTGCTCTTGTGCAAAGGTAGTAGCCAAGCTGCTAGGAGGTCTGGATGACCGAGGGGGTGGGGTGAGATCAAGTCTCCAGCTACAAGAGGTCCCCTGGGGCTAAGTGAAAAGCTTGCTCTTTTGAAATGGTCTCTGTTGGTAATTAACAACATATCAAGAACACCACTGGTGTCAAATAAAGAGGATTTGTAGGCACAATGCTGTTGGTGGCTGATCCCAATTATTCAAGAAAGCTGTTGAATCTGTGAACATTAGCATTCTGCCAGGTAATGAGATCTAGTCCTTTATACCTCCCAGACTCTGCTGATTCTTACAGTTTGGGAAAGTCTCCCTCTCCTGGCTTCCACCACCCTGTTCCCATACTGTCCTTGAAATCAATGAATGGTAATTTAGTGTATTACTAGCAAATGTCTGAATAAGAGTGGTTTGTTTTGTGCCGCACCTCCTGTTACAATCAAAACGTGTGCTGCATAAATTTAATTGGCCACATTAATGTGTAAGCCTTTTTTGCAAAGGGATGGATATGGTTCTGAATAATCTGCAGAGGGCCAGAGTTTTGAGTATATGGCAGTGCTTTTAATTAGCTGTTGTTCTAACACAATCAGATTGGGACAGAAGCTACTCATTTAGGATATTGGTTGATGACAACACTGGCTTGAATAAAGTGACCAATCTCAAATGGCTACTTGCTCAGTGGGCTGCAGGTTGCTAGGGCTCAGGCTGTCGCTGTTTTCCCCGCCGAAAAGGGGCGGGGTGAGTAGGTTGTTGGGGAGGGGGAATACGTATATGTTGTTTGCTTCTCCAAAGAGGTAATGATCCATGAAATAAATACCTTTGAGCAGGAGGAAGGTGAAAAGATAAGTTGGGGGTTATTTTATTATTTTGTGGGGTTTGGGGGGGTTTGGTTTTTTTTTTCTTCCAATGCTGCGACGCATTAACCCTGCTGCTATTAGGATGTTCTCTGCTCAGCCTATTGGCTGAGCCCAGGAGCCGCTGTCTGCCAATCCGGTGTTGAAAGGCAGACAAATCTACCCCGCCACCAGCAAAAACGGCGCGTAACCCTTGCAGTGCCGGCCAAGCCGCGCCAGAACTGGCCGGGGGGGAAAGGGAGATAGGTGTCTCCAGCTGCTGTGGATGTTTGGGGCGGGTCAGCTTCTTCTGCTTCCCAGGACCAAGTAGAGAATTAGCGGGTGGCAGCAATGCTCTGCAAGGTGAGAAGCTGGGTAGAACTCGGGTGGGGGGCTACCCTTTTGTTCCTCTTTTGCCACCTGGGTTACGTTTGTGGGCAGATCCGCTACCCGGTCCCAGAGGAGTCACAGGAAGGGACTTTTGTAGGGAATGTCGCCCAAGATTTCCTGCTGGATACAGAGAGTCTGTCAGCTCGCAGGCTGCAGGTCGCTGGAGAGGTGAACCAAAGACACTTCCGTGTGGATTTGGACAGCGGAGCCCTGCTAATCAAGAATCCAATAGATCGAGAGGCACTGTGTGGGCTCAGTGCCAGCTGTATCGTGCCCCTGGAGTTTGTAACCGAAGGGCCTTTGGAAATGTACCGAGCAGAGGTAGAGATCGTAGATGTGAATGATCACGCCCCCCGATTTCCGCGGCAGCAGCTGGACTTGGAAATCGGGGAGGCAGCTCCTCCAGGACAACGTTTCCCTTTGGAAAAGGCTCAGGATGCAGATGTGGGGAGCAATTCCATTAGCAGCTATAGACTGAGCTCCAATGAACACTTTGCACTTGATGTCAAGAAACGCAGCGACGGCAGCCTCGTCCCGGAGCTGCTCCTGGAGAAGCCTTTGGATCGGGAGAAGCAATCGGACTACCGCCTGGTGCTGACTGCTGTAGACGGAGGGAACCCCCCAAGATCTGGCACCGCGGAGCTCCGGGTCTCTGTGCTGGACGTAAATGACAACGCCCCAGCCTTCCAGCAATCCAGCTACAGAATTAGCGTCTTGGAGAGCGCGCCAGCCGGCATGGTGCTCATCCAGCTCAATGCCTCTGACCCGGACCTGGGTCCTAGTGGTAACGTCACATTTTCTTTCAGTGGCCACACCCCTGATCGTGTGAGAAACCTCTTTGACCTGCATCCCACAACTGGAAAGCTTACCCTTCAGGGGCCCCTAGACTTCGAGAGTGAGAATTACTATGAATTTGATGTGCGGGCTCGTGATGGGGGTTCTCCAGCCATGGAACAACATTGCAGCCTTCGAGTGGATCTCCTGGATGTAAATGACAATGCCCCCCACATCACAGTGACTTCAGAGCTGGGAACTCTCCCAGAAAGTGCAGAACCTGGCACTGTAGTGGCACTCATCAGTGTGCAGGACCCCGACTCAGGTTCAAATGGAGATGTGAGCCTTCGAATCCCTGACCACTTGCCATTTGCCCTCAAGTCTGCCTTCAGGAACCAGTTCTCCCTTGTGACTGCTGGGCCCTTGGACCGAGAGGCTAAATCCAGTTATGACATCATGGTCACTGCTTCTGATGCTGGGAACCCTCCTCTGAGTACCCACAGGACTATTTTCCTCAATATTTCTGATGTGAATGATAACCCACCCTCCTTCTTCCAGAGATCACATGAGGTGTTTGTTCCTGAGAATAATCGCCCAGGGGACCTGCTTTGCTCTCTTGCAGCCTCGGACCCAGACTCTGGTTTGAATGCACTTATCTCTTACTCTCTCTTAGAGCCCAGAAATCGAGATGTGTCAGCTTCCTCCTTCATCTCTCTGAACCCCCAAACAGGAGCTGTTCATGCTACTCGATCATTTGATTATGAGCAAACACAGACACTGCAGTTTGAGGTACAGGCCCGGGACAGGGGCAACCCACCTCTCAGCAGCACTGTGACAGTCCGTCTGTTTGTTCTGGACCTCAATGACAATGCCCCAGCTGTGCTCCGCCCTAGGGCCAGGCCTGGTTCCTTATGTCCTCAAGCACTGCCTCCATCAGTTGGTGCTGGCCACCTAGTCACCAAGGTGACTGCCGTGGACTTGGATTCAGGTTACAATGCTTGGGTTTCCTATCAGCTCCTAGAGGCCCCAGATCCCAGCCTGTTTGCAGTCTCTCGATATGCTGGGGAGGTCAGGACAGCTGTTCCCATCCCCGCTGATCTCCCACCACAGAAGCTTGTCATTGTGGTGAAGGACAGTGGTAGCCCACCACTTTCTACCTCTGTTACTCTCCTCGTGTCCTTAGAGGAAGACACTCATCCAATTGTTCCTGATCTTCGAGAATCTTCAGCTCCAAGGGAAGGAGAATCCCGTCTGACCTTATACTTGGCTGTATCCCTAGTGGCAATTTGCTTTGTCTCCTTTGGTTCATTCGTGGCACTGCTCTCTAAATGTCTACGTGGGGCTGCTTGTGGAGTGACATGCTTTCCTGCTGGCACCTGTGCATGTCTCACCAGATCTCGAAGGAGGGAGGGGCTTCCTCCTTCCAATGGGATCCTCCGAATCCAGCTAGGGTCAGATGATCCTATCAAGTTTGTTGATGTGGGAGGCCACTCTCATGGCTGTACACCCTTGGCTTCTGCACCCACTCGGAGTGATAGCTTCATGATGGTGAAGTCACCCAGTGCACCTATGGCAGGAGAGCCTGTTCGCCCAAGCTGTCCACCCTCTGATCTTCTCTATGGGCTAGAGGTGAGACCTTTTCAGGCTCAGCCAATGCTTGAGGGTTGTTCTGATTCAGGCTTATGATTGGGCCATGTTCCAGAGAGTACTGGCCTCCCTGTAAGAGCCCAGAATGATTTCACCATTTTTGTGAGTAGTAACTATGTGGTAGATTCTGAGCTTTTTTTTTTTTTTTTTTAAAGTGTTTTGTGAATTAACCAGGTGGTTGACACAGGTTAGCACTGGGGGTGGATTTTGTCTATATCTAAAAGTAAGGAGTGAAAGTAATTGGTGATCAAGAACTATGCTATTGTGAAGCATGCTGACAGAACTTAGGAGCATAGACGGCTATAGTGCACAAGGGTGGGATGCACTAGGCAATCACCTGAACTCAGAGCTGCTTTCTCTACTCTTCCTAAATCAGGGGGGCCAGGTTCTGGAGGAATTTAACTCTAGGTTACCATTTTCCAATGGACTGAGAGGGTGACTAAAATCTTTGCCCCATAGTCTCTAGGATCCTTAACCCACTGTGATGGGTACTCTCTGAAGCATAGCAGAAAGGAAAAAAAAAAAAGGAGAGATCCAAGGGAGTAGAGAGGTGCACATCAAAGATCTTTTGGGCCAGGTGTGGTGGCACATTCCTGTAATTCCAACAATTCCAGCAAGGTGGGAGGCTAAGGCAGGAGGATATCAAGTTTGAGGCCAGATTTAGTGAAACCCTTTCTCAAAATAAAAAGGGTTGGAGATGTAGCTCAGTGATAAAGCATCCCTGGGTTCAATCCCCAGTGCTCTCCCCAGAAAAGATCTTTTGATCCAGATGTTTAGGATTCCCAGTCCCTAATGGGATTTGAACTAGGACAATGCAGTATATTGGAAACAGAGAGGTATTCATTATGTCTTTGGGGGAAAAAAGCGGTAAGTGAAATGACAATGTCAGAAAACTGGTTTACAGTTGAGGAACTCAGAGACAGCAACTCTGGAAGCCTTTAGAGTTCTCCTGAATTTGGTGAAACCATAAAGCCTAGATAGAGGTTATGCTTGTCCTCTGTCAACTCTTCTTAGTAACTTAGATCAGTCCCAGAAATGTTCCTTTACCCATAAACGGTGACAATCATTCCACATTCTGAGTCTGGGATCTCAGATAAACTGAGTTCTGTAGCCATCAACTGACATGGAGATTTTCCTCAAAGCATTGCTGAAGAGTCAAGATAAGACTTTATAGTGTCCTAGCAAATTTTTTCTCTTGCCCCTAGCAGTATTCAGTAGGATGGGAGAAGGGGAGTGGGAGAGAGATGGGAGAGGGGTGGGGGAACAAATGTTGTTTGCCTTTCCCAGAAAGTGAATTTTGTTGGTTCCAGTGAAGTGGTGTGGAAGCTTTTGAAGTCTTGGAGGAAGTTGCTGGGATAGAACACTGAGGAGTTTTGTACCACTTTGTCTTCCCTGTTGAGCACCATCTGAGCTGTCAAACTTTGCTGCCAAGGGGACTGAATCAACCTGCAGCACGAAAATGAGTAGGGAGGTAGGAGGCTTCTGTGACACAGATTTGCATTGCCCGTTCCCAAGGTTTCCAGAACTGAGGAGACTGCATAATTGGTTGAGAGCAGACAGACTTTTTGACCAATCAAACTCAGAGACAAGGTGGGGGATCTGCTCTTCCTGCCCGCCTCTCCTCCTCCAGCTCCCCAGCTCCACTTACATTTAACTCCCCTTCCCCCCCACCCACCCCCGCCATTTGGTGACTAAGAACTGCTGCAGGCAGGCAAACCTCAGAGCAGTTTTTAAGAGGCTGGAAGGAGACATAAGAGATTTCTTCTGCTGCATTCCAAGCCCTTGGTCTACCTTGGAGACAGGACAGCACAGAGTTGTTCTCCAGGAAGGGACTTCTGGGTCATGGGGCCCAAGACACCCCCACAGCTCCCTGGGAAATGGCAAGTGCTGTGCATGTTGTCCTTGTGCTGCTGGGGCTGGGTGTCTGGGCAGCTTCGTTACTCAGTGGTGGAAGAGTCTGAGCCGGGGACGCTGGTAGGGAATGTTGCTCAAGATCTGGGCTTAAAGGTGACAGATCTGTTGAGCCGCCGACTGCGGCTGGGCTCTGAGGAGAATGGGCGCTATTTTTCCCTGAGCTTGATGAGTGGTGCTCTAGCAGTGAATCAAAAGATTGACCGAGAGAACCTGTGTGGAGCCAGCACCAGCTGCCTGTTGCCAGTGCAGGTGGTGACTGAACACCCGCTGGAGCTCATCCGTGTAGAGGTAGAGATCCTGGATCTCAATGACAACTCTCCAAGCTTTGCCACTCCTGAGCGAGAGATGCGTATCTCAGAATCAGCTGCACCTGGAGCACGATTCCCACTGGATTGTGCCCAAGATCCGGATGTAGGCACCAATACTGTGAGCTTTTACACTCTAAGCCCCAGCAGCCACTTTTCTCTGAATGTGAAGACCCTAAAAGATGGGAAGCTCTTCCCAGAGCTGGTGCTAGAGCAGCAACTAGATCGTGAAACTCAGGCAAGACATCAGCTGGTGCTCACTGCTGTGGATGGGGGTACCCCAGCTCACTCAGGGACCAGCCTCATCTCCATCATTGTGCTGGACATCAATGATAATGCTCCAACCTTCCAGTCCTCAGTTCTACGTGTGGGACTTCCAGAGAATGCACCCATGGGGACCCTGCTGCTCCGCCTCAATGCTACTGATCCAGATGAGGGCACCAATGGCCAACTAGACTATTCTTTTGGAGATCATACTTCTGAGGCAGTGCGGAATCTCTTTGGCCTGGACCCTAGTAGTGGAGCAATCCATGTGTTGGGTTCAGTAGACTTTGAGGAGTCAAGTTTCTATGAAATTCATGCAAGAGCCCGTGACCAGGGACAGCCAGCCATGGAGGGCCACTGTGTGATTCAAGTAGATGTGGGGGACGCCAATGACAATGCTCCTGAGGTTCTATTGGCCTCTTTGGTCAACCCTGTCCCAGAGAGCACACCAGTGGGCACAGTAGTGGGGTTGTTTAATGTGCGGGACCGAGACTCAGGAAGAAATGGTGAAGTAAGTCTGGATATCTCTCCAGACCTCCCATTTCAGATCAAGCCTTCTGAGAACCACTACTCATTGCTAACCAGCCAGCCCTTGGACCGGGAGGCCACATCACACTATACCATTGAGCTACTGGCTAGCGATGCTGGCTCACCTCCTCTGCACACACGTCTCACCATCAGGATCAACATTTCAGATGTTAATGACAACGCACCCCAGTTCAACCAGCAGCTCTATACTGCTTACATCCCAGAAAATAAGCCTCCGGGCTCCCTTCTCTGCACTGTGGCTGCCTCAGATCCAGACACTGGGGATAATGCCCATCTCACCTACTCCATTGTAGGGAGTCAGGTTCAGGGAGCCCCATCCTCCTCCTTTGTGTATGTCAACCCTGATGATGGACGAGTCTTTGCCCAACGAACTTTTGACTATGAATTGCTGCAGATGCTGCAGATTGTGGTGGGGGTTCGAGATTCTGGCTCCCCCCCACTGCATGCCAACACATCTCTACATGTGTTTGTCCTTGACCAGAATGATAATGCCCCAGCTGTGCTGCACCCAAAGCCAGGCAGGGAATTCTCAGCCCCCCAGCGTCTCCCTCGCTCTGCTCCTCCTGGCTCCTTGGTCACCAAGGTGACAGCTGTGGATGCTGATGCAGGCCACAATGCATGGCTTTCTTATTCCCTGTTGCCACAGTCCACAGCCCCAGGATTGTTCCTGGTGTCTGCACATACTGGTGAGGTGCGCACAGCTAGGTCCTTACTAGAGGATGACCCTGATACCCAGCAGGTGGTGGTCCTTGTGAGGGACAATGGTGACCCTTCACTTTCCTCTACAGCCACAGTGCTACTGGTTCTGGAGGATGAAGACCCTGAGGAAATGCCCAAATCCAGTGATTTCCTCACACACCCTCCTGAACGTTCAGACCTTACTCTTTACCTCATTGTGGCTCTAGCAACCATCAGTCTCTTATCCTTAGTAACCTTCACCTTTATGTCAGTTAAGTGCCTTCGGGGACAGGCAGATGGGGATGGTGGTGGGGGTGGGTGCTGCAGGCATCAGGACTCACCCTCCCGGGAATTTTATAAGCAGTCTAGTCCCAACCTGCAGGTGAGCTCAGATGGCACACTTAAGTACATGGAGGTGACACTGAGGCCCACAGACTCCCAGAGCCATTGCTACAGGACATGCTTTTCACCAGCCTCTGATGGCAGTGACTTCACTTTCCTCAGGCCGCTCAGCGTTCAGCAACCCTCAGCTCTGGCGCTGGAGCCTGATGCCTTTCGTTCCCACTCTAATACGATGCGGGAGAGGAGCCAGGTGAGGGCTCAGCGCCACCCGCGGGCGACTCCTGGGGGAGGCATTGGAGAAGCCTGCGGTCCACATAAGGGACTGAACTTGCATCCACACCTCTCGGGCTGGCCCAGCTGCTCGTTGTACTCCACCCGATTCTTGGGATCCTTTGGACTCATTGTGTGATGGGGCTCCAAGCATTGGGAGGTGATGGTGATTATGGACGAGGGAAGGTGGACCACTAACTCCTGCCACCACACTTAGAAAAGGGTGGGGCTCCGCCGAGTTTCTGGTGAATTTCTGGCAATTTCCACAGGTGTGGGGGATCTCGGGTGGAGGCTGTGATAGATTCACCCTACCAGCCTCCTAAGCTTCAGTTCCCCGCACGCTGCCCGGGTCTTTTAGGCTTCCTCTTCTGTTTTCTACCCGTTCCCATGATCTGTGGCTTCACTGTAATCTTCAACCTTCCTTATCCTGGCTCCACCCAACCACATCTGGACTGAGGTGTGCCAGTAGGGTTCACCTGTGTCCTCCCTACGCCAGCTCAAACACCCATGCACCAGCTTTCACCCCTCACAGCTCTCTGCCAGGTTCACACCAGTTGTCTGTGGCCCACTCACAGCCCCTTGCCCGTGGTCTCTGGTAAAAGTCCCGGGTCGCTGCTGCCCAGGACCAGGCAAGTACTCGGGAGCATCTTCCCAGTTGCACCTGGCGGGGAGGGGGAGCCAGTCACCTCAGGGTGACCTGAGCTTTACTGAAGTTCGTGGAGCACAGGCGGGTTGGGGGCATGACTCTGTGACCCTCTGGCCAGCTGGTCCTGCAGGACCCAGGGCTCCATATTGAAAGTGGCAGCCCCTGAAGCCTTGAGCAGAGGGAGTAGAACTTTATAAGATATAACCCAGGACCCCTGTGGCACCAGTCGGGCCCCTTTCTCCTGAGGAGAGTGGGAACTTGGAGCATCCCAGCTCTTGATGCTCAGAAACAGGCTTTTGGCTCTTCCTGCCCACGATGTGCTGATGTGCTCAGCTATCTAGGGTCAGGGACTTGGGGGTGGCCAAAATATCTGAGATTCTTGTCAAGTCTTTTCTCCTCTGGCAGATGGAAAGCCGTAGCTTCCACCAGATGCCAGGGGTACCCCTCATATGTGAGGAAACTATAATAGTGAAAAACACAAATTTCCATAATCCCAGAAGGTTTTTATTGAAAATATATCTATTCACCACCCTGAATCAGGATTATAGTTTGAAAACAACAGTTTAGATGCTTCTGATAGCTGATTGAGAGAAGCTAACTACCCGCCTTATTGGAGAACTAGGATATTCATTTGCTCTTCTCTTCACTGTTGCTGGATAGTTTCTAGCCTCATCTTGTAACCGAGTTTCATGGAAGTCATGTGACTTGCTCAAGTTCAGAGCAAGTGATAGTTTAACCTTGGTCTGTCTAACTCCAGAGTGTACTTTGACTGGTTTGGCACTTGAAACTTAGGATGCTGAACAAAAGACAGTTGGCATCTACTGGGATGGGGCAAGGGTGTTATTCTTTCCCTTTTAGTGCCTTACATGAGGAGGGAAGACTTTGGGCTTCCTCATTCACAGTAGCCCTCACTGAACAAATGGGGACCCGCCATCCTCCTGTTTCATCCAGCTCCCTATCCTCCCATCATGATCCCTGCAACTCCATGTAGATTCTGCTGTGCTTAAGAATACATTGGCTAAGGGCTGGACATCTTCAAGGAAGCCCCAGAATGGTGCTCATGGCTCCTGATATACTGAGGATATTAGATTTATAGATTCTGCTCACATCATTGTGGCCTATGAGACTTGAGTGTGAATCACTGGCAGTTCTAGGTCTCCCCAGTGTAATCTGAGATGCTCACACTCTCTGCTTCTGGGAACCAGAGTGAGAATTAATTACCCTGTCCCAGAGAGCACACCAGTGGGCACAGTAGTGGGCACGATAATGTCCTCCCAGAACCAGTGAGGACATGGCTCTAGGAGTGCTCCATGAATGGTGGAATGAATAACATACTCCTGGAAGGACTGGGAGAGACTTAGGTGTTAAGTGGCTGACAGAAGAACCCACACCTTCAGCCAGGTGGGAGATGGCTACAGACCAACCCCTCTGGGAGCCCTGCAGATTTAGTTGGCATTGCTTGGAAGCTGTGGGAGCTTGATCTCTCTGGGCTCCATCCCAGCCATTTTCTCTGTTCCAGACAGAGAAGCCTTGTTCTCTTCTCAGTCACAGGCCATTGTCTGGCATGGAGTTCTGAGGGCGAGAGTTGTCCCAGGGCTTGGATCCCTAGCAAAGGCCCTGTCTGGCATGACTCCTAAATTAATAATGTATTTAGCTGTGGGAAGAGATACTTGAGAGCCAAGGGCCTGGACGAGGTGTCTCTCTAAATGTGTCGCTGCACAACTTGGCATGAAAAGGGTTACCCAGAGCCGCAGCCATCTTGCTGCGGAGGATGCTTTGTTCCCAGCTGAAGGGCTGGATAACTTCATTCTAGGGCTGGTGGGATTCTAATCTAAAAGCCTCTTTTGCCACTTTTAGGAGCCTTCTCTGCACTGCTCCCTCCAGTACCACAGAAGATACTTTCAGTCCTTGAATTTGGGCCCCAAAGTCCTGAGTCTGGAGACAGGGAAAAAGGAAAGCTTAAAAAAAAAAATCAAAGTTTCCTCACTGTGACAGATAAATATGTCATTTCATTTCTGGTACCTCAGACCTCTGAGAGGGACCTGGGGTATGGATACTCAGCTTCTTTCCCTCTGTTTTCTCCACAGCAAGCCCCACCCAACACGGACTGGCGTTTCTCTCAGGCCCAGAGACCCGGCACCAGCGGGTAGGTGACTGATTCTCCAGCCCACCCTCTTCTCTGCGGCATTTTTCTCAGTGATGATGTGGGAGGAGATGGGGGAGGGCTTGGCATTTGCTACAAATGGTGTCTTTCCTTCTTCCGAGATCTCAGCATCGAGGTTTTGATGTATTGGGGGCTGGTACACAGACCCGGAAGGGAGAGGCACCTGCCCTATTTTGGAAGCTGAATGCACACTCACCCCTCCCTTCTCCCCATCACATGCACATGTTCCAATCTCCTGAGGGCTCCATGGGACCAAAGGATGGTCTTAAAGTCGCCTGTGGATGGAAGGGAGGCGTTTTATGCCTGTCTATCACCTGCATTCCTCTTCTCTGAGTTGAGCTGGGCTCCATCCTGACCTGGAGTTTAGGCAGAGAAACATGGGTCAAGAGGAGGGGCAGGAGGAGGCTGTCAGCACTTAGAACCTCCTCCAGAGCCTGCTAGGAAGAGTGATGGCAGGGGGAGGGAAAGTAGAGGCAGCACAGTTGGAGATGGGACTGAGGAGGGAAAGCCACCCTAGGGCGAGCCCGGGCAGGTCTCCCTCATCCAGGTTCTCCTCCAGCTGCACCCTGGGTTCCACTCATTGTGCCCTCTTTGCCTGGGAGAATTTTGTGTCTGCCTCCTCTTAAGTCTCTTTCTCTGTCACTGTCTCTTATCTCTGTGTCCTCCCCTCAGTCTCTAACTCCAATCTTAGCTTTCCCTTTCCTGGTCTTTATCTCGGGTTCTGTCTTTACTGCTACATCTCGGACCCTATCATACGTGTCTGCTTGCACCGATTGATTTTTACCTTGCATTATGTGCCTGCCATGTTGGAATGTTCAACAAATGTAGAAGGAAAGAATAAATGTGACTCCTTCCTTAAGTTCAGTCTTTATTTCTCCTTTCTGTCTCTGCCTTCCTAAACTTGTCCTTGACCTCTTTTCTGTGTCTCCATCTCCCACAATTGCCTAGTGACCTCGTGACCTTGTGCTCTTCTATCAGCACTCTCCTTGTTCCTGTCCCTCGTGATTTCCACTTTATTCTCTGTTCTGTGTCCGTGCCCCCCGCCCCCAACTTCTCTTCTCTTCTTCCTCTCTGCTTCCCAGTTGCTTTCTCTGCTACATTTTCTTTATCTTTCTCTGTCTCTCTTTCATGAGTCCCTTCTGTCTCTGCCTCATTTCTTTATGCTTGTGGGCAAACCAGCACACTCCGGCACCCCCTCTCCCTGCCCCTCACACACAAGAGCCTTTGATCCCTGCTCCCCACTAGTCACCCTCCCATCCAGTCTGCTCCAGCTGCTCATTTCAATCAGGTCTGAATTCCAGCTGAGACAGGAACCCCCTGTGGGTTGGGGGTGGGGACTTCAGCAGAAAGACCTTCTTGTGGTCTGTGGGGAGTGGGGATGGGCTCTGGGCCAGACCTCCCCAGTAGAAGCCTGGAGCTAAGAGGAATCTGTCCAAAGAACCCTGGAGATGAGGCTGGGGCTTGGGCTGCCTCCCCAGCCCATGTTTTCCCAGAAGCTAAGATGCTGAGCTTCTGTGCTTCCATTCTCCCCCTCTCCTCACCAACTAAGCCCTCACTTCCAGAAGAACACAGGAGGCCTTGGCATGCAACACAGATTTCAATTCCTGGGCATGCACAGTCCTGTCACTAGCACCAGGAATGCAAAGCACTTCCCAGAGGGCCCCCTGAATGGTGCAAACTGGAAGATTTGCCCTGCCCTTGTCCTTCCCTTGACCCCAGTGATTTCCCTTCTCCCCACTTGCCTAACCTCCCCATATTCATTCAACAAATATCAATTGAGCATTTACTCTGACTCAGGCCCTGTGCTAACACTGGACTCTAAGAGTGAACAAGCAGACATTATCCTTGAACTCATAAATGTTCAGGCCAGGAGAAGAGAGAATATTGACAATAAATCACACTAAATTAAAAAAAAAATCTATTACAAGCTGGGCGCAGGGCACATGCCTGTAATCCCAGTGACTCCAGAGACTGAGTAGGAGGATTGCAAGTTCAAGACCAGACTTAGCAATTTAGCAAGGTCCTAAGGAACTTAGCAAGACCTTGTCTCAAATTAAAAAAAATTAAAATGAAATTCGATTTACAAAAAAGGCTGGGGATGAGGCTCCATTGTTAAGCACTCCTGGGTTCAATCTCCAGTACCCCTCCCACCCAAAAAATCTAGTTACAAATCATAGGACTTTATAGAAAAAAATGGGTAATGTCAGTATAATCAGGAAAGAGGATCAGGGAAGGCTTTTAGGAAGAGAGGATGTTTGAGATATGGTAATGAGAAGTACTGGGCAATTTGTGTTTTCTTCTACCCACCCCCAGCCCATACACTGGCCCTGAACCAGAAGTCACTGATGGACCTAGAAGCCTCTCATATATCCTCTGGGTTGAGCACCTTGCCTCTGCTTCAAGTCCTTTCTCATCATACGATACGAGAAGCTCAGTGGCCTGGGATCTATGGGGGAAGCTCTTGAGGAGATGGAGGAGAAGGCTGAGGAGCTCTCCCTTCCTGAGTCAACTTGCTGATGTGGAGACTAACATTTCTGATTCAGCTCCAAAGTGAACAATCTAACCGTGATTTCAGCCCTCCACTGCTTCTCTGCCCCAACCCCTTTCTACTTTCTTGCCCATTGCTCTTCAGCCCATCTGGTCAGGCACACCAGGTTCAGAACAGAGCCAATGTCAGAGTTCTTCAATAAACCTGACTCAAGTTCAAGCCACCACTAGGTCACAATGTCTAGGCAAAAGTGGACTCTCATTCTGAAGTCTTTGCTTGCTAGGTGCTCCTCCTCCCCACTATGATCCCTTCTCAGATCAACCTTTGCTTCTGATCCCAACAGCTGTTGTCCCAAGCTTTGAGACCAGCAAACCATCTCTCTCTTCCAAGCCATAATCTCAGCTGTTCTCAAACTCTGCAAGGCAGAGAAAGTCCTTATTTGGCTTCCACTGCCCTCCACTCTGTTTTCTTCTGATGGTTCCACACTACCATTTCCCAACTCTGAATCCCCTTCCATTCCTCCTCTGAGACACATTTTTTCTGCTTTCTCTCAGATTGAGCAGTCAGTCAGCAAACAAATATCAGACTGTTTTTTTCTCATTAAAAAAAAAATGCTCATTGTAGGAACATGAGAAATAGAAAAAAAATCTAAAGAGAAACCACCCATAATTTTATAACCTACAGAGAACCACTACTAACTTTATTTTTTGGTACAGTAATAGGGATAGAACTCAGAGCCACACATACATGCTAGGAAAATTCTTTACCACTGAGCTACAACTGCAATCCCCTCCCCCCCACTTTTTTTTTTTGGTATCAGGGATTGAATCAAAAGATGCTTAACCACTGAGCCATCCCTAGCCCTTTTTATTTATTTATTTATTTTGAGACAGAGTCTTACTAGATTGCTTACAGCCTCATTAAGTGGTGGAGGCTGGCTTCAAATGTTTGATTCTCCAAGCCACTGGGATTACAGGCATGTGCCACCATGCCTGGCTCTACCTTTTTATAACAAGGAAAATTTTAAATACATACAAAAGTGGAAAGATGGTGTGATGAACCTCTATGAAACTGCTCTTGAGTTCTAATTAATGCCCTATCTTGCATCAAGTACCTACTTTGGATAACCTTGAAGCAGATCTTAGACATCATATAATTTAATCTGTGTCTTCACTATCGTTAGTAGATGATTTGTGTCTGTGTGTATGTGTGTGTGTGTGTGTGTGTGTGTGTGTGTGTTGCCCAGGATTGAACCCAGGGGCACTTAACCTCTGAGCCACATCCCTAGCCCTTTTTAATATTTTATCTAGAGACAGGGACTCACTGAGTTGCTTAGGGCCTCGCTAACTTGCTGAGGCTGGCTTTGAACTCGTGATCCTCCTGCCTCAGCCTCCTGAACCACTGGGATTATAGGCATGCTCCTCCATGCCCAGCCTATTTTTAAGATCACTTTTGTATTTGGTTGAATGTCACTTAATACCTAAACCCTTTCAATGTGAAAGTTTCTCCTCTTTCTTTCTTTCTTTCTTTCTTTCTTTCTTTCTTTCTTTCTTTTTTTATTGATTTTTTAAAAAAATGGCAGCAGAATGCATTACAATTCTTATTACACATATACAGCACAAATTTTCATATCTATGGTAGTATATATCTTTTTTTTAATGATAAGTTGGTCATTCAACCATTGACATTTTCATATGAACCTCTCTGAAGGTTTTTATTTGTGCAGTCAAAAATCTTAAATATATAATTCACCTAAATATATTTTTCACAATGTATTTTGTACTTCTGCTTCAGGGCAAGTGTATGGCCTGGACAGGGCGGGTGGGTAGAAGAAAACACAAATTGCCCAGTACTTCTCATAGCCATATCTCAACCATCACCTCTTCCTAGAAGCCTCCCCTGAACCTCTTTCCCGATTCTACTGATATTACCCATTTTTTTCTAGAAAGTCCCATTATCACAAACTTGTTGACACTTAGAGAATATTAAGAACTTTTGTTCCGAATCAGCTGGCATATTTCCTACCTTTTTTTTTTTTTTTTTGGTACTGGGACTGAATCCAGGTCCCTCAAGAGCCTTGCAACTTGAGGCTGGCCTCAAACTCGCTATCCTTCTGCCTCAGCCTCCTGAGTTGCTAGGATTACCAGCATGAACCCAGCTTTTCTTACTGTTTTTTAAAATAGTAATTAGGGGCCGAGCACAGTAATCCCAGCAGCTTGGGAAGCTGAGGCAGGAGGATCATGAGTTCAAAGCCAGCCTCAGCAATTTAGGAAGGCCCTAAGCAACTTATTGTAGACTCTGTCTCTAAATAAAATATAAAAAAGGGCTGGAGCTGGGTGCAGTGGTGCATGCCCATCCCAGTGGCCCAGGTGGCTGAGAGTTCAAAGCCAGCCTCAGCAAAGGCAAGGCACTAAGCAACTCAGTGAGACCCTGTTCCTAAATAAAATATAAAATAGAGCTGGGGATGTGGCTCAGTGGCTGAGTGCTACTGAGTTTAATCCCCAGTACCAAGAAAAATAATAATAATAATAATAATAATTAAGTCATCCTGTGTACCACTATTATAGCCTTTTTTCTTCTTTGTAATATATCAGGAGAATTTCCCCATGTCCATAAAAATTCTGCAAAGTGATTTAATCGTTGCATAATAGCCCCTCATATGGACATGTATGTGTATTTTCAGATGCCATGTTAAAAAAATACACATGCATTTACATTTTTTAAAAATATTGTTCTTGGGCTGGGGATGTGGCTCAAGCGGTAGCGTGCTCGCCTGGCGTGCGTGCGACCCGGGTTCAATCCTCAGCACCACATACAAAGATGTTGTGTCCGCCGAGAACTAAAAAATAAATATTAAAAATTCTTCTCTCTCTCTCTCTCTCTCTCTCTCTCTCTCTCCTCTCTCACTCTCTCTTTAAAAAAAAATATTGTTCTTTTTAGTTGTAGATAGACACAGTACCTTTCTTTCTTTCTTTCTTTCTTTTTTTCTTCCTTTCTTTCCTTTCTTTCATTTGTATGTGGTGCTGAGGATTGAACCCAGTGCTTCTTGTGTGCTATGCAAGTGCTCTACCACTGAGCCACAACCCCAGTACTGCATTTAGATTTAACCACAGTTAAATCCAGACTATTTGTCAGGGTGACTTTCCCAGATTTCTCACTTTTTTTATTATAGTATCTCATAGGAAATATTTTATTATAGTCCAGCCTATGAGATACTCCCTCATATCCCTCCCCCAGCATACCAGAATACAAACTCCTTAGGGCAAGAACTGTATCTTTTACCTCAAAATTCTAGGACCTGTCACAGACCTTGGCACATAGCAGGTGATTAGAAAATGATCAATCAAATGTAGTTAGTCTTCTCCATTTTTTATTTTTAACTTTTCCCCAAATTCTTAAAGAAACCCCTACATCTGCTGCTAGGGCTCCAGGACTTCCTTGTTTTGAAGCCTGGTTTGTTGTTATATATAAGATCACAGCTTTACACTCATATTAGGTCTACTTTTATTTTTTTAATGACAATTTAATCATTCAACCATTGACATTTTCATATGTACCTCTCTGAAGGTTTTTATTTGTTCTGTCAAAAAGCATGAATATATAATTCACCTAAGTATATTTTTCTGGGTTCTAGCTGTGTGATTTGGAAAGGATGTGAACCCTGATTTCTTCTGCCAAGAAACAGGGATAATCATAACTCTTATCTGCTGGGGCGTTCTGAGGATGAAGTAGATAATAAATACATAATCTAGTTGGCCCAGTACTCAGAAAACAGAGCTCTCATTAAATGACTAAAAAAGAAGTCTCTCCCTTTCTGCTTATCTCTTGTCTAGCATCAGACATCTGGTGGCCTGCCACCTGTTTGGCTTCTAGCCTTCAACCAGTTCCCAAGAAACTTCCTTATGATCCAGCCCACCATGGTTCCAGGCCACCCTTCTACTCATCTTTATTCCCTCAACACCATGGACTGTCCTCCTAACCTGTGGTGTCTGACCCCTGCCATCTCCTCTAAGCCAGACTGTCCTCCCTGCTGCCTTCCTTCCCTGCTCTCTCCAATTAATGCCCATTTTAGGCCCCTTCACTTGGGTTCCCTGCCTGAGAGCTCAGTCAAGCTAGAAGTGAGGACTGCTAGATTTGCATGGAGACAGGTGGCTGAGACCTCATCTCTGGGCTTCTGTCCTTCCAGGAGAAACTCCATACTTGCTACTTTTTTTTTTTTTTTTTAAAGAGAGAGTGAGAGAGGAGAGAGAGAGAGAGAGAGAGAGAGAGAGAGAGAGAGAGAGAGAGAGAGAAAGAATTTTTTTTTAATATTTATTTTTTAGTTCTCGGCGGACACAACATCTTTGTTGGTATGTGGTGCTGAGGATCGAACCCGGGCCGCACGCACACCAGGCGAGCGCGCTACCGCTTGAGCCACATCCCCAGCCCCATACTTGCTACTTTCAAAAGTGATTTTTAAATATATAAATCCCACTGAGCAGTGGGGCACCCCTGTAATCCCAGTGTCTCCAGAGGCTAAGGCAGGAGGACCACAAGTTCAAAACCAGCCTCAGTAACTTAGTGAGGCCCTAAGCAAGATAGCAAGACCCTGTCTCAAAAACAGAAAAAAGGGCTGGGGATGTGACTCAGTGGTTGAATGCCTCTGGATTCAATCCCTGGTACCAAATAAATAAATAAATACATAAATCCTATATCATGGCAAATCCCCTTTTAAATACCTTAGCAGCTTCCCAGAGTTCTGAGGATGAGACCAAAATCTTTAGTGTCCACTCTGCCACCTTGGACTGATACCCCTGTGGTAGCCACAGTGACTCTTTCATAGTCCTTTGAATTCATCATGCTCCTTTCACCAAGCTCCTCAGAGGTTTAGGAAGGGTTACTCTCTCTGCCTGGAAAGTTCTATCTGTCAACACTACACCTCTCCTAAGGTGAGTTATTTTTACCCTTCAACTTGTTAATTTTGAAATGTCTCAAACCTATCAAAAAGTTGAAGGAATGGTATGATGAACATCAGAATACCCTTACTCTTTTTACCTAGATTAATCAACTGTTAAAATTTTGCACCTTTATTTTATCTTTCTACATGTAGACACACATACACATGCATTATTTTTTCTGAACCATATAAAAGTTGAAGGCATCATGACATTTGATACTTCAGTATATATCTCCTAGAACTCCTATATCAGCCACAAAGAAATGATCACATTTGAGGAATTTAACATTAATACAATAATGCACAGTCTACTAGCAGATTTTCATAAATATTTCCAATATGTCCTTTTTGTAGGGGGGGCCAGAGACTGAACTCAGGAGCACTCAACCACTGAGCCACATCCCCAGCCCTATTGAGTGGCTTATTAGCATCTCACGTTGCTGAAGCTGGCTTTGAACTCGTGATTCTCCTGTCTCAGCTTCCTGAGCTGCTGGGATTATAGGTGTGCACCACTGCACCCAACTCCAATATGTCCTTTTATTCTATCTTTTCTTTAAAATGCAGGATTCATTCAAGGAACATGAATTGCATTTGGTTGCCATGTCCTTCTCTTTTAATTTAGAATAACCTCCCCCCTTCTTGCTGCTTCTTCCTCGCCCCTCCCCCCTTCCTTTCTGGTACTAGGGATGGAACCCAGAGGCATTTTGTCAATGACCCACATCCCCACCTCCCTACTTTTTCCTTAATTTTGAGATGGGGTCTTGCTGGGCTGCTTGGACTGGCCTTTTATTTATGATTGCCCGGCATCAGCCTCCCAAGCCACTGGGATTACATAGGTAGTTTAAAAAAATCCAGCCAATTGTCTTTTAAAATGCCCCACAATCTGGATTTGCTGGTTGTTTTCTCGTGGTCAGATTCAGGTTAAGCAGTGTTGGTGGGGTATTCATGGGTGATGTTCTGTTCCCTACAGCATCACGCTGGGCATCCTTTGATGTCAGTTTGTCCCATTATTAGTGATGCTAAGTTTGTCCACTTGGTGAAAGCCATGTCCCCAGATCGCTCCATTATAAAGATACTTTTATGTATTTTTATTTTTTGAGATGGTCTCTCTGTTGCCCAGGCTAGCTTTGAACTCTTGGGCTCAAGCAATCCTCCTGTCCCAGACTACAGAGTAGCTGGGACTACAGGAGGGTACCACTGTACTCTGCTTTATAAAGATATTTTCAAATATTTGTGATTAATAAGTAATCTGTGGATGGTACTTTGAGATGTGCAGCAGCCCTTCACCCAATTTTAATATTTTAGTGTTCCCTAATGATCCTTGCCTGAATCTGTTTTTATATCAGCAATTACCAAATGGTGCTTTTCAATCATTCCTTCTACAAGTCACCTGGATAATTTGTTCAGATTTAAATTTGGTATCTTTTCTTTGGAGAAGCCTAAAATAACTGAGCTCCCTCACCTTGACTAGGTCAGGATTCTCCTTAAATATTCTGGTAGCCCCCTGTTCTTTGCCTCCATTGCACCTGCCATGATTACAATTAAATTATTTTTTGATCATTTAATATCAGCCTCTCAATGTATACCATGAGCACCATAGAGAGGTTCTATTTCTTTCATGCTCATGCCTACCACATGAGCACCTAGCCCAGTGTCTGGAACATCCATAATAGTTGTTGAATAAATACTTGTTGAGACAAATAAAATAAATAGAATTCAACTCTTCAGAATTCAACTCTTCCCACTCTGGAAAGGGAGGAATGAGATTCCTGCTTTGCCCTCCACTCTAACCTTATGTTTGTTATGATGGCTTAGAACTGACATACAGAAGCTATGTGCTCTGTCTGAGCCTTACACTGAGTTTACCTACTTGGGGATGGGGAGTCCCTGATCAGGAGAAATTATAAGCAGGGACAGAACTTGCAAACATTGTAAAGTTCTTGGTGGTGCTCACCCCACCATGAGCATCAATGCCCCCCTCCCTCTACACATTCACTTTCATAGCTTTAAGGTCTGCCCTGAAACCCTTCCCATAAGGAACCTTCTTTTTACCTCAAAGGAATCTATCCCTATGAGGTCCCCTGACCTCTTCACTATTTATTCATTCAGGCAACAACTATTTATTGAGGAGCTTCTCTGTGCCAGATGCTGCCAATAGTTACCTAACAGGCAGATTGCATGTGTATGCTAGGCTGCTTCCCCATCCCACCACCCCCACAAATTGAGATAATTTGATCCTTGAAAATAAATATATATTTTTTAAAAAGATGGAAATTATCACTGTGGGAGAAATCTAAATTATGTTGGAATTCTTTAGGGTTCTTTTATAGTTAATATTTTTTAAAATTATGGATGTTCATGTTTTTTCAATATCCAGAGCCTCTAGGAGTCCTAATTAGGTCCAAATGCCAGGCTTCATGTTATGTGTTTCATTAAGAAGCAGGCAGACACAGTCCCCACCTCACTGAGGTCACTGTGGTAGAGTGCACCTCTGTCTGGGTGCAATAGGGTGACTGTGCTACCTCAGAGCAGGCTCTGGCCCAACCAGGGTTTAGGGATTCCCCTCAGGTACATTTTATTCATGTTACCAAGGCAAAGGGTGTGAGCTGGCACTCTAGGAATTAGTGTCTGCCCATGGATTTGCAGCAAGTGGGAACCTGAGGAACAGGGAAGTTCCAGAGAAAAGGTTTGATGATAGAGTGTTAGAGAATAGAGCAGGAGGTGGGTGTTCTCGTGAAATTTAAGAGACAAGTTCTTATATGCCCTTGGATTTTATTCTGAGAACTTAGGAAGTCATTGAAGCAACCTTATTTGAGTTTTCAGAATGTCTCTCTCCCTGCTCCAGGGTCTCCTGAGGCCTCCTGCATCTCCCCTAGGTTTTCTTGGATTCCTACCCCTTTCTGAGCTCTGGGACATCCTCTCTCATTCCCTCTTTCTCTGTCCTCCCAAGAGGGTCTGGTGTTCCTTGCTCTGACAGTAAACAGTGTCCTTTCATGAAGGATGAGAGGGGATGCAGTTGATTAGTTACATCTGCAACAATAGATAAGCTGGTTTAGGTGACTGACTTGTGGGGATCTGGCTTCTGAAGGACTGGACAAGCACTTCCTACCTCACTCAAAGGAGCAGGTCTTGGGCATGGATTGGGGATAGGATACTACATTTGGAAACCCTGGGAACAGGCCAGGAGGGGCATGAATGGGGCAGGCTGGGGACACTGCTCACCATCCCACTTTCTCCCCAGCTCCCAAAATGGTGATGAAACTGGCACCTGGCCCAACAACCAATTTGACACAGAGATGCTGCAAGCCATGATCTTGGCCTCCGCCAGCGGTAAGTGGTGCCAATGTGTATGGTGGGTTAGGAAATGTGGGGCTTGGAGGTGACTCCCACAGCCACCATGGATGGAGACTGGATATCATTCTGTGTGGTTTTTCCAGGTCTTGCAGCTGGTCAGAAAGAACCTGATTCCAGGCTAAAGAATCAGCAGAGGGTTTGGGGGTTCTGGGTGCCTGGAGTAAACAAGTTATAACAATCCATTGAGGAGATGTGGGCCTAACTCTGGACGGGGATAGCCTAGGTCAAGTCCTAGCTCTGCCACATACCATCCTTGTGACTTTGATCAGTTTGCTTGATCTGTCTAAATTTCAGTTTCCTCAGCCAAGAAAAATTGGGACAGTAATTCCAAAGGGTTATTGTGAAGATTAAAATGTAGAGGACTGGACCTGGCATATGCAAACCCTCCATCAGTGACAGTGGGTGTGGATATTCCCAGCAGAGAGAAAAAGACTCCTTTTTTCTTGCTGCCCCCACCTTTAGACCAGGACTAGGATTTTCCCACAAAGCTAACAAAGAGCCTCACATGTAATAGAGACTCAGTCAATGGTGGCTGTCCCTGAAAAACCACAAGGGTCTTAAGCAAGGGAAGTAGAATAATATCATTAGTTATTAAGAGCACAGACTTTGGAAGCAGGTCAGTTTGGATTCAAACCCTGGTGCCACCACTTAGCTATGAGTCCTTGGGTAAATCCTTCTGGGCCTCAGTTCCACTTATTATGAAATGGGCAAAATATTAATAATTGTGGTGTTGTGAGGGCCAAATATAAGGGAGGCCCTCAGCACAGGAATGGCAGAGTCCTTAGAATACATAGTGGTTACCATTGATTAAATATTAACTTTAGTGGCCCATTATAGGGAAAAAAACAGTATTAGAGGAATGCCTATTACTAACGGCTAGCTTCTGTAGCAGCAAATGTGGGCCCACGAGGGTTAAGGCACTGGCTTATGTCCTGCCTTCCAGCACATCTGGAGGATAGGTGAGCAGAGAACCAGGAGAAACCATAATATCTCTACCACGGTCCAGGGCATATACTAAACTCAAAGTGCCTCATGTCAATTAATTGCCTGACCAGCCCTTCAAGGCAGACCTGATGATTTACATTTGACAGAGAACGGGTGTGAGATGTTACTCTTCTGGGGGTGGGGGGGAGGGGGCCTCCTGTTTTGAGCTGCACAGTTATGATCACAACTATGATTCTAACCCAGCTCTACTCCCAAGCTCATTCTCTTTCTATGACAGTGACTTTGACTTTCTGCCTTTAGATCCAGCCTCAGTTTCTTTTAGCTGGTTATGTCTAGAGGCTGAACTCCTCCTTATGCCCTGCATTATTCTCCCAGATTAGAGTTGTAAAATAAAAGAGGTCCATTTTAAGGGGCTGGGATTGTGGCTCAGTAGTAGAGCGCTCGCCTAGCACATGCAAGACCCTGGGTTCAATCCTCAGCACCACATAAAAATAAATAAATAAATAAATAAATAAATAAATAAAGGTATTGTATCCAACTACAACTAAAAAATAATTTTTTTAACTTTATTTTGTTTATTTATTTTTATGTGGTGCTGAGGACCGAACCCAGGGCCTTGCATGTGCTAGGCGAGCGCTCTACTGCTGAGCCACAACCCCAGCCCCCAAATAAATATTTTTAAAAATAAAGATGGCCAATTAAATTTGAATTTCAGGTGAACAACAAGTGCTATTTTAGCATAAGTTTATCTCAAATGTTGCATCAGATGGACTACTAAAAAAATTACTCATTGTTTATCTGAAATTCAAGTATAACTGGACACCCTGTATTTTTGTTCTCTGGCAACCCTACTCTAGATGTCTGTGAGGTTAAGTAGGGTCGGGCCTGTGGCTGATGAAAGGACTAGGAAGAAAGAGGTGGTAGAGGCTGCCAGCCCCCTGGGGTAGAGCTTTCCCTGGTCTGATGGGCCTTAATCCTAGAGAGGCCAGCTGTTGAGTATGAAAGAGGCAGGCAGCTCTGGGGAGACGCCAAGTCCAGCCCCTGAGGGAAGTAAACTGGTCTATTTAGCTGTTGTGGCCTTGAGCCCTAAGGCCAGAGAGTTGGCTTTTTAGCCTAAATCCAGATGTTAAAAACAGAAATGGAAACAGTATTTATGGCCCAAAACCCTTCCAGAAGTTCTCTCTGGAGCAGGGCCATAGCAGTGCACGCTCCTCTGTCAGGACTCCACCTCTTCTAAGCCACATAGGTCCTGACCCAAGGCTGCCCTTGGGCCCTGGGGAATGGACCTAGGAGGGAGGTGGCAGGGTCAAGCGCTCTCACTTTCACACCCACTTCTTGGCCCCAGAACCAGAGAGGTTCCTGGAGCCCAGCCCAGCCAGGCTTGTGGGGCTGCTGAGGGTCAGTGAGAGAGAGAGAGAGAGAGAAAGAGAGAGAGAGAGAGAGACAGAAAGAGAGGAGTGGGGGGATCCTTGGGGCATGTGTGTTCCAAAGGAGGCTGCAGTTGGCAGCTTCACCAGCTCAGATGCAGCTTCCTCAGGCCTCTGTGGCTACTGTGAATCTTTGCCTCAGCCCTGGGCTGGGTGGGGTCAGAGGATGGTAACTGGGCAGTGGTGGGGCTAGCACAGGAGAGAAGTCAGCATCAGTCACCCTGCCTCCTCAGGCCACGTTCTTGCTGCTTTTGTAAGTCTCTGTCTTCTTAGACTAAGAGAAAATCCTGGTCCTTGCCCAGTGTGGGTCTGGGAGTTGGGGGAAGGCTGTAGAGACAGTTTAGGAGAACTGATTATATAGAAGGTAAAAGTTGGCAATGCAACTTCTTTCCCTCAGATTATAGATGAGCAAACAGGCCTGAGCTAAGATCAGCAGCTCCTCGCCTCAGAGCTGACCAGACAGAAGTCCAGTGTCAGTCTCTGTCTCATACATGTTGGATTCCCCATCTCCTTTCCCCACAAGGTGGGCAGGAGCGTGCTCTGTCATTTTCACCATTCTGGATACTTCTCAGAGATCTTGGGTGCACACAGAGTCTGTGAAGTGCCTTTTCTCTTTCTGTTCTGACTCCTTTATCCCTGTTTCTCTGCATTTCTTCCTCTTTTTCTTCTGTGGACAATGCAGATGAAACACTCTCTCTTTTTGCTCTCTGGCACCTCCTGGGTCTCCCCTTCCTTCTATCCCTAAATCACTCTGGAATCTTGGTTCTTTGAAGCCGGATCTGGGCCCTTCCCCCTCCCCTTCCATTCTGGAGGAGGTTAGAAGTGGCCGGGGGCTGGTGGCTGGAGGGGAGGGGGCAGGCGTCTGGGGACTCAGTTCCCTCCTGGAGTTAATTAGGGAAAACAGGGAAATGTCAGCCCTATGAAAGGGCTGGGGGAGGGGGCCGGTGGGGAAGGAGAGAAGGAAGCTGGCAGCTGCTCTTTCCCACCCAGCCTTGTCCCTGCCCCCAGAAGGCCCTCAGCTCCAGGGATTTAGAACTTGAAATGGAGGCTCCAGAAATCCAGTCCTGGGCCTGGAGGGCAGAAAGACAGAGACTCATCTCTGTTCTTCCTCCTCTTATGCCTGCCCCCTCTCCCCGGCATTGAAAAATATTTCCTGTTTCTCAATCCCTGGTTGGTATCCGAGGATTACTCAGCCTCTCCGGCTTTAGTCACTCTCTCAGGCTTCCAGGGTCTAGGGTGGGGGCCCGAGGGAGGTTGGGAGGCAAGTTCTCCCGGCAGCCCGGCTGGGCATTCCTGGGGTTTAACTCTTTCTCTGCCACAGAGGATTCGGGGTCTTCCAGCAGTGAGCCCAAAGAGTAAAATTCCTGTTTCCCTTCATCACCCTCCACCCAGCCAAAGAGAGTAATAGTGTAGATGGGTGAAACAATGATGGTATGACAACAGCAGTGACTAACATTTATTAAGCACTTATCCTGGGCATTGGATGAAGCTTAGATGAAGCCCTATCTCATTTAATCCTCATAAAAACCCTATGATAGTTATTAATGTGCTTTAACCTTAAAGTACCTACAAGTCACCTGGAGCTCCTGTTACCATGCAGATTCTGAGATGCTGAGCTAGGGACATCAGTTTCTTCTTTTGTGCAGCAAACAGTTGGGCTGGCTGCACTTCCAGATGTCATTTAGCTTAGACATTTTGAGCCTCTATCTATCTTTGCTATACCTAAGGTGGTCCCCCAAGTCATCATCTTCTCAGTCTCCTAGTGCATGATTCATCCCTATCTTCTCCTCTCACCTCCTTTGCCCTCAGAGCAGGGATAAGATCCTAGCTGGTGGCAGTGGTGGAGGAGTAGCTGTACCCTGCAGCATATGCTTAGATACACTTAGACCAAGTTTCGGGGTCAGGTATTGGGCTTCTCTCAGCCTTGGTTCAACCCTCACCTGTAAAATGAGGATAATCCCATATATCTCATTGGGTGTTGGGTTGAGGCTGCATGTGAAACATGGAACAAAGCGCTTGGCACAGAGTAGGCCATCAAATGCTTCCAAGACATGAATGTTTGGAAGAGTCCCTCCTCCCGATAATAGAACTTCTGATTCACTACTCTGTGCTGGGCATGGTTGGAGAAGAAAAGGATTATGTGCCAACCATGGTCTAATGTGGAAGCTAGATGTTCCCTGGAGAAGGGCTAGCTAGGGCAAGGATTTGGGAGCCAAGGGTCTTAGCCCTGAGGGAAATCTATCTAATATATTCTGAGCACTGGCCAAGCACCAGGCACCATTCTAGGTCTTTATGTATGTTTTCTAGTTTTAGATTTCATCCAAACCAGAACAGGTGGATACTATTACCCCCATTTTGCAGATCAGAAAATTGAGGCAACACAGGGAGTTTAGATCGACTTACCAGGATTACAGTAAGAAAAATAGTTGGGAATCAAACCTAGGCTTTCTCACTCTTAACCTGTACCTTCAACTCCTTGTGGATCCAGACTACGTGGTGTATTCCCAGTGGGTATTTTTGAAGGCATTGAGTAACTGCTTGTAGGACGAGAGTCACTGTCCTCATCTGATGATCTGACCTTCTTCTCTCTGCAGAAGCTGCTGATGGGAGCTCCACCCTGGGAGGAGGTGCTGGCACCATGGGCTTGAGTGCCCGCTATGGACCCCAGTTCACCCTGCAGCATGTGCCCGACTACCGCCAGAACGTCTACATCCCTGGCAGCAATGCCACACTCACCAATGCACCTGGCAAGAGGGATGGCAAGACCCCAGCAGGTGGCAATGGAAACAAGAAGAAGTCGGGCAAGAAGGAGAAGAAGTAACATGGAGGCCAGGCCTAGAGCCTTATAGGACAGCCTCCTTCCCCAACCAACCCAGCTTCTCCTTACCTGTACCCAGATCTCAGAATTTCAGGGCTCACCCCCAGGATACTGGTAGGGGCTAAGGCCATGCTCCCCTTGGGAAACAGAAACAAGTGCCCAGTTAATACCCCCTCTCTCTGCCCCCAAGGGGTTGAATATGCAAAGGGAGTTCTGCGGGGAACCCCCATCCAATCTATTTGCTGTACCCATGGGGGTAATGGGGTTAGTGTAGACACCAAGAACCATTGTCACACACCCTTTCTTACAGCTGGACTCCTCCATCTTCCAAATCAGTCAGGCCCATCCATCCCCTGCTTCCCTCCACCCCACCTCATCCTGCTCCTTCAAAGTTCCTCTCTTGAGTAAGGTGGTTGGGGTATTGAGGTACCACATGATCTAAGAAGGGTCATAGTTCTGTAGAGTTGGGAAGGCATCATGACCTCTTGGTCTCTCCTTCAGTTCTCAATCTTCCCCCAAAGCATGGTATTGTGAGAGTCCTTTTACCTCTCTAGATCCTAAGACCAATGTTCAAGTTTTGGGGGACACCGTACTGTCAGCATTCCTGTGGTACTGATGATGCTTGCCAGATTTAGGGAAGGCATTTTGCTACCAAGCCTCTTCCCGAGGCCCTGGGGACCAGTCTTTTGTTTTGTTTTTCATTGTTTGATGTTCCCACTGCATGCTGTGATTTTTCCCCACCTCTCCTCAAACAAGAGACTCCATTGCATGTTCTGAGACAGTAGGGGGTGGTAAGCTAAAGAAGGGAAGTTTGTGTATATGGATGGGGAGAGGATGGACAAAGCTTGGCCCATCAGTTTACAGGGTCTTAAAGGAGGCTCTGTATGTCCCCAGAGTACTGGCCAGATCTCCAAATTCCAGCCATAAACCAAGCACCAGGTTGGACCCTTACGCCCCCGCATATAGGGTTCAGCCCGGGGCGGCTTTGGGCTGAGTTATCAGGACCAATGAATTTAAATGGGCATTTCAATTTAAGGAAGCTCTGATTGGGTTTAGGAGTAGGTCCCCTGGAGAGGTCAGAGGGGCCTCTGTGGGTGCTGGGTACTCCAGAGGAGCCACTGTGGAACCCTGATAGGAAGGGAAGCCCAGCAAGGCCATTCTTAGTTCCTGGGTTGGGAGGCAAAGAACTACAGCAGGAACCAAGTAGATAGGCGGGGCTTTTCTACAGGGTCCCTGTACTACTCAAAACGTAGGTCCTCCTTCATCTTGCCAGGTGCCATTTCTTCTCTGTGAAGGCCACTGTCCAGGCCCTCAGCCCACCCCTTAGTGGCCAGAGCCTGGTTAAAGTCCCCCAGTGCCTCCTTGAGCAAAGACCTTCCTCTGCCCACCCACTTCTGCCCCGCGGTCCGGTTCATCCAGCCCGGCTGCAAGAGAACCCCACCCCAGCCCTTAAAAGTAGTGTAGAGCCCCCTCCCTTGGCTGGTGTAGAATAGCCAATAGTGTATGTAGTGCAGTGTGCTCTTACGTGATGGCGAGTGGGCAGCGGGCGGTGGGCTGCACGCAGCCGTCTGTCCTTGAATCTGCCTGCGGCGGCCCGTGCTGTGTTTTGTGCTGTGTCCACGCGCTGCGGCGACCCCCTCCCCCGTACTGACTCCTTCTATAAGCGCTTCTCTTTCGCATAGTCACGTAGCTCCTACCCACCCTCTTCCTGTATCTCACGCAAGTTTTATACTCTAATATTTATATGGCTTTTTTTCTTCGAAAAAATAATAAAATGGTTTCTTCTGAGTGAACTTTTCTGTTTAAGAGACGGAGCTCCTGGCACGCGTGAAGTGATGAGCTGAGAGGTGTAAAGCTGGAAGAGCGGAATTGGGAGACGAGTGTTTGCATCTTGTTTATTTTGTTTTCTCATAGAGGGTCTAAATCTGTTTCTGAAGAGAGGGAGTGTGGGAGTGGGAGTGTGTGTGTTGCCTCCCGAGTCGGTGTTGGGCTGTCCAATATGGCTGTGCATGCTTGGGTACCGTCGTGTCTGCCTGCGATGGACTGTCGTTGTGCTTGTAGATCTGTCTGCCGTGGTGTGTGTGGACTTGGGGATCCGTCGTGGGGGTGGGGAGTCTGAGTGCGGTGTGTCCGTGAGCAGTTGGCTGTATGCTAGCGGCTGCCTCCGCTAGGTTAGGTTCTAAGCGCCAGTCTCCAGGCAGAAGAGGCGAACCGGCGCGGGCGGGGGAGGGTTGGCGCCGGGCAAACAGCTCTGGGAGGGCGCGGGGGACGTTAGCTTAGTTCGCCCGCCCCTTCCCCGCCAAAATTAACTCTTTCTCGCACTCCCTCTACCCCTGCAGCCTAGAGGTTTTGGGAAAACCGCGGGAGTGGGAGGAAATGCGGAGGGCGGGGGCGGAGATTCTTCCCTGCGGTATTTTCCCACCTGGAACTTGCTTTCCCTCTCACCTCTTACCAGCAAAGACAAACAAATTGGAGGACGCATCCTTTTCTCGAGGGGGTCAGGGGGACTAAAAAGGCGAGCAGGAAATGAGATGGCCCGAAAATCCATCTTGCCCTCCCTCTTTGCTCTCGGTGTTTCTCCATTCACTCTCGCCCTCCCATCTCCCCACCCCTTCCGCCAGCCTCCTCCCGGCACAGCGAATTCCGAGGTTGCCGCAGCCTCAGAAGCTGCAGGAAAGAGGGGGAGGGGGAACCCGGAGGGGCGTTAGGACAGAATCATAGACCACTAGGATTATGTGGAGGGTCAGCGAGTCCTACCCAACCGCTGAGCCCGAGGGCTGTCTTTGGGCTTCCTCCGCGCGGAATGGGGTTGGTGGTGGTGGTGTGTGTGTGTGTGTGGGGGGGGGCGCTAGTTCTATCACCTCCTGGTCTGTTGTCATGGAAACCAAGCCTTCCAACGAAGCATCTGGGGGCAACTTTCTTGCGTGGGAGGAAGGGTGGTGTGCACTGTTGCTGAGATAGGATAAGTGTTTTGTTTCTCAGAGCCAGGCTGCAAAGGGGCGGGGTGCCGGGCGCCTGGGTTCTATTCCAGGCAGGGCAGCAGACAGGCAGAGCACGAGAGCAGCTGTGGTTGGTCCCCTAATTGGCATGTGGGAATTTAAAGCTCTGAGCCAGAAACACGTGGCCTCTTGGGGAGGGGAAGGGAGGAAGCCAGCTGCCCACCTCTACACCTTGGCCATGTGGGGGAAGCAACTGCCCAGCCTTGGGGCTATTTAAAAGGTTTTTATTTCTAGTTCCAGGGGCTGCCCAACATGGTTTGTGGTCCTCTCCAGGCCCCTCTCTGTCTGTCTCAGGCCTGCTCCTCCCTGGTAAGGTTTCTTTGTGGGGGGGTCTCTGAAGTGCTCCAGCAAGTATGGCTCTGAGTTGCAAGTCATCTGTAGCTTGACCTCTGTAGCTTGAGTACATTATCAAGCAAAGGCTTCCTGAGGTTGGGGCCACCAAAGAGTTTGGTCTGCCTACTGTTCAGTTTTGGTCTGCCTCTGCTTGGGCAGGCTCCTGGTTTCCAGCCCACCCTAAGTCTCTCTACTCTTGAATGTGGTCACCAAAAGAACAGATGTTGGGAATGGGAAAACATGGGAGTCAAGAGGATTTGCTCAGCACAGAGGCACAGGTCCTGCTGTGAAATTGTGTGACATCGGAGGCATCGGGAAGTGGGGAGTTGGAAGTCAGTTCAAGAAAAGGTGTCCAAGCCACACTGCAGCAATGTGGAACAGCCAGGAGGCGTAAGTCACCTCATTAAAAAAAATTTTTTTTTTTTTTAAGTTGTAGATAGGGACACAATCTCTTTAATTTTAGGTGGTGCTGAGGATCCAACTCAGTGCCTCACCAGTACTAGGCAAGTGCTCTCTACCACTGAGTCCCAACCCCTGCATCACCTCCTTAATTTTTTATGGAAAGTAAATGGCCCTGAGGTGAGCTCTGGCTGGGCAGAAAACATCATGTGTTAATCATTTCTAGCCCTGTGTTCAAGCATAGTATCTGGCACCTTTAGCTTTCTGACTGACTTATCAACCAGGGTTGTGAACTGGGTTTAAGTGTTGTCGTGTCATACTTAAAGAGAGATAAACTACTCAAAGTTTATTTTCTTATGATAGGGTTGTTGGAATTAAATAGGCTAAAGCTTGGAGAGAATATTATTTTTTTTCTTGGCAGTCCACTGTTCTTGGGCACCTTGATAGAAGAATAGAGGAGCCTGGACTGAAAAGAAAAATAGCTTAGAAATTCACAAAGGAGGCTGAAAGGCGGTGTTGTTTCAATGCTTTATTAACAGTTGGAAACAAACCCATCAAACTGGAGGTGATGACATCCCAGAAGCCCAAGAGGCAAGGGAACAGGTTTGCATTTTGTATACTCCTCTCTTTTTTAAAAATTTTTCTTATTAAATTCATCTTAGCAAAAGTAGATTAAAAAAGAAAGGGTCAAATCAAAACCCTAGATGTCAGCCAGCAAGAGGAAGAAGGTGACTCAGGGAAGCAACAGGACCCCTGCACCAGTCTTCCCTGAAATAGCCCAGAAGAGTTGCCTTTGCCCCTTTGGACACAAGCTGGACACACAACCAAAACCCTCCTTCCTGGCCACAAAGCCCCCTCAAATTTCCTTACCTCCCCACTCTCTAACTATAATTCTGGGCCAATCTCTGAAAGTACCATTCTCTCTCCCTGGCTGGGATGGGCTCAAAGTGGCACAAGGGAGACAGAAGTGTCACCCTAAGCCAGAGAATCTGAGCTTCCTGAGGTTGGGGCCACCAAATAGTTTGGTCTGCCCACTGTTCAGAAGGGAGCACAGGGTGTATGTGCAAGCAACCCCTGTGCCAGATTCCCAGTACCCAGTTAGCATTTGTACATTTGGCTTGATAATCTATTAAATTCATAAAAACTGTAACCTCAGAGCTCCTGTTATTCTTGGGCCTGGCCCAGCCCAACCAGAAGCTCCTCCTGCCCCAGAAGTGCTGCAGGGTGGTGGTGGTGGTGGTGGTGGTGGGAGTTCTACCTAAGTCTCAAAGTCCAAAAGGCTTGAGAACTGAGGCCAAGGTCCAGGGGCATGTTCAGGATTGTGGCCTGTAAGGAGAGCCCTAGAACTCTGAACCTACCATCAAACCTTATTACATTACGGAGGAAACAGGGGAAGGAAGTTATTTTTCTTTAAAAAAATTTTTTCGTACAAAAATAGATCCTTTGCAAAACAATTTCTCAGCCAGGAGGCTCCACCTCCCATTTCCTTGGAGATAGGGGGTGAGGTGTTGGGATGGTCACACTATAGCCCATACTCCAAATGAGATGCATCAAAACTCTGCAGAAGGAATGATGGGGGGGGGGGCACCCTGGCTCAGTAGCCTGGAGGCTGATACAGAGGGTCTAGGGAGGCAAAGGCAAAAGGCATGGCAATGGGCTGGGGGATGGACCCGGTACAGTTACTATGCCATAGCTACCTGTCCACAGGCTCAGGCCTGGACCACAGTGGAACAAGTAGAGTGGTACAGATCCTTTTTATTTTGGGAAGCCTTTTCCAGGAAGATGGGGTAAGGGTGGGATTTGCTCCGGCCTTCTTAGAAGCAGCTCCCAATGCCACAGCACTAGTAATAAATAACAACAGCTAGGAGGGGAAGAGAAGAGCATAGGTGACAGCAATGAAGGGAAGGATCTAGCCCAGAGGTTCATAAGCTCCATGCTGTTCTCAGGGCCAGAGAAACCACAAAAGAAAAGCACAAATTCAGCAAGTCTGACCTACGAACATACCCAATAGAAAGCTGGGCTGAGAAAGCAGGCTGCGCTTTGTCTAAGACAAGGCCCTCTTGAGTAACAGAGGAAACAGGGTTAAGGCAGCAAACGGGTCCCCTGCTTTGGTAATACAATAGCCAGGGCTGGCTGAGTTGGTCTCAGGCCTCTTTCACACGACCCTTTCCTCTGGTCTCCAGGCAGCTGAAGATGTATGTGATGTTCAGAGAGCAGCAGGCCAGAGAAAGATGGGGTCAGGGTAGTGGAAGCGGTTGCCCCAGAGGAATATCCCCTAGACCCTTTAGGCACATGCTGCAGGGCGGGACAATCCAGGCTCCATTTAGGAGCTGCCATGGCCCAGGGACCCAGTTTAACTTGCACGGCCAACCAACTCCTTGGCTTCCTCAAGGATTGTGGGGACTCCTTCGCTGGTCTTGGGCACCTTGATAGGAACTGCAGTCATGGCATCATCCTTGGTCAGCTCTGAAGCTAGCAGAGATGTGACTGCACACCCAGCCTTCCTGTTGGCTGCAAGAGAAGATATGAGAGATGCTGTCTATGGAAGGCCTTGTTTTGAATCTCTTTCACATTCTATAGTAGACATTCAGCCAGAAGCCATGCAAATATGGTTGCCTTTTCTGGTTCACAAAGACCATTACTTTGAAGAAGGAGGGACAGAGATCCAACCTATAGGATATATTTTTGGGTGGCAAAAATATAACAGAGTGTGTACCTTACTGTTGCTTCCTTCCTTGTGTGATAACAGTACTAAGGTTTGAATAGGGCTAAAGGGAAGGAACTGGGTTTAAGTATTGGCATGTCATACTTAAAGAGAGATAATGTACTCAAAGTTTATTTTCTCAGGGTTGTTGAAATTAAAGAGGCTAAAGCTTGGCATAGAGTATTATTATTATTATTATTTTATTGGCAGTCCACAGAAAGCTCCTAGGCAAAAATACATTACAGTCAGCCCCAGGAGGGCTGTTCCTCATAGGAGGCAGTCTGCTGAAGGCTGCTGGGGGGCTCTTACAAAAAACAGTAGCAGCCACTAAGTGGCATCACATGTATACCATACTCCCATGTGTTTTTCCAATAACCAATCCAAATGCCTGGCTCTTTCCCACCTCTTCAAGGGCCCTACAAGACAGGTAAAGAATGAGTGTGTATGCTGGTAGGGGAGGGATCAAAGGCATGTGAGAAAAGATAGGGCTGGGATCAAGGATGGCAAAGATGGGACCCCTATAAAGAAATCTCTGCCTAAAGGATTATGAAGTTCCAGTTGTCATCCCAGGAGAAGAACCAGTCAATCAATGTGATTCTGTCAACCTTTGGGACCTGTACCCAAGACTCTAATATTTGTTATTAGACTTATGACCCCAGCATCCTCAACAGGAAGGCAGCTCCTTGGGATTATGTCCATCTCATGATGTTTTGCTTCTTCCCATGCCCTAGAAGAAGCACACAGAGACTGCACATACATAAAGTAGCTTAGCTAGCTTAAGGTGAAAGAAGCCAGATACAAAAGGCCATATATATCAATCCATTCCTATGAACTGTCTAGTCCATGCAAATCCAAAACATGGAAAATGGATTAGTGTTTGCCAAGGGATAGGATGGGGAGAATCAGAATAAAGAGATGATAAAATGTTTGAGATCACTATTTAACCTGACGTGAACATTACATAGTATGTCTACATGTATCAAAATATCCAGATACCCCCTAAATACATGTAATTTTTATGTATTAATAAAAAATGACTGTTAATGGGTATAGGATTTTTTGGAGATGATGAAGAACACGTTCTGGAATTAGCAGTGATAATTTTTTTTTAAATTTTTAATTTTTAATATTTATTTTTTAGTTTTCGGCTGACACAACATCTTTGTATGTGGTGCTGAGGATTGAACCCGGGTCGCATGCATGCCAGGCGAGCGCGCTACCGCTTGAGCCACATCCCCAGCCCAGCAGTGATAATTTTAAAACCTTGTGATTATATTAAAATCCGGTGAAGGCGAATTTTAGTTATGTGAATTATAGCTCAATTAAATTACGGGAAAAAAAATAAAGAATACGACTTTCTGGGGACCCAGGAAAGTAGAGTAGAGAAAGCAGTGCCTAAGCCTTAAAGAAGCAGGAGTGGATGAAAAGGCTGAGTGCTCCTAAATGAGAGCTGCAGGACTGGCACAGCTGTGGACATGAGCAGGAAGAACAGTTCAGAGGAGCCAGGGAACAAAATGCCTCCTCTGGAGCAGCAAAAAGCTTTAGGTAGGCAGAAGCCAAATGAAATCAGAGAACCCAAAGTCTTCACTGTGTTGAAGCCTGTCAGCCTCACTGCAGAGCCATGACCCAGAGCCACTGTTTTCCTGCCTGCAGAGGCTACCCACAGGTCAGGCAGGGAGCACACAGCATGCCCACAGATTACCAACTTATAGGTCTCCTCCTCCTCCTCCTCCTCCCAGGAACATAAGGGGTCATCTACCAAGAGGAGAAAGAATAGTGAAGCCCCTGACTGATAGCCATAAGGGCTTATCTTGTTGCAGATCAGAGGTATGAGACCTAAACTCTGGAGGTTTTACCAAGCACTCACTTGAATTATGAATACAAACTGTTGTGTTAACATCTGACAGGTGAGTAAAAGGAGCCCACTTGATTCTATGGCTCTATTCTGTGCATGCTTCTCCCACTTTCCTGCTCAGTCTCTCCTCCTCAGGAAAATCTTCCTCAGACTGGCTTAGTTTTCATTCTTACCTGAAGTACTCGCTTCTCTAGGATCCCACTTCTCATGTCCAGAAAGGTGATGGTTCTGAGATCGTTATATTGCTCTTTGAATTCAATCTCTAGCAGTACTGCAACTATGTGTGTGTTTCTCTCTCTCCAGTATATGCCCAGTGTGACTTCAGTGTATGTCTGGTTTGTGAGTTGAAATAATTTCTGCTTCTAGAACCTGGGAAAAAGAATACTGGCTTTTGGGGATACCTGTCCTGTGCCACACAAAGTTAGAGTTCCAGTGTGGCAAGTCTGAAGCTGCTGCTTTAATTGGCTTCTTCCTTTAAACTAAGACGACACTTGTACCTAATAACAGTGTTTTAGGATTTTTCTAGACTCTGGGAATTTCTAATGTATTTTATAAGAACCAGATGGTGGGTAGGGAGAAGAGCAAATTTTCCTTTTAAATTTTGAGGTTGGAGATGGGAAAGCTCTTGTTGAAACTGGCAACAGAATCAACAGAACCTAGGCATTCTGGTTTCCACTGCCACCATTATACTAAGTAGTTAGAACAATCAAGAAAAAATAACCTCTCCCCTTCTTTTCTTTTCTCTTTTTTTTTTTTTTTAAATATAGTTGAGTTGGACACAATACCTTTATTTTATTTATTTATTTTTATGTGGTGCTGAGGATCAAACCCAGCACCTGGCATGTACTAGGTGAGTGCTCTGAGCCACAAGCCCAGCCCTCCTCCCCTTCTTTTCCAAACTTAAGTACTTGTTAAGACTGAAAGGTAAGGCTGGGGTTGTGGCTCAGTGGTAGAGTGCTTGCCTAGCATGCTTGAGGACCGAGTTAAATCCTCAGCACCATATAAATGTAAAACAAAGATATTGTGTCCACTTCAAACTAAAAAATAAATATTAAAAAAAAGGCTAAAAAGTAGCCACAGAACCAGGTCACCATTTTGATTTGATGGGATGTGGCAGGATGATTAACTCATAAGAGAATGGTCTTGCAGACTGTGGGGCAAAGGAATAATCTTAAGATACTTGTCAAAGCTTTCTTAGGTTGGATTCCTAGAAGTTAGGGGTGAGCTAGGATAAAAACATCAGCAAAATTAACCATATGGCACTAGAAGTATAGCTGAACTAGAAAAATGCTAATTACTTGGAAAAAGACCTTTATAAAACATAGGCTCAAAACTACTACTAAAGAGGAAGTGCTCTTGTTAATAATCTTCCTTAGGGAAGAGGAAACTAGGCCAGATGGAGCAACCATTACCATCCTAAATAACTCATTACTGTCTAAAACTCTAATTATACTTCCTGTCCTATTTTTACAAAAGATGGGAAAGAATAGTGGTGGTTCAGGAACACTCTTACCAACCTTTTCTAGTCAGGTAGTCATCAGAAAAGCTCCTGAAGAAATCTCATCATGTCCAGAACTCTTCTTGCTAGAGACCATTTGAAATAGCATTTCTAACTCATACAGAGGGGTCATGGTCATCTCCTGTCCATTCATGCAGGCTTAGTGGAAATAGCCCTGGACTTGGAATCACAAAAGTGAGCTATGGATCTAGGTGGGCTCTATCTTTAGATAGCTGTGCATATCTGGGCCCTAATTCCTTTCACCTATGAGCAGGTTAGATAATAACCATGAAGACTCTTCAGAATTTTCCCAGCACTAAGGTTCTATTGGTATAGGTGAAGCCTGTAGGGAAGCTGGGAAATGGGAGAGGGAATAAAAGGGAGAGAGAAATGAATTTGTTTCTTCCCTTGACTTACATCTCAGTGAGCAAATGGCCTGTGTATAAGAGACTACAATTCAGCTGTGGAAATAAACTTGAGTCATTAAGGCCAAAAGCTGACTCAATCATGAGCCTAAAATAGTAGCTGTAATACAATCACATGGATTCTTCCCCTTGACACTCAAGCCATTGTTCTCCCACACCCTGCAGATCATAGCAGTTTACATGTTGCTTTTAATGAACCAGTCCTATGATAGTAACTCTCCTCTCCCAACTCCTCAATGGGTCTTTGTATTCTGGACACTTCATCATGTCTCTAGAGACCGGAAGACTTCAACATTCCTTTAAATTCTAGGGAAAAGGCCAGTGTCTTTGAATAGGGACAGCTGCCTCACTGGGAAAGGACTCTGATGCAGATATGCTTGACAGTGCTGTTTTTTTTCTGTTTGTTTGTTTGTTTTGGTTTTTGGCTCTTAGCAATTTCACTCCTAGCATAAGTCTCCTATTCCCTCTTTCTCTGGGAGATAGTACTTTGACTAATTCAGGTCCTCTGCTGAAATGTTAGGTTCTGACAAAGTCTCTGCTTCCTCTGCCTGTTGAGTCCCGACTTCCCACTTGGAAAGAAGTAGAGAATGGGACCTCCCCAGCAGAGGGAAGCCACTGATGTCTGGCTGCTTGTGTATAGGAAGCATCTGGGATTCTAGTATAGTTCTACAGGAAGACCTTTAAAAGGGAATTCCCCAACAAAATCTGATACAGACAGGCACTTGGCTGAGAGGGTTGAGGAAGACATGTAAATGAGAAGCAAGGTATTTCTATTAGGCCTAATGCTTAATGTAAAGTCATATCACCTTATACAGTGGTAGGAATGGTCTCGTACAAAAGTACTACCAGCTGTACTCTCTACCCAAATGCCTATTCACAAGACTAAATGTTCTTAGAAGCCCAGGGTTCTAAGCCCTTCATATCTATTTTTCCTCCCAGTTAGAGAGGCTTTACTCAGAGAATGCCATAAAATGGATAAGATGTAACTAATGACTCTTCTGTTTAGGGAAGGTTTTAGAGTCATACAGAAGAGCTGTCCAAGAGAATTTCCCTTCCAGTCTGGGTAGAAATAGGCAGCCGGCTATCACATATAAAACTCATAGTAATCTAAGACATTCAGGCCAGGAAAATGACTTTATGTGGGCTGGTATGTTCTGTACCCTTGATCCTATGTCATTTTTTCAGGCTGTGACAGGTACTATAGGCCTACAGACATCAGCATATTAATAGCTAAGCACTGGCCAAAGTTAGCCACATAACTCTTTGTAAAAAAGTGAAGGTCCTGGGGCTGGTAGAGCACTCTCCTAGCATGCATGAGGCGCTGGGTTCAATCCTCAGTACCACATAAAGTAAAATAAAGACATTGTGTCCACCTATAACTAAAAAAAAAAAAAAAAAAAAAAAGAAAAAAGTGCAGCTCCTATCAAATGGGCCTACAAAGTACACCAGTGAACAGAGAACACACCTTTCATCCCTCAGAAGTACAAATCTTTGATGATGCATTTTCTGTAACTCTGATTCTTTTTCAACCTGACAAAGAAGTCATCACTCCTAGCCCCAGAGGGACTTCACTAGACATAAAGGTGCAGATCAACCTCACATGAGGGGCAGCCTTGGCCATACTTTCTTTTGAACTAGTCTCTTGGGAGTGGGGGTATAACTCAGTGGTAGAGCATTTGCCTAGCATGCATGAGGCCCTGGGCACCACACACCAAAAAAAGTTTCTTAGTTATTCAGTGACCCTCACAGGAAACTTATTCATTATTCCTTCACCAGACTAATAACTGAATCATTTGTCCTTTCATCTCTATAATATATTCTTTTTATAGGATCTGGTTCAGTCTAATTTAAATCTTTTACATGTGAGAGGAGGTTGCATGAATGTGGGGAGGCAAGGATAGCAGACTCTAACTGCACCCAAGGAAAAGGCAGTTCCTAGACACAGGGTAATCTTTTAGTTGGGTAGTCCTCTATAGTCTTACAAATGAGGACAATGATGCCTCACTTTCCCACTCTAGGATATTATACTTCCTATATTCTTTTTCTGTCTTCTTCTTGTGAAGTGTGAGTTATTTTTTTCTTTATATTTTAATCCATATCAAATGTAGTTTTGTATTTAGGTAAAAAAAAAAATTTTTTTTTTTTTTTTGCAGTGCTAGGAACTAAACCCATGGCCTTGCACATGCTAGGCAAACACTCTTCCATTTAGCTGTAACCCAGCCCATAGGGTCAATTATTTTTCATATTCACAAATTCTCACTCAAATCCCTGTGTCCTGAAGCATGGTGCCCTTGTTCCAAATTTCTGCTTCAAGAATGGGAGAAATGCAAGAATAGTCGAATGTAATTGATTTGCTGTCAGTCTCTCTGATATCAGTATTTCTAATGTGGGAAGAAGAGCACTAGATAATCCACTCTCAATGCTGGGATGTTGGGAAATTCCTAAACTTATACAGCACCACATCTGCTCTTTAGCCCAAGACTAGCAGGACCTTGAACATAAAGGCCTCACCTGCTTCAGGATGGGTTCCATTTTGTTTACTTACCCTGGCGGGGTCCTCTCTTCCGTCGGAATGCTGCACCTGATTGCAGGGCTTCTAGAAGACTATCCATCACACCTGTCTCATCACCCTCTGTCATGAACAAAGATACAGTTGTAAAACTCTTCAGCCAGAGCAACATGGCAAATGACAAGTTCCACATGAAATGCATTTTTTTTTGCTATTGCTTGGAATCCCCTCTTTTGTAGTGGCTAAAAGTTCACAACAGACAACGAAGGCTCCACCTCAACACTCACAGGCCTGTGTTTACTTGTGTCTGTTTAAAAATGGCAAAACAAAAGATTTCATTGCCTGCTATTTATTCATTGCAAACCCTGGAATATTTCCCTGCAGTGCCATTCTCCCCACCTAATCAGGACTAACACACAGAATTATCAAATTGCTCAACTTCAAGAGCAGAGTAAGTACAGAGACAGCAATAGTGAAATTAATAGAAAATTATATCACCCCAGCTCTACCCTAAAGTGTTTCACTCCAATTTATACAAACATCTCATCTCACAGAGAGACTGGTTTAGGTCTCAAAGCAAGGCTAAATGAAGAGAGACCACTGATCAAGAGCATATTTCATTTAAGTACTGCCTCCAGTGGCTATTTCTTCCTGAAGCCAGCCCTGCATCTAAGAGGAGTGGATTGGCTGGAAAATGAAGAGTTAATGTAGAATCCTTGTTCCAGCCAGGCTCGGTTTCCATGGCAACAGCTCAGGATAGTGAAATCTAAAACTGTGAAATCCCAAGGAGTGGGGTTGGCTGCTAGCTCCAAGACTAGGGCTCACTGCTCCCAACGCCATCTGCTGTCTGAACATCAGCAGTGCAGATGACCTACATTCCAACCTCATTTGTTTGACCCAGGTTCTAGAAACAGGGCAAGGTCCACTACGCCACCTGTTGGTCCAGAGCAACTCTCATCCTGTCACCTGGACTCAACCTTCCCCCATTTTGTCCTAACCAGTTCCTAGGAGGAAAAACCTTGGAGGTTCAGGGAGAATGGGAAAAAAGGTGAAGAATACTCAGGTGGCTTATAATAGCATTTACTGGGGCAGTTTGTGGCTTATATATATATATCCGAGGTAAGGACAAGGGAATTGCTTTCCAGAAAAATATAAAGGAAAATCTCTAAGAGTAGTCTTTATCGCCTGTGCTCATAAAGCACTGGGATTCTTCAGACCTGGCAGACCTGAGGACCACTTCATTTCCAGAATGCTCATGGCCCCTCAGGTTCAGCTTAGTGCCATGAACAACATATGCTGTATTTCTGCTGCCCATGGGGGAAGGGAGTAGGGAATCCACGGCAGGAAAGAAGCAGAGACAGGAAACAGAGGGCCCGTAATTGAGACCATATGTTTCAACAAAGACATGGTTCTTGTCGTGAAATAGAGATTCTGCTGCAGAAAGAAAAGGGTAGCCAGATTCCCACCCCCTTCCAGAAGTTCAATCCATTTATGATATCATAGCAACACAATACTTAGTAAAATAAGCAGAAAGGGAGGACAGCCACAATTAGAAAAGTGTAGGGAGACTCAGGAAAATATTTTGGGGAAAAAAAAAAAAACACAAAAGATTAAGTGGAGGGAATGAGAACAAGCCAGAGGAAGCTTTGGCTGAGCAGAAGGAATGAGTATGTGTAACAGCAATACTAAAATCCCTGGGGGAGATGAAACATAATGCAAGAACCAGCAAAGGAGAGGCAAGAGATTTTCACATAGAGAACTGGAATGTATACATAACTGAACTGGGTTTAAAGTTTAGCATCAGCAACTAGGAGGAAGAAGGTTACCAAAATCATTTGCTATAAGTTAAGCTCAGACCTGAACTATTCTCATCTGCCTCTAGATTCTAGATAGAGAAACCTACTAAATGTTGTTCTCTCAATCCATCAGCCCTTCTGTGCTTCTTACCTGCATTCATGTCTATGAGTTGCTCTCTCTTCTGCTGCTTCTCTAGCCGCTCTTTCTCTGCCTTCTCTTTGGCTAGTTTTGCTCGTCGCATCTTTTCTTCTGTCTCCCGTCGTTTTTGGTTCTCCTTTACTGCTTGCTGCAGGACAGGGGATTCAAACATATGTATACCCACCACCAACCAACATGAAACCTGTGTAAAGTCAGCATGTAGTCCTTGCTCACCACAAACATATTTCTGAAGTTGTGCAGATCCATGAAGAATTCTTCCACAGACAACTTTTTGGGGTCAAAGATGAAATAGTCGCCTAGCTCCTTATAGAGGGTCTCCATGTTAGAGTGCATCATCCGCAGCTTGTTATATTGTTCCTGTGCATCCTTTACAAAGCTGTGCAGCCAAGGAGTAAAGGATCAAGACCAATAAGCAGACTCACTCCTCTAGCCCAGAGAATTACTAGAAGATGCATACTGGCATGCATAAGGATGTTCAACACAGCACTGTTTATGACAGCGAAAAACCAGAAACAACTAAATATCCAAACAGAAGAATGGTAAATCATAAACTTCGGTACACCTAGAGAATAGGAGGTGATAATTTAAAAAGAGACTGTTTTGCATATACTACGTGGAAACACAGCAAATATTAAGCACAAAAACCAATGCAACAGAGATTTGTTTAAAATAAATTCATGAGGTGAAAATCAGAAAGAAGTTCTGTAGCAATGGTTTGCTTTCAATTCCACAATAAAAATCCTTCAAGAGCTATGTACTTAACCAAAAAAAAATTTTTGAACCCACCGGTGATTAAACACTGAGCCACATCCCTAACCCTTTTTATTTTGAGAGAGTGTTTTGCTAAGTTGCTGAGGCTGGCTTTTCTTTTTTTTTTTTTTTTTTTTTTGGTACTGGGGATCGAACTCAGGGGCACTCAACCACTGAGCCACATCCCCAGCCCTATTTTGTATTTTTATTTAGAGACAGGATCTCACTCAGTTGCTTAGTGCCTCACTGTTGCTGAGGCTGGCTTTGAACCCATGATCCTCTTGACTCAGCCTCCCAAGCCACTGGGATTATAGGCATGCATCATTGTGCTGGGCCTGAGAACTTGTGGTCCTCCTGCCTCCGCCTCCTGAGCCTCTGGAACTACAACCATGCACCACCATGCCAGGCTGGAAAAAATTGTTTTTAAGAAAAATTGAATGCAGCCACATTTATCCTGTTGTACCCTTGGGGAAGTGGTCCCCCCCACCCCCTTCCTAGGGAGCAACTTTTTTCTTTCAGGAAAGGATATAGTCATTTTTTCAACAAACTTATCTTTTTCATCTGTGGCAGCTGGAAAATTCTGAACATCACGTTCCACATCAGAAATCTGTTTCTTCATCTGATCTAGGTTCTTTTGCAAGTTTTCAGCAGAAACTACAGGAAACAAAAAGACAGCAAGAGCTTGTTGGTAATTTCAGCCTCAAGACCTCTTAGCTTTCACCTTTCCTACTGACACATTCTGGTACTTAATTATTTTTCTTCTCTATGTACTCTCCTCTAGTTATTTCACACATTTACTTTTCCTTTTTGCATCTAGACCACAATTATTTGATAATTGGTTTTCCAGCCTCCACAAGGTGTATGGTACTAAGATGAGAAGGCAGACTTCATTTGATTTTTAAAAAATCCACAAAATCCTCTGAGATCTAGGTTTCATTTATTTTAGAAAACCGAGTTTGGGAGGAGGGAGACATATGTAAAAATATAGAAGCAGCACAGAATTCTGTCCCATTTCTACTGAATGCTTTACCTACTCCCAGGAGAGTGAAGCATGAGGTTTGTTAATCCAGTCTGCTTTCTGAATGACAACAAATATGGACCTAGACTGAAAACTCCTGCCTCTCCTGTTGTTTTGGTGTTTCTGTTTTCCCAGAAAGGGAAAGAGCTCTTCCATTTTTACACATGGAGACCTCTCTTCAGCCTTATGCTCCTCCCTTGTGGCTGACACTGTGTCTAAACCTTCCCCCATTCACATTTAAAATAGTCTGCACTGAAAATGATCTAAAATCTACACTGTGTCTTATTTTTCTCCCCCAGCAGACTGCTGGGGCTTGGAACCACCTTTTGGCTTTGCTCCAATCTGCCTCACCTCGGCTGGCTTTCTCCACATGAGCAAGCTCATCTGGAAACTTGAGGACATCAGGATAGTCATTCTCACACAACTCAGCCAAGAAGTGCAACAATGTCATCTTTTGATCTGTGGATTTCGTGTCTCGAAGCTAGGGGTGAGAGGAGAAATCATTAGTATTGACTTGCCCAAGACTATTTCAGGCGACACTGGGCTCCACAGAGGCCTGTAGCCCTCCCTCTGTTGTCCTACTCTAACCCATGACTTACCTTGCAGAGGAAGCTGATGTTGAAGCCAAAAGCTCCAGCATTCCTGGAGCCAGCATTCATATAGTTTCCAACAAGGAGGGTTATCTCCAGGAGGCTAGAGAAGCTCTCACTCTTGCGTAATTCCTCACATGCGGCAGTGACAGAAACAATCTCTGGCTTAATATTCTCCACTTGCTCACTGAATTGCAGCTTGAAGAGAATGGCATTGAGGCGAGGCCGCAGGCGGGGCACTGTGCCCATCTAATGGGAAAGACAAGCAATTTCTTTTTTTTTTTTTTTTAAATTTATTTATTTTTTTAGTTTTAGGTGGACACAATGTCTTTATTTTTAAGTGGTGCTGAGAATCAAACCCAGAGCCCCACACATGCTAGGTGAGCGCGCTACCACTTGAGCCACATCCCCAGCCCAAGCAATTTCATTATAGCTAATATAAACAGAGAAGTCAGAAAAAGAGGCAAAGCCTCCTCTGGGAAGATGAATTCCAGAATAGAGAGATGAGAGAATGAAAGATAGGCTCAAAACAGGCAATAGCTAAGAGCAAGGGTCTAGGCTATTCTCTAGATCAGAGGGGAATAAGGGAATGGGAAAAGAACAGAATGCCCCAGGCCTTACTCACCACCACACCAAACTGCTCTGACTCTGCCAGATCATCATATTCATCCTTCAGTTCAGATAGCATTTTTAACTGCTCTGGCTCTGGCATTTGCTTAATGAGGTTCTGAAAGAGAGAAAAGGATATCTCTTTGTAAGGGGAATCAGTTGACAACTTGAGTCTAAATGACTTACTCTTTTGTCAGTCCTAGACTCTGCCCAAGGACCACTACAAAAGGAAATACGGGGCTGTAGGAGGTTGGGAGCAGCTAGCAAAATGGCAGGACTTCTGATAAATATGCCAAAATAACTTGACCACCAGAAAAATGGCAGCTTTTCCAAAGCTAGCATTTAAAGTCTATGATGCTAGAGGATGAGGAGGGAAGAGGTGAGGCTGATGTCCAGTTATGCAGAAGAGCCAGCTCCTAGAAGACAACCTTGCTCCTTACCTGGATCATAGATTCCGTAAGAACAGCCTCATTCACCTCCAGGATGACATTCTTAATCTCTTGATAGGGCATGCGGAAGGAACCCAAAAAGATTGCTGCCAGAAAATGAGATAAGACATGTTCTCAGTCTCCTCTCCCTTCTAACCCATTCTGCAAGCCTATGCTGTATAATCTCCCCAAGAAGGCTCTTTGAAAGTCACTCTGCCCTTACAGTTAAAACCCAGCTCCAGAGTTCAGTGTCTAAAGCATTCTCTCATCATTCTCCACATTTATGTCACACACCAGCCATGATGTACCACATTCTATAAACATTATGATTTTTCCTGCCTTTGCTCACACAGGAAGTCTCTTGATCTATTTTATATACATACATCAAAGTATTTCACCCCACTCTATTTTAGTGGACTCCCAGGACACCATCTTCAAAACTGTCATTGCCATGACCTGCTCTGATTGTTAAACTGTCCCTCTTTCTAACAAACAAATCCTTCCCTTCTAGTATGCTCACTTTCTAATCTCTGACTCTTCAAACTTATCAGGAGCACATTCTAACCTTCTGACAATTGATCCATTTTCTGAGTGTGTCAGTTCCAATCTGCCTTCTCTATTTGACCGAGACCTTATAGTATAGCATATCACTTCACTACTGTCTATAATTACTCCCATTACTGCTGCTTCTACTATTCTCTTGCTGCCTGCATTCTTGCAGAGTCTAGTTAATCCAGCTATCTCCTTTCTCTACTCTTACTTGGGCTGATGCAGATAAAAGTCCATGCATTTGCAGGGGCACCAGTGACAGCTGGAGCTTCAGTGCTGCTTAGCAATCCCTTTCTGCATATCCTTACTTCCCCATGTTCCCATTCCTTTTGGCAGTTCCTCCAAAATATACCCATTCTCCTAACAGTCCCACCACTTCCCCATTTGTTCTAAGACCTTACTTCTCTTGCTAAGAAAAACTGAACATTGGGGTAGGCATGATGGTGCACACCTGAAACCACAGCTACTCAGGAGGTTGAAGCAGGAAGATTGAAAGTTCAAGGCCATTATGGTAATTTAGCAAGACTCTTGTTTCAAAATAAAAAAGGATAGGAATGTAGCTCAGTGGCAGAGCATCCTGGATTCAATCCCTAGTACTGCAAAAAAGAAAGAAGATGGCAGACTCTCAGTTACAGCCAGACTAGAAAAGGCTTTGGAAAGCACTATTTTGGAATCACCTACAAGAAAACTGTGACAACACTTCTGTAAAGTTATTAGCATATGCTTATATACATGCATGTATACACATATATACACATACCCCAGGTATGCATCCTTTCCTCAAGCTTCCACAAAAGAGGTGGCCCTAAGGTCCTTGTCCTTCAGCACATATACATAGACAAGTCTCTCCTATCTTGCAGGGAAAAAAAAAAAAAAATCTTTCCTGACCCAGTGTTCCTCTCTACCAAATTCTCTTTCACTTTACAGCATTCTGAAAATATAATTGTCTTTTCTTTTACAGTCACAAATTTTACTTATTCTGTCTTCACAAAGCAAATGAAAAGATAACACTGAAACTGTACTCTATGTAAGATTCTACCCTGCCACATCTCACTACATCCACTAGCCATGCTCCCCCCCAAAAAGAGAATCTGTTCTTGGTGAATCTGCTTATTTCAGTAAATGATAACACTTTTCATAGAGTGATCTAAACTCAAAAACACCATCTTTATCCCCTCTGTCAACCATTGAGTTCCATTAATTCTGTCTTCTTACTATCTTGTGACTTCTTTTTGATTCTCACTATCTTAGTTTCAGGCCCTGATCACCTCTTACCTAGTTTAAAGCAATAACATAATTTATCTCTCTGCCCAGTCTTTTCCTACCCAGCAATTCAGCCTTAAAAAAAGAAAGAAAGAAAAAATTACCACCTAAGGGCCTTCCTAAAAATTACAGTTGTAACACTCTATTTCTTGTTTAAAAACTCTTTAATAACTTTCACAGCTCCATAGCTTTTCTCAGGTAGACTCAACTACTTGCAGTTCTTGAACTCAATGTTCTCTCATGCCAATGTGCCTTCACATAGGCTAATCCCTCTCCTGAAACAAGCCATTCCTCACCCTTCTTAACAGTTCTTTCAAATCAATTTAAGTAATACTTCCTTGAGAGGTACTACTTCAAGATTTCTGCCCTCCAGTACTCCCCCAACTTGATTTGGATATCCCCTTTCCTAGTTCTCTCATAAGCACTTTAGCATTCTTCTATGACAACATTTACTAATCTATGCTATTGTTATTATTTGCCTTTCTATCTTTACAAGACTGTGTTTTATGGAATATACAACCTTTTATCTCTGGAACACATGCTTAGTATATGCCTAATAGATTGCCCATCACATAGAAACAAGAGAGACTGAGGTTCAAATCTCAGACCCTCAGAGTTCTTATTAGCTCTATAATGACATAAAACCATATATTTATCAATCTTGCAGTGGTGCCAATGGGATTCAGTGGCGCCAATGGGAAATCCACTATGCAATGCCTGGCACACAGCAGGAACTCCAGAAATGGGTATATCATATTGAGAGAACTTAAACTCAAGAGAATTAAGTTCTTAGAAGAATTCCTTCACATTTCAAATAGTTGGGATCAGAGTTACTCACAGAGATTCTGGGCCGTCTTTGAATCCAACACCTTTAACTCTTTTACTTTTTTCTTTTGTACAGATTTCTTTTCTTCTCCACCTTCCTGATCCTTTTTGGCTAGTGAGGGCAAGATAAGAAAAAACATGGTTTAGGACAAGCCACTTCTGTTCCTTACTGAACTACTACCACCTAGCCTGGAATGGTCCTTTGCCTGGTCTCCATGATAATGGTCTCCCCACTGTATTCCTTTAAGGCTAACTTTCTCTTTAGCCACTCTGCTATTAATGACTGCCCCCTATTATAATGAATATTTCATTTTCATTTCTCCAACAATTACCAATAATGCTTTCCTACCTAAATCCTATCCACATGCAGGGATCAGCAAACTTTCTATAAATAGCAAAATAGTAAATATCTTAGGTTTTGCAGGCTATGTGGCCTGTTCTCATTTCTCAGCTCTGCAACTGTAGCATGAAAGCACCCACAGACAATATATAAATGAATGAGCAAGGCTGTGTTCCCATAAAAATATTCACAAATATAGCAGTTTCATAACCCCCATACTAGAGTCTTCCACTATGTTATCCTTTTGTGTCTATTAAAAATTCTCTTTATCTTTCAAACTTCATCTTGAACATGACTTGCCCTGGGGATGAGGGGGGGAGAAAACAGAAACTGTTCTGAACAGAGAGGTATAATTATAAAATATTTTGACCTACAATTTTTTAGAAAGCCATATGGGAATAGCTTTGAAAGCAGAGTCAAGAAACAGACAAAGCTACTTGGTTCTGAGCAGAGGAATGGGGAGAACTTGAGCATGAGTATGAGGAATACTTTTGAACACAAACCCTCTTACACCATTTGAATTTTTGACCATATGAAAAGTATTATATTACCTGGTACAAATAAGCAAGAAATAAAAATAAAAAGTTATGGACAAATGGTACCCAAAAAGCCCTATTTTTTTTTTTTAAATTCATCCATTTGACCCAGGAATCCCAATTTGAGAAAGGAAAATTCCAAATACATAAAGATTGGTTATGTAAAATAAATGATTATTGAGTAAGAAAATGAAAAAAAAATACAGAAAAATTATGACATAAAAAGCTGGTTTAAGATAACAACAACAGAGCTGGGGTTGTGGCTCAGTGGCAAAGCGCTTGCCTCACACATGTGAGGCACTAGGTTCAATCCTCAGCACCACATAAAAATAAACAAACAAAATAAAAATTTAAAAAATGTGTGTGTGTGTGTATGTGTATATATATATATATATCTATATATAATATATATAGATATATATATATATTTATATATATATCAACAACAACAATAAGCCAGGTATGATGTCACAGGCCTATAATCCCTGTGGTTCAGGAGGATGAGGCAGGCAAGAGGATCACAAGTTCAAAGCCAGTCTCAGCCATTTAGTGAGACCCTAAGCAACTTAATGAGACCATTTCAAAATAAAACAATTTAAAAGGGGCTAGGGATGTGGCTCAGTAGTAAAGTGCCTCTGGGTTCAACCCCTGGTACCAAACTGAATAAATAAATAAGTCAGATAAATCTCCAGAAAGACTGACAAAGATAAAAAGAGAGAAGGCTTACATACTACTATTAGAGATGAAAAGGGGAATATTATTACAGGTTCTGTGGCCATTAAAAGGCTAAGGGAACACCACAAACATTTTTGCATTTATAAATTGGACAATGAACAACAATTTGTTAATTTTTCTTTAATGACCCAATACTACCCAAACTCAACCAATGTAGAATAGTCAATTTGAATACTCCTAAAATCATGGATACTCCTAAAAACTATTTTTAAAACTAAATCTATAATTTAAATCATCTTAAAAAGAAAATCTTCTGGCCTAAAACATTTTAATGGAGAATTACACCAAACATTAAACAAAAATTAACAATAATTTAATAATCTCTCAGAAAACAGAATAGGTGTGAGGCAATACTTTCCACTTCAATTTTTTGAGGCAAGTATTACCTTGATACCAAATTAAATAAGTACAATGAAACAACGATGATGAAAAGGAAAAGACTTGTACACCATCAGTATTCCTCATGAATACAGACACATTATATGATTTTCAAATATTTTCTCCAATTTTGTAGATGGTCTTCTTTCTTACTTGATGACATCCTTTGGAGAACAAAGCTTTTCATTTTGATGAAGTTCAAGTTCTTTTATTGTTTGTGTTTTTTATGTCAAAAAATTCCAAATTCAAGGTCATGAAGATTTAACCCTGTTTTCTTCTCAGTGTTATAATTTTAGCTCATGCATTGATTCATCTCAAATTTAATTTTTGTACATAGTGTGAATTGAGATCCGATTTAATATTTTTACACACCGTCCATCTATATGGAACACATTTGATGAAAAAATTATTCTTTCCCCATTGGCATCTGGTCATATATAAGGAATTTATAATTTCACCAATTCTAGAGGCTGAGGCAGAAGGACTGCAAGATCAAGGCCAGTCTGGACTCGTATCTCAAAATAAAAATACAAAGGGCTAGAGATGTCATTCAGTGGTAAAGTATCCCCTAGGTTCAATCCCCAGTATCACATACAAAGGTGGGGGCTTATATTTGCACCCTCAATTCAATTGCATTGACCTATGTGTTTATATTTATGCCACAGTGTCTTGGTTATAACTGCTTTGTAAGAAGTTTTAACACAAGGAAACATGAGTCATACTATTTTGCTTTTTCTTTTACAGGATCCTTTTGGCTGCTCTGAATTCACTTATAATTCCATGTGAATTTTAGAATAAGCAAGCCAATTTCATTAAGAAAATCAGCTGGGATTCTCATAGGAACTGCAAGTGAATCTGTAGATCACTTGCTATCTAAACAATGTTAAGTCTTCTGCTCTACAAACATGGGATGTTTTTTCCATTTACTTAGTTCATTAATTTTTATCAGCAGTGGGCTATGTAGTTTACAGAGTTTGTTTTATTTGTAATTCTTTTGTTATTGTGAATGGATTCTAAAAAATTCATTTCATTACAGGTTTGGTGGTGCACACCTATAATCCCAGCAGGTTGGGAGGCTGAGGCAGGAGGATCTCAAGTATAAAGCTAGTCTCAGCAATTTGACAAGGTCCTAAGCAACTTATTGAGACCCTGTCTTAAAATAAAAAGGACAGTGGATGTGGCTCAGTGGTTAAGTGCTCCTGGGTTCAATCCCTGGGACCAAAAGTTAAAAAAAAAAAAAAAAATATATATATATATATATAAATAAACACAAATGACTGACCTCTTTGTATTGATCTTATAACCTGCAACTATGCTAATTACTACAATTAGTGGAATTTTAATGGATTCTTTGATAATCTATATACTAGATCATATCATCTGTGATACTAACTATCCACAGACCTTGCCTTTTTCTTAATAATATTGATACTTCTTATTTATTTTCTTGGCTAACTGCCCTGGCTATAACTTCCAATACAACATTTAATAGAAGAAGTAAGAAGAGAATTTTGTCTTATTTCTAACATTATAAAGGACAAAGTGTTGGATCTTTCATCCATTAAATATGATTTAAACCAGGGGTTTCTTCAATGCCCTTTGTGAGGCTAAAGCAGTTCATTACCCTTCCTAGTATGTTGGGTGCTTCTTGTCATGAAACAGTGTTGGGTTTTGTATAGTGCTTTTTGTGTCTAATGAAATGAACATATAATTTGCTTTTTATTCTAGTAATATGATGAATTTCATTAATTAATTATCAGATGTTAAATTATCTTTGCGCCAGATGTGGCTATGCACACCAGTAATCCCAGTGGCTCAGGAGGCTGAGGTAGGAAGATCCCAAGTTCAAAGGCAGTGTCAGCAACTGAGTGAGTCCCTAAGCAACTCAGTAAGACCCTGTCTCAAAATAAAAATTTAAAAAAGTCTAGGGATGTGGCTCAGTGGTTAAGTACTCCTGGATTCAATTCCCAGAACCAGGAAAAAAAAAAAAAAATCTTTGCATCCCCAGGATAAGTTCCACTTCGTTATGGTAAATAAGTCTTTTTACATGATGCTGAATTCAGTTTGCTGATTTTTTCCATCCACACTCATAAAAGATCTTGCTCTGTAGTCTTGTTTTCTTACAACACAATGTCTGATTTTGGCATTAGGATAGCAATAGCATCAAAAAATGAGATAAGAGGTGTTCTTTTCTGTTTCTTGGAAGATTTTATACAGCATTAGCATTAATTCTTTAAATGTTATGTAGAATTCAGCAATAAAGACATGTGGGTCAGGGCTTTTGTTTTGGGGTAATTTTGGATTCATCATTCAATTTCTTTACATGTTAAAGGTATATTCAGATTATCTATTTCTTCAGTCTTGGTACTTTGTATGTTTCTTGGAATTTTCCATTTCATCTGAGTTATCAAATATGTTGGCATATAAGTGCTGATAGTTTTCCTTTATTAATTTTTTAAGGTTGGTAGTAATGTTCACTCATTTCTGTTTCTAATAATTTGTCTTGGTCAATCTGGCTAAAATTTTGTTAATCATTTTCAAATAAGTTTTAAGCTTGATTAATTTTCTCTATTGGGTTTTCTATTCTGTACTTAAATTTATACCCCAATCTTTGTCATTTCCTTCCTTTTGCTTGCTTTATTTTTAATTTGCTCTTCTCTTTCTACTGTCTTAAGATTGAAGGTTAAGATTATAGACTTGAGATGATTCTTCTTTCTTAATACAGGCACATTCAGCTACAAATTACCCTGCATTTCACAAGGCTTTGTGTGCTGTGGCTTCATTTTCATGCATCTTTAAGTAATTTTTGATTTCCCGATTTTTTCTGATTTTCTTGACTCATTGGTTATTAAGATGTATATTGTTTAATTTTCACATATTTATGTGTTTCCCATTTTTATGTATGGATGTCTACTTCTACTATGGTCAGACACCATATTTTCTATTAGTTATATTCTCTGAATTTATTGAGGTTGATTTTATGGTCTAACAAGGAAAATACATACTTTAAAAGAATGTACATTATGTTGTTGTTGAGTACAGTGTTCCACAGATGGCTATTACGTCTAGCAGGTTATAAAGTTCAAGGTTTCTGTTTCCTCATTCTTCTTCTGTCTAGTTCTTCTAACAAATACTGATGATGGGGGTTGTTAGAATTCTGTCCCCTTCAAATTTATGTGTTGAAATTCTAACACTCAGTACCATAAAAAAATGACTGTATTTGAAGAAGGATCTTTGAAGAATTAAGTTAAAGTAAGACCATTAGAGTGAGTCCTAATTCAATAAGATTGGTGTCCTTATAAAAGAAAATGAGGACGGATACAAACAAAGGGAAGACCTAGTGAAGACACAGGAAGAAGGTGGTTATCTACAAAACAAGGAGAGACTCTTCTTCAGAAGAAATCAACTCTGCTGACACTCTGATCTTGCACTTCTAGCCACAAGAACTATAAGAAAATTAATTTTTATTGTTCAAGTCACCCAGTCTGTGGTACTTACTTATAGCAGCCCTGATGCCTTCAGCATTTATTTTTGAACTATTGCTGTCTTCATTACTGTCAGCTTTGCTATTTGACTATATGTGACATGGCCACATATACACTCAGGTGTATATGTTTATAATTGTTACACCTGCCTGATTCTTAATCATTACAAAATGTTCTCCTGAAATGAGTGGCATTTTTGGTTTGAAGTCTTGCTTTGTTCAATATTAGTCACTCCAGTTTTGTTGGTGGTTGTTGTCTGCATGGTATCTTTTCTCATCCTTTTACTTTTAATCTATTTGCTTCACTGAATCCTAAGTTGTGTCTCCCATAACAACACAACTGTTTTTGTTAATCCAGTCTACCTTCTGATTAAATTATTCCACTCCAACTGATGGAGTTGTGTTTTACTTTTTGTTTCCTATGGCTTATGTTTTTTACTTTTATTCTTGGTGGGTTTTTTTTTGTATTAAGTGAATATTTTCTAATGTAACATTGCAATTTCATTAATGATTACACATGTGTGTTTATCTATATATACAAATGTATGTTATGTGTGTATTTTTATGTTGCCCAAGCTGGCCTCAAATTTGCAATCCTCCTGCATCTGCCTCCTGAGTTGCTGGGATTATAGGTATGCATCACCACCCTCAGTTTTTAAAAAAATATTTTTAGTGGCCACAGATACTTGCTTTTCTCACTAAAACTTTGTAGATTTTCTTGAATGCTTTTTTGTTTGCTATTTTCCTTTTAGATCATTTCCACAGGTTTTAAATAGTTGTTTTAAGAAAATAATTCAGCAGTTTCACTGGGGAACAGATCATGTCTTCATTCTGCAAGTCTGTTTTACATTTCCTTTCTTTTTGGTGGTGCTGGGGATGGAACTCATGGTCTTGTGCATGGTAAACAAGTGCTCTAATATCCATACACTTCCAGACCTGGTTTTTCTTTTTGATTTAATGTGGAACCATCCTAGATGCCCTTCAATAGATGAATGGATAAAAAAAAATGTGGCATTTATACACAATGGAGTATTATTCAGCACTAAAAAATGACAAAATCATGACACTTGCAGGGAAATGGATGGCACTAGAGCCGATTATGCTAAGTGAAGCTAGCCAATCCCTAAAAAACAAATGCCAAATGTCTTCTTTGATATAAGGAGAGCAACTAAGAACAGAGCAGGGAGGAAGAGCAGGAGAAGATTAACATAAAACAGGGACGAGAGGTGGGAGGGAAAGGGAGAGAGAAGGGAAATTGCATGGAAATGGAAGGAGACCCTCATCATTATACAAAATTACATATAAGAGGAAGTGAGGGGAAAAGGAAAAAAAGGGAGAGAAATGAATTACAGTAGATGGGATAGAGAGAGAAGATGGGAGGGAAGGGGAGGGGAGGGGGATAGTAGAGGATAGGAAAGGTAGCAGAATACAACAGTCACTAGTATGGCAGTATGTAAAAATGTGGATGTATAACCGATGTGATTCTGCAATCTGTATACGGGGTAAAAATGGGAGTTCACAACCCACTTGAATCAAATGTATGAAATATGATATGTCAAGAGCTATGTAATGTTTTGAACAACTAATAATAATAATAAAAAAGAATACATCTTAATCTTTAGGGCAAGTAGTGTGGCCTAAAGGAGTTTCTTCTTCAAGTTTCCTTTTGACATGACTCTGATTGCTAGCAATGTAAAAAATAGTCCATGCTGAATGCAAATTGGTGCAATTCTGGAAAGCAGTTTGGAGATTCCTCAGAAAACTTGGAATGGGACCACCATTTGATCAAGTTACCCACTCCTCGACATATACCCAAAGGACTTAAAATCAGCATAGAATAGTGATGTGGCCACATCAATGGTTACAGCAGCTCAATTCATAATTGCTAAGCTATGGAATCAATCTAGGTACCCTTCAACAGATGAATGGATAAATAAAACGTGGTACATATACACAACGGAATAGTATTCAGCAATAAACAAGAATGAAATTATGGCATTTATCCTATCACACTAAGTGAAATAAGCCAATCCCAAGAAACCAAAGGCTGAATTTCAGTTCTGATATGCAGATGTTAATATACAATAAGAGAGGGAGGAGAATAGAAAGAAGTTCATTGAATTAGACAAAGGGGAATAAAGGGAAGGGTGCAGAGATGGAAACAGGAAAGACAGTAGAATAAATTGCACATGACCTTCTTATGTTCATATACAAATACACAACCAGTATAACTCTACATCATGTACAACCACAAGAATGGATAATTATACTCCATGCATGTATAATATGTCAAAATACATTCTACTCTCATCATATCTAAAAAGAATCAAAAAATTTTTTTAAATAGTCCACATCCATGCTCATTTTTCTTTCTAAGTTCTGATTTCTTTCTGTGGAGTATGATATTTATAAACCAAGAAAATTCTGAAAAAGACATGATATCTGTACTATGACCTAATAAAAGATACACATTCATCAAATATAAGTTGGCAGAAATTATATGACATACATTATTTTATGAACCATTAGTACAGGAAAAAAATACTGCCAATTAATCTCTGACATCAACTGTTAAGAAACACCATGATTTTAGGACTTTTTTTAAAAAAATCATAACGGCAGTTGAAAAAAATTCAAAACATACTCATGATAAAAACTCTTGCCAAATTTTTTTAAGGAGAACTTGCTCAACTTGATAAAGTCCATCTATGAAAAATGTATAATAAACTTCATAATTAATGGTTAAATATAGAATGATTAAACCATAGAACCAGGAATAAGGAAAAGATGTTTGTTCTCACCACTCTCTAAATGATATTTCTTTGTATATATTAGAATAACTAGAAATACAAGTAAAAAGAACCATAACGATGACACCATAAAGAAATAAGCAGTTAAACTATATAAACAAGATTTACATGCAAAACACTAATGAAAAATTCACAATCTAAATAAGTCTTCAATAAATATGCAACACTGAAATTGGTATATTTTCCCAAATTCATCTATAGGTTCAACACATCGTTTCATCCTCTTAAACAAAGAATTGCTATATGACCTAGCAAATCCACTCCTAGGCATATAAAACAGGTATTCAAATACACATGTATGCATGTTCATAGCAGCATTATTCACAATGGCTAAAAGTTAGAAACTGTCTATCAATGAATGCATAAGCAAAGTGTATTTATAATGGAATATTATTCTGTTATTAAAAAGGAATGAATTACTGATACAATGCTACAATGTGGATGAACCTCAAAAATATCATGCTAAGCGAAGAAGCCAGATATAAATGTCATATGTTGTATGACTCCACTTAAATGAAATATCCAGACAACAATAGATGGGTACTTGTCAGGGGAGAGAAGAATGGTGAGTAACTGCTTAATAGATCTAGGATTTCCTTTGCGGGTGATAAAATACAGAGAATTAGAGAGATGTGGTGGTTATATAACACTATGAATATACTAAAATGCCATTGTATGATTGACTTTAAAATGGTTCATTTTATGCTATGTAAATTCCACTTCAATAAATAAAGTGGTGATTGTTTAAAGTGTTTAAAAACACTAATTAAATTGGTGAAATTTGAATATGGGTTGCATGTTATATAACAATATTATGTCAATAATAAATTTCTTAAGTGTGATAAATATACTATGGTTATAGAAGAGAATGCATTGTACTGAAGAGATACTTCAGGGCACTTGGGGTACTTTATCTCAAACAATTTAGTTAAAAAAAAGAAAAATGTTTATCACAGCATTACTAATAGCAGCCAAAATGTAGAAACAACTCAAATGTCCATTGATTGATGAACAAAAAAACAAAATGAAATATCTATACATTGGACTATCATTCAGTCATAAGTAGGAATGAAGTGCAAACATACGCAACAACATGGATGAATTTGCAAACATCATGACTCCTAAATGAAAGTCAGCACAAGGGCACACATTATATGATTATATTGATAATAATGGAATGTCTAGGATAGGCAAATCCATGAAAACAGAAAGTAGATTAATAGTTGCCAAATTGTGGAGAACAAGTGGAGAGATGCTAATAGATTCAGAGTTTCTTTGGTGTATGATGAAACTATTCTGGAATTAGTGACAGTGGTTATAAAGTAACTGCCATTATCTAATAGATTTTTTAAAAGGGACAGGGATTGTAAAACAAAACAAAACAAAAAAGAATTTTTTTTTTTTGAGACAGAGCCTCACTATGTTGCCAAGGCTCGACTTCAACTCCTGGGCTCAAGTGATTCTTTCACCTCTGCCTCTCAACTAGCTGGGACAGGCACATACCACCGCACACAGTTGGGATTGTATTCTTTCATATACACATACATTTATATATGAAATGAACGAAAGATCTAAATGGAAAATAAAACTATTAAACTTCTAGAAGAAAACAGAAACATTCACAACGTTGAGGTAGATAACAATTTCTTAAGACAAAAAAGGACAAATCACGTAATAGGCAGAATCATAAGCTAGTCTCCCACTTTCTTTTCCCGTAGGATGCATGATCCTACATAGTCCTTTCCTTTGAGAGTGGGTAGGCCTGGCCTACTGGGGGAAGCCCTTTAAATGAGGGTTTGGAGAAAAGAGACAAGAGGAGTCAAAGAGGTTCAGATACTCTATTGTAGCAATGTTGTTGTGGAGGAGGCTATTTCGGAGGAGATGGTGGGTAGCCTCTAGGAGTTGAGAGTAAACCTTGTTGATGGCTAGCAAAAAAAAGTGCAGACCATATATTCTACAATTAACAAGGAACTGACTCAATCAAAAGAAGAGGAACACTGAATTTCCGAAAGCAATGAAGCTCATCTAGAACCCTGATGTGATCCTGAACAGAGGATCCAGATAACTCAAACACCAGACTCACTGAAAATTATAAAATAATAAATTTATGCTGTCTATATCATTAAGTTTGAGGTAAATTTTCATGCAGTAATACAAAATAATACAAAACATTAAAAAATCATTAGGCGCAGTGGTGCACACCTGTAATCCCAGCAACTCAGGAGTCTGAAGCAAGAGGATTGTGAGTTTAAGGTCAGCCTTGGCAAATTAGTGAAGCTCTAAGCAACTTAGTGAGATCCTGTTTCAAGATTTAAAAAAAAGGGGGCAGGGGTAGTGTGTAGCTCTGTGGTAGTGTGCCCCTGGGTTCAATCCCCAGTATAAAAAAATAAATAAATAAAATATTTTCAAATTGATAAAGTAGATTTGACAAAAATTAAAAACCTGTTCTATGTATCAAACTATTAAGAAATAAAGACAATCCATAGACTGGGAGAAAATATATGCAAAACACTTACCTAATAAAGAACTAATATCTAGAACATAAAAAAATATGACTCAATCATAAGAAAACAACCTGATTTTAAAACATGGGCAGAGAAGATTTGGACATATACTTCACTTGCCAATGAAGATATATAGGTGGCAAATAAGCACAGAAAATGCTTACCGTTAAGCCATTAGGAATACATACTAGGAATTAAAACTAAAATGCCTAACCCATAAAAACCATAAAACAAAACCTACGATACTAAAAGCTAGTAAAAATGCAAAGCACCTGCAACTCTCATACATTGTTGGTGGCCAATTTAAAAAAGTTTGGCAGTTTCTTATACAATTAAACACACTTACTGTATCAGATGACCCAACAATTCTATCCTTAGTTATTTGCTCAAGAAAAATGAAAACACATATGTCTAGACAAAACCCTATATGCAAATAAGCTATAGAATGCAATCTAAATCTAGATATAATCCTGTTTATCAACCAGGGAATGGATATAATGGACTACTAAATTTAGCAACATAAATGAACATGAATGTAACCACTTGAATATATCTCAAAGACATTTTAGAAATGACAAAACTATGGGGATAGACTGCATATCAGTAGTTTGCCATAGCCTAGAAATGAGGAGAGGAGACTGACAGATGGCCTCACAGAGCTTCTTTGGAATGATGAAAATGTTCTCTGTCTTGATTGTGGCAATTATAAGGCAAATACATGTCCAAGTTCATAGAACTGTACACATTACTATACAGAAATGATACCTCAGTAAATTTGACTGAATAAGCTGTCAATAAAATACAATACTATAAAACTGTACTAATTATAACAGAGTGATGCTGTGAAAACACATTAACTGAATAAGGAAATAGAAGGAACTTCAGAAATAGATATGATGAATGTAGTAGGCTAAAGTAGCAACCCAGGGGCTGGTGTTGTAGCTCAGTGGTAAAGCACTCACATACCATCATGAGGCACTGGGTTCAATCCTAAGTAACAAATAAAAATAAAATAATGGTTGGGTGGGGGTGGAGGGATATAAACATACGTGTGTGTGTGTGTGTGTGTGTGTGTGTGTGTTTTCTCTTCCAGTACTAGGATTGAATCCAGACTTTTGCATGCAAGGCAAACCACTGAGCTACATCCCCAGCCTTTGGTAAACTTTTTTAAATGACCAAACGGTTATTATATAGTATCCATTCAACTCTGCTGGTATAACATGAAAGTATTTCGTCACAGTGACTAACCAAATGGGCATGGTTGTGTTCCAATAAAATTTAATCAAAACAGATTGGCTAAAATTTTCTAACTCCTGGTCTCATCAAGACAACTAGCTATACATTTTCAAAGAAAACAGATCCTAACTTTATGCTATCCACAAAAATAAATTCCAGGTATATTAAACATCTAAATATAAAAACAGAATTATCATGGAGTATCACTTATTCTAATTAGGATTCCATTCTTGTACACTCTACTGTCATGTATAACTAAAAAGAACAAATTAAAAAATACATATACAACATAATTTTGAATAAATAAAAACTTTCCTAAGAATAACATAAAATCAAGATAGTATAAATTACTGGAAGCAGTGGCACATGTCTATAATCCCAGCAACCTGGAAGTCTGAGGCAGGAGGATCACAAGTTCTAGCTGCAATTTAGTGAGACCCTTCCTCAAAATAAATACAATAAAAAGGGCTGGCTGGGGGCATGGAGTAATTAATGATGGTGGAATGTGATGATCATTACTATCCAAAGTACATGTATGAAGACACGAATTGGTGTGAATATACTATGTATACGACCGGAGATAGGAAAAACTGTGCTCTCTATATATGTAATAAGAATTGTAATGCATTCTGCTGTCATATATAAATTTAAAAATACATTTAAAAAGAAAAAATATGGAAATGTAAAATAAAACACAAGAGGAAAACAAGGAAGAAAAAAAATAAAATAAAAAGGGCTGGGATATAGTTCAGCGGTATGGTATAGGGGCCTTGGTTCAATTTCTAGTACTGACAAAAATAAAAGACTAGAATACTAATTTAATTATGTAAAATTTTAAATTTTTCAATGTAGTGAAAATTATTGTATAAAATGAAAAAAAAAAAAAAAGAGAGAACTTCTATTTCCAATGAGGCCAAATCTCCATGGGGGGGAGAAAAAACTTAAAATGCTAATGTAGTGTTTAGAAAGCCACCTTGAACACATGAAACAGTTGATGAGATGGTGATAAACTTCCACCAAGTGGTAAGTAAAACAGTGGAGCGCTGATATAATATCAGTCTGATTACTCTGTGGGCAAGGGTGGACTGGAGTTAAGGTCCAGTTTCTGCCCAGTGGACAGATTCTTATGAAACCTTCACCTTAGGTTATAAAAACAAAAAGTTACATCCTCAGAGTAAAGTTGAACATATCAGCCTTCTACAACTTTTAATATTGGAAATGAAATTAAAAGCTCAATGGATGTGTTTAAATAAAATAAATTAAATAAATAAATAAATACAATGAAGGTATCCTGTCCAACTACAACTAAAAATATTTATTAACAACAAAAAAAGAGATACAAGTAGTCAATAAATTGGAAGAGGATAAAAATATCAAACTAAAGTGTTGAGATAAAGAAAAATGGAGATAACAAAGAATGTAAGGACATATGAGACACAGTGAAGAGGTCCAACATATAAATATGGAGGCCATATTTATAAAGAAAGTAGTTGCGCATTTTCCAAAAGTGATCAAAAACTTCAACACTCAGAACAAAACTAACGAGTAATCCAAGGACAAATGCAAGGAAAACCACACCAATGACACATCATCATAGTAAAACTGCTAACAGTGAGAGTTAAAATAAATTCTCAAAGTAGCAGGGGTGGAAAATATTATCTTCAAGTGAACAACGACCAACAGTGGCATACTTAAAAAAAAAAAAAAAGACAAATACTTCTTTCAAAAAAAGATGAAATAAAAATATATTCAGTCAAAAACCAGACAATTTATTATCAGCAGATATGAACTGAAATAAATGTTGATAAGAATACTTAGCCAGGCAGAAGAAAACCTGTCCCAAAAGAAATTCAGAAATGAAGACAAGAAGGAAAAACATTAGAAAAATCTTTTTAAGTGAATATTGCTACTACAAATAGTGAAAGTGTTTGTGGGATTTAAAACCTATGCAGAATCCAAAGGTATGACATTAATAACTCAAAAGCAAAGCATGCAGTCAGTTGAAATGTTGTAAAGTTCTAGTATTATTTGGAAAATTGTAAAAATTATTATTTGTGTAAGAGTACAGTAAATCCTTAGCATGCTAAGGTACCCACCAGAAGCATAATAAAAGAATGTATAACAATAGGAGAAATTAAAAATAATTAAAAAGTTTTAAATAATTAAAAAGGAGACAAGAATGGAAAAAAAGGGACATAAATCCAGAAAGCCAAAAATCAAACAGAAAACAAATACTAACATAGGATAGTTTAACTCAAATGGATTAAATAAATTACCATGAAGATTGGATTACTAAACATACCAGAGCCATACCTTAAAGACACAAATATTGAGGGTAAAATAATGGCAGAACATAGACCAGTCAAAAGAAACACTAACTAAACGCAAGCTGCTATCCCTATACTAATATCAGACAGAAATGTTGTCTCTAATAATTGTCATGAATACACATTGAAACAATAAGGATTAACCTATAAGGAAGAAAAACTGTAAATCTAAATGGATTCCATAATTTAGTTTCAATTTATATAAAGACTGACTAAATTAAAGGGGTGGAGGAGGCAAATCCATGACTATAATGGAAGAATTAGCACTTTTTGCAAGTAACTAATAAAGCAAGCAGAAAAAACATGGAAAAGAGAAATTCTGGACATATCTGACGAACTTAGGATCTAATATATTATAATAACATACCTAACAATAACAAATTATGTCTTTTAAAATATAAATATAGCACATTTCCCAAAGTTTCCTGTATACTGGATAAAAGCAAGCCTCAACAAATTGCAAAAGATAGAAGAAACCATTCCAAGTATGTTGTCTGACCACAGAAATATTAAGCTGGAATTCAGTAAAGAGATAACTGAAAAATCTCCAACTAACTCAACATTGAACAAAAATATGCAAATAACTACAGTACCAAACCTAGACATGGGATATTTTAACTATATTTCTCAGTAACAAAATAACCAAATAAAAAGTAAGGATACTGAAAATGTAACACAACAACACAATCAACAGAGAGGAACTGATGGATACATATAAAACACTTCACATAAATGTAATACACATGGATCTTTCAATGCACATAGAACATTTATAATATTTAACAATATGCTGAGACATAAAACAAAACTTATCCATTTTGAAAGAGCTATGACCACAGTGCAATCAGCTAGAAATTAATGAGAAATAAGAAAAATCCTAAAAAACTACAAGAATAATAATTCCTCAAACATGTCAACATCCTCATTCCCGGAACCTGTGAATAACAAACTTACATAGCAAAAACAATTTTGTGGGTATGAATAAATTAAGACTCTCGAGATATAATAATTATTTTGGAATATCTAGGTAGGTTCAATATTATCAAAATGACTCTTAGGAAGATAGAAGGTTCAGAGTCTCTCTGTTCCAAAGTCCCCAGAAGGAACACAGTACTGTCAACACCTTGATTTCAGGACTTAAGTCCTCCAAAACTGAAAGAAAATAAATTCCTCTAGAATTGAAAGACAATAAATTTGAATTGTTTTAAGAAACTAAAATTGTGGTAATTTATTATAACAGCAATAGGAAACATATACTCCATATATATGGAAATTAAACACTTGTAAGTAACCCACAGAAAACATATCATAATGGAAATAAAAAGATGTATTGAATTAAGTGACAATAAAAAATGCTTCCTGTTATAGTTGAATTGTGTCCTCCAAAAATTCATGATAAAGTCTAACTCCACCTCCAAGCTACAAAATGTAATTGTACTTGTAGATAGGGTCTTTGAGTTCAAATTGACTCTTAAGGTGGTCTCTAATCCAATCTAACTAGTAGTGTTACATAAAGAAGGAATTTGGAAACACCGAAATGAACACACAGAAGAAAAAAGCATGTGATGACATAGTGGCCATCTATAAGTAAAGGAGAAAGACTTCAGAAGAAAATAAACCTATTAATATCTTGAACTTCTAGAACTGTGAGAAATCCAACTTAAGTAGTTAAACACCACCACCCTCCTGTTGACGCTACTGTGTTATAGCAGCCCTAGAAAATTAATATGCTTCCTATCAAAACTTATATCCCTTAAATATCCCTTAAATATACCTAAAATATAATTTAAACAAAAACTTAGCTTCAAACGCATGTATGAGGAGGGGAGAAAAAGACTGAAAACTAAGGAGTGAAGCATTTATTTCAAGAAATAAGAATAAGAACAATAAAATACATTTAAAGAAATTTATATTATTATTATTGATCCCAGGGGTGCTTAACCACTGAAATCATCACATCCCAAGTCCTCTATTTTTCATTTTCAAGATAGGGTCTCATTAACTTGCTTAGGACATCACTAAATTGCTAAGGCTGGCTTTAAGCTTACAATCCTTCTGCCTCAAGCCTCTCAAGTTGCTGGGATAACAGGTATATGCCACCACACCCAGCTACTACAGATAAGGAAAATTTTAAAATACAGATAAGAACAGAAATGAGTTAAAATTTATAGCAGAAAAGACTGACAAAACCAGAAGTTATTTTCCTTCCCTTTTCTTTGAGACTATAAATTCAACAAACCTCTGGTCAGACTGATGAATATTTAAAAATGAAAAGAGGATCAAAGAAAAGGCATGAACATATCACAATGAAGCCTATAATTTATAGTTATAATTTACCAATAAAAAAATGAGACAGGTGACAGAGACATTAGGCATAGTAACAAAAACAGGACTAAACTAAGTATGCTTCAGGCATTAAGACGAATATTTCCCCAGTGGCTTGGGAAGCTGAGACAGGAGGATCGTGACTTCAAAGCAAGCCTTAGCAAAAGCAAGATGCTAAGCAACTCAGTGAGAGTCATCTCCAAGAAAAAAAATACAAAATAGGGCTGGGGATGTGACTCCGTTTTTGAGTGCCCCAAAGTTCAATCCCCCAGTATCAAAAAAAAAAAAAAAAGAAGAATTTCATATAAAATATAGAAGAAAATTCAAATAAAATGGACACATTTCTAGAAAAATACTTTAAAAACTGAGTGAAAACTTAATATGAGAAAACCAGAATATTCCTATAACTATAGAAGAAATTAATGTTCATAAATTCCCTAGTAGGGGATGGGGTTATGGCCTAATGGTAGAGCACTTGCCTAGCATGCATGAAGCACTGGGTTTGATCCCCAGCACCACATAAAAAAATTAAACAAAATAAAAGTATTATATTCATCTACAACTAAAAATATTTTTAAAAAATTCCCTAGTAGACCCAGATGACTTTACCAGCTAATTATTTCAAATACTTAAGTAATAAATATTTTCCCCAATATCATGCAAAAATTCTCCCACAGAAAAAGTATTTCCCATCTCATTTTGTGAGGCTGGCATAACTTTAATTCCAAAATGTGAAAGAATTTTATTTAAAAAAAATTAGATATTTTCATTGATCAACACAGGCCAAAAAAAAAAAAAAAAAATTCCTAAAGAATAAGCAAACTGAATTATGCCATGCAAAATAAGAATAATAATAGATTATGCCAAGTTGAATTTATTTTAGGAGTACAAGATCTGTGTACCAGATATTAATAAGTGTGCTTTATCATAATCACAGATTGAAGGAGAAAAATTATATAAACATCTTGACAGTTCAAAAAAAGCATTTGAGGGGCTGGGGTTGTGGCTCAGAGGTAGAGTGCTCTGGATTTGATCCTTAGCACCACATAAAAAAATAAAATAAAGATATTGTGTACACCTATAACTAAAAAATAAATATTAAAAAAAAAAAAAGCATTTGAGGGGCTGGTGATGTGGCTCAAATGGTAGTGCGCTTGCCTGGCATGCATGAGACACTGGGTTCAATTCTCAGCACCACATAAAAACAAAATAAATAAAATTCAATATCCATTCACAATAAATACTTAGCAAACTAGGAAAAGAAAGAAACTTCCTTAATTTGACAAACAGTATCTACCAAAAGCTGAAGACAAAAATCGAACTTAATGGTAAAATGCTAAAAACTTCTCTCATAGATTACAAGCAAGAGAAGGAGATTCATTATAATCAATTCCATTCAGCAACATTGTCTGTAGGTCTTAGCCAGTACAGTAAAGCAAGAAGAAACAAAAGTTCTGAATATTAGGAAGAAATAACATTAATTACATAAAGATGACTGTCAATATAGAAAAATCTAAAAGCATGTATTGGTAAGTTATAAGCAAACAAAATTTAATTTTAAAAAAGTCATATAAAGTTGGGGGTATGCTATAGCTCAGTGGTAGAGTGCTTGTCTTGCATATACAAAGGCCTGGGTCCTATCCCTAGAATGCCCAACCCCCCAAAAAAAATAATTAATAAAGTTAAGATATCCATGGAGAAACTATAAAACTTACTGAAAAACATTTAAAAATAGAGAATGTAGACAGATAGGGTAATAGATGAAAAGACTCAATGTCATTTTCCCCAGATTGATTTATTGAGTCAACAGAATTAAGATACCAAGACATTTCATTTTTTAAGTTGACAAGCTGATTCTAAGATTTAAATGAAAAAAGAAAGGACCAAGAGGAGTGAGGACATTGTCAAAGAACCAACAAAAGATTGGGCATATCAATACAAAATATAAAACTGATAACTAAGAGCATGCAGTACTGGAATATAGAGAGACAAAATGATTCAAATAGAGTATAGTCTAGAAAACAAATCCAAGCATAAATCAGTACTTAATATAACAAATGAGTATGTCTGAAGTATAGAAAAAGGACAGACTTACCAATAAGTATGGATATCCATATGGAAAAAAATGTATTCATATGCAAGTAAATCCTTTACATGTCAATTAAAAATCTTAATACAAGAGGCAAAACTATAGGATTAATGATATTGATGACTAAAGGATTTCTTAATATAATATGCATTAACCATAAAAGGAAAGGCTGAAGAACCCAAATTCTTTACTTCTATCTGTCAACATACTAATAAAAACAGAGAAATAAAAAATACTAATAAAAACAGAGAAAAGAGAAGCCACAGAGTCAAAGGGTATTTGTGATACATATAACTGACAAAGGATTAATATTTTAGACTATTTAAGGAATTCCATTTGTTTGGAATATCACAGCTTTGTAACCCTAATGAAATAATAGATCTATGCAATCTGTGCACTGAGAATCAACAGCTGCTAGTATCCCAGAAGGGACAACTAGATATGATGTGCTTTCCAAATAGGAACCTAATACCTATTAAAAAGATGTCTTAGAAAAAACAAATACATGAATGGAACCTGACTCTGATCAAGCCTTTAGATTCAATTATCAATTTACAGCAAACACAAGGGACAGAAATACACAAAACTACACTATGAGGATACAAGTGCAAAATCCAGATTATGGAAAAAGCTCATAGGATAAATGATAACGTTTTAACAACAAAAGGATTTAAAACAGAAGAGGAGGAACCTATAAATTAAGGGACACATGAAAAAATATTTAGGCAAGTTGGGCATGGTGACCAGTGCCTACTCTCAGATATTCCAAAAGGCGGAGACAGGACGATCACTTTAGCCCAAGTTTGAAGTCAGCCTGGGCAACGTGGCAAGATCCTTCTCAAGAAAAAAAAAAATTAAAAATAAATAAAACCACAGGCAAACTACACTATGATGTTCAGAAATGTACACTTGGGTGACAAAACTCTAATGAAAAATGACAAATTGATTATCATGACAATCAAAATAATCACTGTTCTTGTAAAAGGGAGCATATGAAGGTTTCCTAGTGGCTTTCTAGAAAGTTCCTACCTTCTGACATGTGATTATATTAGAGTTTCCCACCTTATGATAATTCATTAGGCTATATATTTGTTTCATGCAGCTTTCTATATTTTTGTTATACTTAACAGAAAGAAGATTAAAACATTAAAAGACCTAAAAAATTAGATGATAATTGAAGGAGAGAAAAGGGAAGGTAGTATAACACCCCACTTTCATAGCAGGGCAGCCACAGATAAAATCTTCAATTTATAAATCAGGAAAAAGAGAAAACATATTACTTAAAGTATTAATATAGAATAGATGATGGCTGTTGATGAAACTGGTTACACACACTTTTTTTTTCTTCGTACACAGGACAGAAATACACAAACGATAGCCACACACCCCCATCCGCACCCGCACCCACACCCGTAGTGTTCCAGGTTAAGAGATGATGAAGGCATGGCGTAAGGTTATGGCAGGGCTGGAGATAAACAGAAATAGATGGATTTGAGAATTATATAAACAACCAAGTAGGCTGGGTATAAATGAATATAAAATTCTAATTAGGAGATTTGCTTTTCAAAGTGGCGTGAGTTAGCAATTCTGAAGGTATTTAATGGGTATTGCCAGAGCAAGCAAACAGGAAAATATACTAGATATTCTGTTGTAATATACTGTAGATAGGAGCCAGATGGGAATTAGGATACTGGGGTAGGGAGGATAGGGGACTAGCTATAATTCAAAGTGGGTGAGAGAGGAATCTAGGTCTTAGCAACATTCTTTTTCTTGATCTGAGTATTGATTATGTGGATATACATTTCTTCAATTTTTTATTTGTATGGGGACTGAACTCAGGCCTCATGCATGCTAGGCAAGTATTCTACCACTCAACTATATTCCCAGCCCCTTCATTTTTAATTTTTGAAAATTCATTGACCTACATATATGGATTTATATACTTCAACATGAAATAAAGAATAAAACCCCAGGATACACATACATTATAATCATGTAAAACCAGGTAAATGCTATATATATAGTCCAGGCAAGGACTACAAAGGAATATGGACAGAATAAAATTGTTTAATTTGTTAATGTAGTGCAATAATGTCACTATGTGTAAATTTTTTTAAAAAACATTATTTTAGTTGTAGATGGACACAATATCTTTATTTTATTTATTTATGTGGTGCTGAGGATCGAACCCAGTGCCTCACACTTGCTAGGCAAACGCTCTACCACTAAGCCACAGCCTGAGCCCACTATGTGTAAACTTTTAAAACTTTCACCCACCAGGAAACTGAGAGAAAGAGAAGAAAAGCATGGCTTGGGTATTCCTTGTATTTTCATATCCTTAGATAGCTAGCTCTGGTTTAACTTCAACAATGAGTTGGGAGGGACTCTTGCTGACAACCAGCAGTAAAGATAGTCACATGTAGAACCCATAGGATGCTCCCATTTGTAGCCTTCCCAGTCCTGTTACAGGAATGCAGTGCTAATTCAGCATGTAAATATTTCAGCATTTAATGTAAAACCCTGTCAAGGCTTAAAATGTCCAGCCCCATTTCCATGAGGACAATGGAACAAAGGCCTCATATGTCATGCCTTACACTAAAAATGATATTAAGAGCTGAGTAATTTCAATTTATAGAATGTATGAAACTCACAGGAGACAAAAAACAGAGGTGGGTACCAACAAGAGCTCAGCAAAAAAGGGAAAAGGAGAATCTTATTTGGGAAGACTAATTCTTCTAAGAGAAGTAGAAAAGAGACCCTGATCACCTAGCTGACTCTTTGATTAAAACGTGGCAAAACAATGTCTGTTGATAGCTGCTACAACCCTGACTTTTTTTTTTTTTTTTTTTAAGTAGATTCTAAGCTTTGCTAGTGAAAACTACAGCTTCCAAATTAGGCAAGGAGTCAAAAAAAATCTAAGCTTCAAAGACCAGACTTTACAAATGACCTTCCAGCTGTGCCAAGGTGTCAGGCCCTGCAACCTCCTTTCTGTAACCTGTGCTCTCCCCTAGAACAAGGGAATACCATCTCCTATGGATGCTGAAGGTCAATCTCTTTGACCCATTTCAGAAGGGGGAGAAACAGCATCAAGCAAAAGGTATAGTCTCATCATGTGCCTCTAAGTCAGTCTCAGAGATCTCCATGGAGGACACATGGAGGAATGGGGATGTAGTCCTGAAGTCATGAAAGAAATTTTACCACATGCTATTCAACACTAACAGAACATTACTATATTCTTTCTTTCTATAAAATAGCCCACAAAGTGCTGTTAACTTAATTGGTCTAATCAGGGAGAAAACCTGCCACTTAAGTAAAAAAGTTATTTTGGAGAAAAAGTTGAAGATAAATTACCCTACAAATGCAGCTATTCAGCTATTAATCAGTGGGTAAACACATTATCCCAAAGCTTAAACAGTTCCCTTTAAGCCCTAGGAAAGGGCATGGTCCATGTCTATGACCATGCACTCTAGAGAAAACAGTCTGAAAATTTATAAGACTTATGGTAAACTGGACCTGGTGGTGCATGCCTGTAATCCCATCAATTTGGGAGGCTGAGGCTCAAGGATCCCAAGTGTCAATAACTCAGTAAGGCCCTAAGCAACTTAAGTCTCCCCCCCCCCAATAAAAAAAAAAAAAAAGCATGGGGATGTAGCTCAGTGGGAAAGTGCCCCTGGGTTCAATCCCTAGTTAAGAAAAAAAAAAAAAAAAATAAGACTCTAGGTAAACAGGTTATGTCAGGAGCAGAGCAGCATTCCTTTAAATCCAGTAGCCTTAAGGAAAAATCCTAAAGTAACAGATTTTGCTCTAGAAAAAAGCAAGCTTACCTCTCTCCCAGTCCCATCCTGACAAAGCCCCTCCTTTTCCTTAAGAAATTAACTGTTTAAATAAATTACAAGATAAGAAACAAGACAGTGCAAGCTGAAAAGGGAACCTATAAAGGCATCAACCAATATTAACAGCTCAATGTTATTTGGCTCTGATTCAAAAGAAAAAATTGATAAAAACTACTATAAAATAATTTGGGAAATTCAACACTAATTACATATCCAATGACCAATGATATTAAAGAATTATTTACATGTGATAATAGTAATGTAATCATCTTTTTAAAAAGTGCTTTTTTTTGACAATTTCTGAACTACTTAAAGGACTAAATGATCTAATCAACTAGTATATAATTACTTAGAAGTGGCAAGAAGGACATTGGTACAGGTATGTAAAACAACACTGGCCATTAGTTTGATAAGCTCAGTGATGGACACACAGATGTTCACATGGTTCTCTTTACGTACAGATGTGTATGTGGATGCATTACATGCATATGCATTTTAAAAAAGATTTTGAAAAACCACCCCAAAACATTTCCTTGAAGTCATCAGGGCACTGGATTCTTCCCAGAAAATTGAGTGAAAAGGGTTCCTTTCTTTTTGGGAGGAGGGGGTGTTTTTTCTTCGCTGATTCTATCATTAAGAATATAACCCTAAACAAGGTAGCAAAAATACCTAAATCCAGACTTAAGAGTCTAGATGTTAGCTGTCTCAAAAGCCAGCACTCTGCCATTGTTAACAGGCAACCAGGAGGCAAACACTGCTTCACTCTTTGCTCAGCTGGCAGGGACTTGCAGCATCGATTGCTCAGGATGCAGGCAGCCTGCAGTAAGGCACGTCCCTGGTGAGACACTGCTGAGTAAAGGAGTCTGTCTGTAGCTGCACCTCAGCCTGCCTCACTCCCTCCCCCAGTCAAACCCCTTCTTTGCCTAACTCTTTTTTTTCCTGCGTCACAAACACAAAATGGAGTTAGCTGGGAGCAAAAACAATCTGTTTAAAATGGCTGAATGCAGTAGGGAGTGCCATAGTAAAAAGTGAAGGGAAAGGGCACCCCCTGCTGTCCAACACAGGGACCCCATTTTTCTCACTATTTTTGTCAGAAGAATCAACCCTAAGAGTCCTGGTCAATTTTGTCATCTTTGATACCTATGTTGAACTCTAGATTTCAGGGTTTAGAAATTGAGGCACAAAAAGGGAAAATAATTTCCAGTCTCTGAAAACAGAGTAAAAAATCTCAGTTATTACTTGGTTACGATTAGTAATGGTGTTTGTAGGAGCACAGAACGGAAGGGAGGTCCTTCCATAGTGCACTGGCCCCCTAACTTCAGCAATGAGCTAATGGCCCTCAGAGTCCCACAGCTATAGTCATCACTTCCCCAGGAATTCCTGTTGCAGGCTTCTCTCCATGAAGACCACAAACAGGAAATGAAGGAGTAGGAGTTGCCTGACATCCTGGAAACTAGGTTCCTAAGAAGTACAGGTGAGAGTAAGTAGGACAGAGAAAGGCTTTTAGAAAAATAACACTGAGAACATAAACTGGCTATAGAACTAGTTATAACCACAAGGCCAGAAGACTCAGGCTGAACTATAAAGCAACTCCACCCAACTTTATTTCTCACTCATTCACTCAGGTTGGTAACACTACTTGCTCTGCCCACCAGCCTACAGGGAACACCTTTCATAATGTTATTGCTACACTTCCTTTGAGTAAGCCAAATACCTTAGAGTATGACTAAAAGAGAAAGGTGGGAAAAAGTGGAAACATCTTGAAAAATCTATGGATCTGACTCCACTAATTAAATATGCTGTTCATCCAACATCTCTAAAGTGAAATCACTGCTTTACATATAACACATGAGCACACAATCACCATAGGAAGTTTTAAAAAGTCAGGTGTGAAGGCTGAAACAGGAGGATCGTGGGTTCAAAGCCAGCCTCAGCAGCAAATTAGCTGAGACCCTGTCTCTAAATAAATAACAAAATATGCCTGTGGATGTGGCTCAGTAGTTGAGTGCCCCCGAGTTCAAACCCTGGTACCAAAAAAGAAAAAAAAGTCAGGTGTGGCTGGGGATATACTCAGTGACAGAATGTTTGTAAAGCATGTGCAAGGTCCTGGGTTCAATCCCCAGTATCACAAAATGTTTATTTTTTTTTAATTAAAAAAATTGATAGACTAGTACAGTTACAGTTCTCTCTAAAGAAATAGGGTCTGTGAAGAAACTTGATTTCCCACGCATTTTTGAAAAATTAATATACTTGGACAGGCGTTATAGTGCATGCCTATAATCTCAGCTACTTGGGAGGCTAAGCAGGAGGATTGCAAGTTCAAGACCAGCCTCAGAAACTTAGCGGACACTGTCTTACCGTCTCAAAATAAAAAGGGCTGGAAATATGTAGCTCAGTGCTATAGTGCCTCTGAGTTCAATCTGCAGAACCAAATTAAAAAAAAAAAGATGAAAGAAAAATTAAGATACTTAATAATATCCTTAGGAAATAACAGTAAACTTTCTGTGAGAGTAACAACTGTGGGATCACCAAGTTCACTTCAATATATATACAAACTCTGATTCTGGGAAGAAGAGAAATCAAGAGGGTCCTATGGTGAGCTAATAAACAGAATGCTAACTGAACAGCAGTTATCCCTGCCCAAAAGTAACCATATTTCTATCACTGCTCCCTTGGCCCAAATATATACCCACTTGCTAAATTCTGTAGAACTACATCATCATGGACATGCAAACTGTAAGGAGGAGTGGGAAAAAATAAACCTGAAGGAAAAGAACAAAGCCAGACAGAATCCCAAAGCTATAAGAATCAGGTGCTAAGAACTGGGAAGAAGGGGAAGTCTGAAGGAGTAGCAGAAAAACAGTATTAGAAATTTGGGAACTTGACAAAACTTTTGGTCATTCAGATAATAGTCATTGAGTTTCTCACAGATACTTTCCCAGCACACCCAGGACGTGACTCAATTAAGGAGAGTTAAGAGGAGATTTGCTTCTGAGATTTGAGTAAATAAGGATGTGAAAGACAAGTACTGCCCCAAGCAAGAACCCAGCAAAGGTGTGTCAGCAAAAGAATAGGACAGGTTTACATAAAGAACAATGAACTAGGTCTGGGGAAAAGCATCAAAAATAAGGGACTAGGAACAAAAGCTCTTTTCCTTTGGGGCGGGGTCCTATTAAGAGAAAAATCAAACATCCAAAAAGAGAATAAGATAATAAAGTCCCATGTACCCATTATTTAGCTTCAATAATTAACAATTTGTGGTCAATTTTGTTTCACCTAAGCCCCTACTCAAACATCATATGCCACCTATAATTACTTTAGCATGCATCTCTCTATAAGATAATGATTTTTAGAATTAAATACCATTATCACATCAATTTTCAGCAGTCTGAAATGTCAAGTGTTTTATACAGTTAATGTGAATCAATATCTAAATAAGGTTCATATGTAGCACTGGTTAACATTTTAAAATTCTCCCTTAATCTGTATGTTGTCCTCCATCATATTTTTTCCCTTGAAGTGTATCTGCTAAAGAAATCAGGACACTGATCATCAGTGAACAGGAGCACTCCTGGTAAAGTGGCATGACACAGCTCGCAGAAGCAGGCTTCTCCAAACACGGTGCCTTCTTGCCACACCCTAGATTCTGAGCCCCTCGGATTTGGACTTAAGGGGTGTTATTTATTTGCTATGAGAGATTAACAAGTAAAGGACATATTAATTCTGCCCTTCATATTTCTTAAATAAAAAACTAATACTATAAAGTATTACAGAAACATTTTAAGCATGAATAAACAGAATGAGGAAGGCAAAGTACTCTTGTGGTTTTTTTTTTTAAGGTTCTGCAGAGTAATTTTAATCTTTGCTGTCTCATCCACGCCTATCTAAATAATGAGTAAATTGCAGATTTCTAAGCCATTCTCTAGACAAAGGAGTCCAGAAATACCCTCCATTTTATTCAAGGTCAGGGAAGGGAAGTAATAGGGTAAAAGCAAAACAAAGAGAACAGATGGAATAAACACCCAGCCCCCAGTCAGTCTGTAGAGGCAGCTGCTGGTTTTTGTCATACTGCTGGGTTTTTTTTTTTTTTCCTTCTTTGTTCCCGAGGTGGAAGCCAGGAAAGGGTGGGGAAAGGGGGGAGGATGGGTGGGGATGAGGGCAGCACCGTCATCACAGTTACTGAAAGTCACCTGATTTTCTCCTCCAATCCCTAGTCTCTGACCTCACAATCTGGAATCTGAGCCAAAATAGCTCAACTGCGCTCACTCCGTGGCTAAAAAGAAGAATGCAAGCAGAACAGGAAAATGGGGACATTGTTTTTGGAAGGATTTTTGCAGTTTTACTTGCCAAACATACATACACACACACCCCCCTCTAATCTGATAGATCCAAAATCACTAACTTTTAGGAAAGAATTGGTGTTACTGTAGAATCAGTTCCTTCCCATCTTGCAGAAATAGGGCTACAATCTCCTTTTCTTAATTAACTGGGGCTCCTTTGCCCATGGGAGCTTAAAGATAAATGTAAAGTTTTTATATTGAAATATGATTTTTGCAAAGAGAAATTATTACAGAAGGCTTGGATGACAGAGAGTGAAGTAGAGGATACTGTTACCTGCTCGGTCAAATTGGTTCCTAATACTGTGCACTGTAGACAATAATATATTAACTCCAAGTACTTCTAGAAACCCCTTCTCCAAGCATCTGGACACCAGCAAATTTCCTTTTGAATTCTTTTGCCATTCTCATTATTAATATAATCATCTTATAGAAAAATAGAAGGAAAAATATACCTCTAACAAAATCTATAGTTTTCTAGTATATGTTCTTCTACTCTTATCACTCCTGCATTTTTTTTCCTATAAAACACAACTGAAATGAGTGTTTAAAATTTGGTTCCTTACCCTCAAACATCAATCATAACAGTAATTTTTCTATTTAGACACACCAGCTATGGACAAGAGTTCTAAAACTGGGCCAGCTACAGGACACTAAATTCTAGAGTAATTAATCTCCGGAATAAAAACAGATGGAAACAAGACAAAAATATGGTATACCATCCCTTTCCTTTGAAGACTATAGTCCTTAAGGAGCAGTGCTCCTATATAGTGATACAAAGCTCTGCTATAGTTCCACAGTATGATACTAGGAGCTAGGTCTGGAAGGTCCCTTTGCAAAACTTTTTAGTTTCTCTTCTCCAAACCATAATGGCTATAAGGCTCTAGTATGAATTATCATACATTTATAGAGTTAGCATGGCATGAGTAACTGTTTAGTCCATCATTACATGAGAATTTGCAAAAAAACACAAAAGGACATGTATGCAAGCTAAGATGAAGTCAAAGTGATTGGATTAATGTGCCTACTATTTTTTAAAAAATTATTTTGTTACCATATTTTTGTTGTTGTATTTATTATAAAACTAATGCATGCTTTTTTTTTTTTTAGAGAGAGAGAGAGAGAGAGAGAGAGAGAGAGAGGGAATTTTAATATTTATTTTTTAGTTTTCGGCAGACACAACATCTTTGTTTGTATGTGGTGCTGAGGATCGAACCCGGGCCACACACATGCCAGGCGAGCGCGCTACCGCTTGAGCCACATCCCCAGCCCCTAATGCATGCTTTTTGAAAACAGATTTTTTTTTTTTTTTTTTAAATAAGATCTCTCTGCGAAGAACTTCAGGATATAGAAGCAAAGTATAGAACAGTGTAGATAGCATGTTACCTTTTGGTAAAGACAGGGAAGACAAGAATCTGTATCAGTATTTGCTTATAATTGAATTGTATTTTTAAAATCCTAAAAGGATAATCAAGAAACTTGATTAAGAATGGTGACCTCCAGAGGGTGGGTGAGGGAGAATGATGGAATAGATAAAGAGTAAGGTGGGAATGAGACATTTTTATACTGACTACTGAAATACCTGTGTTACTTCACAGAAAAACAGATTAAAGAGAAGCAAAAATAAAAGAGAGAGAGAAAACATTCCATGGTGGAAACAACCTTAATACTCCTTGCTGGGAGACCTGTTCAGCATCAGCAAAAGTCACTTCAGATCCAACAATTCCTCAAGAATGTAAGGTTAAGGAATACTCAGAACAGTTCACTCTCCTTGGGGAGGCAGCTCTGGACTCCAGCAGGTATCAAGAGAGCACTGGATCATTCTTCTACTCATCCAAAGCCTAGTTCTGCTCTAACACTTTCTGGAGAACCCCCTTCCTCCTCTTAAATACTTCTCTGATCTCCAACTCCAGGTCTTCATGGCAAGAGAACAATGAAACTTGAGTAAGAGTTGTTTGCAGAGCTGTGGCACTGTCCAGTCTGATTTCAACCTCCTCCTGTTTCTCACAACTCCATCTTTGTTTTACAAGCCAAAATCTAATTTGACATTCTGCCTGCCATCTATCCTCTCCAGTATAGTCAATCTCTAAATAGCCAGTGGATATTTCACTGATTCCAAATATCTTCTTCAAAACATTATTCTAAGATGGCTTTTAAGATCTGGCTGGGAAGTTAGTGAGAAAAGAATTCTGTAAAAACAAGTACCTCTGACAGTTCTCCAGAATGCTAGCAGTTAATAGAAAATGTTACATTGTTTCCTAATTGATCTCAAATGACCTTTATAAGAATAAGGATAGGGCTGGGGCTATAGTTCAATGATAGAATTCTTGCCTGACACATGCAAGGCTCAGAGTTTAACCCCCAGCACCAGTCACTTCCCCCCAAAAAAGGATAGCACATGTCTACTCTGATAAAGACATAGAAATGCTATTAAGAGAAAAAGTAGAAAGCACTCTGCAGCCTATGGCAAAGAGTCAGAAAACAGAAAAAGAGGTAATTAAACGATGGATCAAGGCATATTTGCTTATCTATAGCAAAATTACATGCTTGTATTCTTTGGAAGGAGGAGTCCAGAAATTTATATTTCTAACTTGTTCCTCAAGTAATCCTTATGCACAGTAAAGACTGGGAATTACTAGTACAAACAGACATTCAAGTTAATGCAATACTGATCCTAGATGGCTTCAATATCTAAAAGGATATTTTGTCAGAAACTAAATCTGGAATCTGCAGATCATGGGAGATAGCACCCTGGGTTTAAAAAATAAAGTTTCAGTTTCTGTATATCTATAATATACAATGCAGGTACAAACCAAATTGTGGCTGGTTAGAAAGAGGCTCTAAATGGCATTATCTTGAGACAGTGAGGTGCTAACAAATTATGATATACAATCAGTGGGTAAGTTCAATTATGTGTTTGATATAACTCTTCAGCAAAAACTGTAATGGTATGGTATTATGGTATTATGAATGGGTTATAATAAGATCACAAACACATAAATAATGAACTACCAAGGTGGTAAAATACTACCATTTAAGCACTCTGAAAGGCAGGCTATGATTTCATGAAGCTATCAGATTAAAAAAATATTCTCCAGCCTCAGAGCCCCCAAAAGAACACTAATATTGTACCCATAAAAAAACACTAGCTGCAAAAAAAAAAAAACACACAAAAAGTCAACCAAAAAACCTAATTGCACCATAACAAAATGTCTTTGTAAAAATAATAGCTTCCTGCTTTAATTTTACTGTTTATCAGTCCTCCAAATAATTTTCCTGGCAGGTAGAGGGCAGTGTCCTAAACAGTTGTACTTGAAACTAATAGACAGTGCCTCTCTCTAACGTGACTGCATCATTACCCAACGTAACAATGACACATCTAAAATAGAAGAGCTCCATGTGCCATCTGGTGGCGAAAAGGAAAAGAACACACTGCTGCAGATAAATGTATCAGATTCCTCCAGTTTAGAAGGAATTAAAGTTTAATTATCTTTATCTGATGACACTTTTCCTTAAATCTCCACTAGTAAGTCTCTAGTGGAAACTACATCAATAGCCATCAAGCAAATGTTTTAAAGTTTTGCCCTAGTGTAAATCTAGATCCCCAAAACACTGCTTGTAAGAAAGCAGCAGCAACTCTTGCCTGACCCTCAGTGCACATAGAATGAAAATCTGACCAAAACAAACAAAATAAGAGCCCAGAAAGTTGTAAAAATGAATTTGAGATGGTGAAAAATAATACCAAAGGTAGCTACTGTAAAGAAAAAGGAAAGGGGGTAGGGGGGACCAGTAACAGCCATGAGTTCAGAATTGAAAAGTTCTATCCTTAAGTTCCCTTATCTCATTTATAGATGAGGAAAAGTCAATGTATCAAGAAAACCCTTTGATGCAATCATATTAGTGATGAGACTGAAACAAGATATCATTTTCCCTGATCAGACACTTTGAAAAATAATTTCTTATTTTTGGTGGAAGTGTAAATTGGTATAATCCAATATCCAGTAATCAGGGTCCAGAAACTTCACTTTTAAGAAATTACTGTGCACAAACAAAACTATGCAAAGAAATATGTTTCCTGCAGCATTGCTTATAATTCAAAAAATTGAAAACTTAAATTCTCAATGAGGGAGTAGTCATTTAATTTGTATTATTCAGAGAGTGGAATATAACTATCCATCACAAATAATGAAGAAGACAAAATTAAACTTCAAAAAAAGAAATGAAGGGCTGGGACGTAGTTTAGCAGTGCAGCACTTGCCTAGCATACACTTTTTTAAAATAAAGTGTATATACCCTCACATTTCTGTAATTTTATATTTTAACTAACTTGATTCATAAATTTTCCAGTAACATTCTGGTTAAAAATTTCCCATATTTTCTCATTTGAACTAAATCTTAACTACTTTTTAGAATGATGTATGCATATAAAATGTATAGTTAACCACAGTCACTTTGGGGAGAGGATAATTTTTTTATTTTATATTTTCAGTATACTCAATACATTAATTAAAATGAAGATATCATGTTAGTCCAGGAACTGCCTTTAGATAGGATGGCAGTTACAGGAAAGACAACAGAGAAATAGGAAAAAGATCTAAAAGTCTCTAGAAGTTCCTCTTCTGATTGCTTCAGTTTTCCCAGTAAAGTACAAATAAAACATTCTCAACTGAGAATAAGGATGAGGGAGATGCTGGGTCTTTGAGGAGAGAAGGTGTTAAGTAATCATTTAAAAGAATGAAGAATTGAATGGATTAGAAATGCTTACAGAATGACTGCCTGGCAATCAAAATTATCAAGGTCCAAACAACCTCACAAACTGGGCAGAGGAGATCCAGGAGAAAAAACAGACAATGAATTAGGGAAAAAAAAAAAAAAAAAGAAGAGCATTTGATATTCTGGAAGAAAGCATATCAAGGAAGACCAGTTGTGTGGTTTTCTCCAGTCACATTCAGAGCTTTATAACTACAGGTGTGTATGATGAAATAAAAGAGAAATAATGGAAGAAAATGCCAGGGGAATGATTATTATAATGATTAACCATGGATTTTTAGGTGAGAAGAGAGAAGTCATCAAGGAGGTGAAGAAGAGATTGTAAGTGTCATGGGACTAAATAATTTTGTGGGTCAAGATACTACAAGAGAACAAGATAAAAATGTAGAACAGGTATGTGTAATATGAAATTGAGACTGTAGAAGAGCTGCAGTTATTGGTAATGACTTGGTTCAAGTCTGAATCCTGAACCAAGATAGTTATGAAAGAGCAACAGACAGACAGGTAAACCTACCTGTTGTTGCCAACAGTTTTCACTTCTGAGACAACAGCACAAACCTTAGGATCTGGAAACAGTCAAATGCTAACTAGAATATTGGTTCTTTTTAATGAAATTCTCAACTCTTGGCCAAGATCTTACTTTTTAGCCAGAGTTTTTCTTCCTAAATTACTGTCATCAAACACTTAGAGAACTGTTTCTCATGCTCACAGTTCCCATAATGTATTTCATGCTCCACATTGTCCATTTTACACCTACTAAGAGAGGACCTTTGGATAGTATGGGTTAAAAAGGTTTTAAAAGGAAGGAATACTTCCTCGTATGAAGAACAATCTCTATACTTAGGCCATTAGTTATCACTCACCCTGTTATGGTTCAAAAGAAAAGGAGACAGAAGGAAAGCAGAAAGAAAATTTATCTTGTACATACAAATAATGACCTGCCTGAGGTTATAACAATGATGAAAATGCTCCCTTGGAGAAGATGAAAATAAAATTTAACTACTAGATATGTTTCCAAGGAATTCAAAAGCAGAGTCAACAAGTCCGTCATATAAGATTCCTTGCTGTCACAGGAAAAGTGATAAAGTGAGAATGACTATAAGTTTTATGGTGCTGTCTATCAAATTTGAATTTACTATATTCCCCAGAAGGGAATAAATTAACTAAGTAACTAAATTCCTGATTTATAGAAGTTAAAGAGTTCAGAAATACAAGACTAATTCTCAAGAGAAAAATAATGTGTAAGAGAACTTGTTATAAATTCTAGGACCAGTTCTGTCTCTGAACTCTTCTTTTAGTAAGAAACCTTATTGAAGCAGTGTCTGGAGGCACCTTTGACCACAGGAGGCAGATATACAGAGTGAGGTAGTTGTTTCTTCAATATCCACTCTTAGAAAAGCCAGTAGGTATATGGGAGATTTTAGGTACCAATAAAACATATGGGGGATAACAGGCATATTTAACAAATAGCAGAAAGTTGTGTTTAGCAAGCAAGTGAGGAAATAATGCAATTATGATGAAAACAAGTGTCTCAATAACTTCCTCATTAACACTGGCAGCTATACACTGGGCTGAAATTACCTAAGCAGTGCTTCTACTGTACTAGATATGCATGTTTTACTTTCTTCAAGTTTTAGGCTAGTTTTGCTAGAGCTGAATACACTATAAGTAGAATATACTCTTCTCTTCTATAACCCTAACTATCCAGGATCTGGTTTACTTGCCCTAATTTAATTTGTTTCCTTTTTTCTACTCTTAAGTCATTGCCAATTCAAGGACATCTGTGCTTATAGGAATTAAGTGGCTGGTGAAAGCTTTTGCACTCTTGTCTGGATCTAGCCTTTCAAAGGCTCCTAGGACAAGTACATACACTTTTGGAAAGCAGAACCCTAGGAAAAATCTTTGGAGTCAGTCTAGAGTCTGAACCCTGGCTCTGGCACTTACTATATGGTTTTGAAAAATACGTTTAATCCATGTCTCTGCTACTTCATCTGAAAGCTGAAATATCTGCAGTGCAATAATGAGAGTTAACCTATCATTATTTTTTCATCAATGTTAAAACTGCAAATGAGAGACTTGGTAACTGACACTGGTTTCAATATTAAAACTAAACTGGGGTATGGGGTGCAGTGCAATAGTAGGGGGAATGCTTAGCTCGGGCAAGGCCTTGGGTTTCATCTTCAGCACCACCAAAAATTAAAATGAAATTTTAAAAAAAAGAAGAAGAAGAAGAAAAAGAAAAGGAAGAGAAAAGAAACCTAAACTAGTTCAGTATTTAAGAATGACTTTTAAAATGAATGAAGTAAAAGGTCTTTTTCTGAAATACTTATACTAGAGACACATAAAGTACTGAAAGCAAAGTAAACCTTGTTGTCACATTAAGGAGCTCTGATTCCTTTAAGTCTTTACTTTGCAAGTTTTGAGAACCTGAAATTTCTTTCCTGGCAAACATTTAAACTCTAAGAAGCCCAAATTCTTTTTTTCTAAAATGTTATTTTTCTGGCAAATTGTAAGGAAGGGAGTAACCTGGGAATCATTTGTGTTTGCATGCCCTAGCACCAAAACTCAAGAAAACAGGGGAAATTAGTTATCACAATCACAACAAGTATGATATGAGGCTCTAGATCCACATGCAGCACCTCCATATTCTACTTTACACCCATGCATAAATCAAAGCAGCCATTTTGTCCTCAAGAGGGACATTAAAACAAAACCTAACATTCAAATACTTCTTCCATCATTACAGACTTATGAAGTAAATAAAAGGAAAAGTAGAGAAACATAGAAGAAAAAGATAGACAACATGGAGTCAATAAAAGACTGAAAATCCAAAGAAATCATTTTTTAAAAGGGGAAGAAATTATTAAAAACATTCATAGCTACATGGCTGATAAAAAAAAGAAATGTTTTATTGCATTCAAGTATTGCAAATAACTGTTAAGAAGTGGGCAAACAATAAGCACTAAAGACAGAAAAAAAAAATCTATCCCAGAATTTTTTTAAATGATTAAAATTTATCATTTATGGAAAACTGCTCAAGATTTAGTAATTTTCAAGAACACCTTCTCAAATGCTTCCTACTGAAAAGACTGGGAAATTAAAACAGTATGCCAGAGTAACACCTGAAAGTTGTAACTTCAATTAAAGAGATTTATAAAGACCAGCTAGAAATTTCCTTCATCAAAATAGTAGCAATTCATGCAATTATTATTACATGAGAAATTGATACCCCTACTAAACTAAACTAAGTGGACTAATTTATACTTATTCTTTAAAAAAGAATGAATAATAAAGAATGCTGGGTGCGGTGGTGCATGACTGTAATCCCAATGCCTCAGGAAGTTGAGACAGGAGGATTGCAAGTTCAAAGCCAGCCTTAGCAAAAAGCAAGGCACTAAGAACTCAGTGAGACCCTGCCTCTAAATAAAATACAAAATAGGGCTGGGGATGTGGCTCAGTGGTCATGTGCCTCTGAGTTCAATACCCAGTAACTGACCCCCACCACCCCTGCCAAAAAAAAAAAAAAAAAAAAAAAAACAAAGAATGGATGATAAGATAGAAATTTCTAAAAATACATTTTTCTTTTTAAAGCCAAAGCTGCTAGGAAATTTCAATGAATAGAAAGTATTTTCCTAGGCAGAAGCTGGAGGCTAATGGAGTACTAAAGAGTTTGGGTTATGTTTTTGAAAATAACAAAAGATGAGAGGTCTTGTTTGTTCAAATACATATCAATTCATAATGAAATTAATGTCAAAGATGACCAATAAACTGCAGAAACCCCAATTAAAATCAATAAGAATACAAAGGTACAAAATAAAAGAAAGATGGAGATAAAAAAAGGGGTCCAGGGCTGGGGATGTGGCTCAAGCGGTAGCGCGCTTGCCTGGCATGCGTGCGGCCCGGGTTCGATCCTCAGCACCACATACCAACAAAGATGTTGTGTCTGCCGAGAACTAAAAAAAAATAAAATATTAAAAATTCTCTCTCTCTCTCTCTCTCTCCTCTCTCTCTCTTTAAAAAAAAAAAAAAAGGGGGGGGGGTCCAGTTATTGTGTATTTGCAGTGGCTCTCAGAGCACAGAGCCCAAGTACAAGAAAGGGATAAATTCTAAACACCAACACAAGGATAAAAAAATCATTTGATTTTGACTTTTACTGTCAACTACTCTTTGTTAATAAATTAGAGCAGTATAAGTGGTCACCACCATGTTTTTTTAACTAAGAGTGTAGAAGTAATTTCCTAAGGCTAGACTTCGGCATGGAAGGTGATAAATGTCAGAAGAAATGGCCACTTTGCCTTGAATGATAGGAAAAAGGATAGGCTTGAACATTGTGATCTTTCACTTCTAGATAGAAACACACATATAACTGGGAGTGACCAAAGGTGCCTAGCACTCTGTTAGGTTCCTTATTAGAACAAAGTGCAACCTGCTTCCTAACTAAAAATAATACTTGTTTTTAAAAATGCTACTTACTGGGATAGAAGGAAACAGGGAAAAGAAATATGCCAAAGTTGCTCTTAATTTTCATCACTAGTGTCATGATTAACCTTCAAGTAAATAATAATGCTAACTGATGAGGGAAATACAAAATTATTAGTCTGTAATTGTGATACACGACAAAATCTTTCAAATATTGTGTCTCTCAGGAAATGAGAAGTGTCCCATCACAAAGCAGAACAAAATCACAAGAATTAGAAAGTGAAGATAACAAAGTGAATCAGTTCTTCTAAAATGAAAGAAGGAGTCTGAGGCAGGAGGATCACAAGTTCAAAGCTAACCTCAGTTACTCAGCAATGCCTTGAGTAACTTAGCGAGACTCTGTCTCAAAAAAATAAAAGGGTTGGAGATGTGGCTCAGTGGTTAACCACTGGGTTCAATCCCTGGTACCAAAAAAATAAATAAAAATAGAGGGAAGACATGAAGGTAAAAAAAGATAAGAGTTTACTATAGAAACCATGGACTGTAAGTCAATGGGAAAGCTGTCTATATATGCTACAGAATAGAGACTATACACATCTACCTGTCTCATAAGGCTTCACTGCAGTTTAAATGGGGTAGTAAAAGTGTTAAAGCACTTTGAAAACTGTAAAATGCAAAATATATGTAAGGTAATGGTGATAATACTTACTTAAATTGTCCCTCACCTTCCAAAGAAAGAACAGTATGTGAGAGCTTTAACTTAAAATAACTTTTTTCCCTATAGTCAACACCATAGCTACTGGTATTTTGGAACTCTAGGGGAAAAAAAAAATCTAGCAAAAAAGAAATTAAGTCTTAATCTTTATATCAGTTTTTGTAGTTGTAGATGAACAGCAAGACTTTATTTTATTGTTTATTTTTATGTGGTGCTGAGGTTCGAATCCAGTGCCTCACACATGCTAGGCAAGCGCTCTTCCACTGAGCTACAGTCCCAGCCCTGGTATCAGTTTTTTAAAGAGAAAAATCTGTTACATTTGTTTCATCTTTTCTCTCTAATATTCAAGAGACCCAAATAAAAGGCTCTTCTGTGTTCTTACCTTTGGAAGCTACAGGAGCGAACGGTGAAGGAGTAAGCATCAGATATTGGAAAAAAAAATAGAAAGAGATTACACATTGTGTTTTATTATCATAGACTATTGCTCAGCCACCCAACCTGTTAAAACTCTCAACAATCCTTACTTGATTAAGTACTCAAGTATGGAAATGGCACCATAAGGCAGTACAACAGTTTATTCAAGAGTACCATCAAAATAGGCCCAAACTGAGCTTCTGAAAGCTTAATCTTATATTCCCACAAGTTATACTGACACAGAATGCCTACACACAACAGGTTTCTTTCCCCAATCCAGTAAACACATAATACAAACACATCTTATTTTGTTCTGATTAGGAAAACCCATCTCTCTTCTACCCAACACTCTCTTTCCCCTCTAACCCAGGGAAGGGAAGAGAATGAGGAATCTAGGACGAGAATGGGAAATTTAACTTAAGTGACACCTAAGCACTATACTAGACCTTGACATTAAAGAGGAAGGTACTCACTCTTGGTCTGGGCAGAGAAGGTAAGAGTAAGTTTGGCGAAAAGTTCGTTGTTCTCAAAGCGGTCCTCCTTCACCTTTGTCCAGAAGCAGTCCTGGGAAAGGTCCTCAGCCACAAACTGTGGGGATACAGGCAGGGAGGGGTTAAAGAGTTACTAATCTGAGGCCTAAACTTTCCATCCTAGAAAACTAATGAAGATGCAAAAGAAGCATCTGGCTGGTGCTGTGGTGGGATCAGATGATGTTTCCAGTTTGTTCACTGGTGATTATTCAAGAACTAGATTCAGTTATGCTACTCCTCCTCCTTCTTATCCCAAATCTTCAAGTTCAGAAGTACTCTATATTTTTATAATCCATTTGCCTAACTTCATTTTAACTTAGTTTCTGGGAGAAAAAGGCTAACTCAAAAATCATAGGAATCTCAAACACATTATGAGCCATGTTTGCATGGTCTGTGTATAACTCTTTTCTTGGGAGTGGGAGTGAAACAGCACAATTTCAGTCATTTGCAGACTGGTGAAATTACTAGTGTCTACTGTCCAACTGTCATGGTACTCATATCCTCAAAGAAAAGGCAAAACAAAAAAAAATTGTTTTTAGCTTAAGAATAAGTTTAGTTAGGATAAATTCAGAGTACAAAGCTCACAGAACTTTCCAGGATAATGTCTGAAATATAGGACATGTTGAATAAACATAAGCAGAGGTGGAACTTGAAGGTGGATACATGAGAGCCATGAGGAAGGGAAGCCCACCCATGCACAAAATACAAAGCAGGAAATTGAAATGATTTTGGTACTGGGGATTGAACCCAGGGGCCCTTTACCGAGGAGCTACATCCCTAGCCCTTATGATTTATTTTGAGACAGGATCTCTCTAAATTGCTGAGGTTGCCCTTGAATTTGCCATTCTCTATTCTCCTGCCTCATCCTTCCAAGCTGCTGAGATTATAAGTATGTACCACTACACCCAGCCCTGAAGTGATTTCTTAAGATCTGATGAATTTGATATGGTGGCTGTAAGGAGCACCTGCCATAGACATGCTGGAACTCACTAAGTTGCTGGCCATAAGGAACAGCAGCCATTGAACTGCTTAGTCATGTCTGCTTGCAATTGATAAAGAGCTTTAAGGGGCACTTGCCATAGGCATGCTTAGCAATGACTGGTTATGATTGATAGGGAGTATAGCTCCATGCACATGCACAAAGAACATACCCAGTTGTAATTACATCACCTCACTGGACATAACCAATGGACATTGACTTTCAGTGGGTGTAACCAATCACCAACGTACACCACCAATTTAGAACTGTATTTAAATGGCTTATCCTGTCACATTGAAGAATTTTGCTCCTGGGACATCGCCTTGCAGTCTGTGCCTGAAATGACTCCACTATTCCCCAATGTCCAGCCACTGGCTGGAGAGAACCACGATACAAGGACAACATCTGCTCTTTTTTTTTTTTTTTTTAAATATTTATTTTCTAGTTTTCGGCGGACACAACATCTTTGTTTGTATGTGGTGCTGAGGATCAAACCCGGGCCGCACACATGCCAGGCGAGCGTGCTACCGCCTGAGCCACATCCCCAGCCCCAACATCTGCTCTTTGGCTAAGAGAAATTGTGTGGTTTCAGAGGTATTTTGGAGCTCGTGGTTGCCCTAGGATTGTGTGATTTGCTTATAGTATTTAATTAGTTTGCACTGAATGCTAGATGGGGTGCTCCAGCACACCCAACACTGTTTACATTAATTGTTTATATTTGATGATTGGTGTGATCGAATATATGCTTGCATTTAAAGACAATCTGCATCTGAGTAATTATTAATAGTGCCGCTTGCCACAAAGTGGCACACACCTGTAATCCCAGCAACTTGGGAGGCTGAGATAGGAGAAACACAAGTTCAAGGCAAGCTTCAGTAACTCATTGGGGCACTAAGGAACTCAGGGAGACCCTGTATCAACATAAAAAATATAAAAAAGGGCTAGGGATGTGGATCAGTGGTTAAATGCCCTTGGGTTCAATCCCTGATATCAAAAAAATTAAAAAATTTTAAAAAATTTACTGATGAAATGAATAGAAACTCTCACCTTAGACCAGTTAGGCCTCCGGAGCTGCACCTCTGGCTTATAAATCTTTTTGGGAGTTAATCCAAATGGCAGAACTGGGGCTGCTGGTACCCCAAATCCAAAGGGGGGAGGCGGAGGCAAACCCATTCCAGGTGGAGGTGGAGGAATGCCAGGGCCACCAGGAAATGGAGGTGGTGGAGGGATTCCAGGACCACCAGGAAGAGGAGGAGGGGGAGGTGGCATTCCTGGTCCTCCAGGCAAGGGAGGAGGTGGGGGGATGCAAGCACCCCCAGGTAAGGGAGGTGGTGGAGGGATGCTAGTACTTCCAGGCAAGGGAGGTGGTGGGGGAATGCCAGCACCTCCAGGCAAGGGAGGTGGAGGGGGGATGCCAGCACCTCCAGGCAAGGGAGGTGGAGGGGGGATGCCAGCACCTCCAGGCAAAGGAGGGGGAGGAGGGATGCCAGTACCTGTAGGCAAAGGAGGGGGTGGAGGGATGCAAACAACTCCAGGCAAAGGAGGAGCAGGTGGAGGTGGAGGAGGAAAAATGGTAGCACCTCCAGGAAGAGGAGGTGGGGGTGGTATACTAACCCCTCCTGATAAAGGAGGGGCTGGAGGTGGAATAACCGTGCCAGAGTCACCAGGTAGAGGAGGGGCAGGAGGAACAGTGGCACTACTAGGAACAGAAGGAGCTATAGCAACAACTGAGGCAGAGAGAGAAGCCATTTCTTTCTTGGCATCTTCCAGTTCTTTTGACAGCTTGGCAACCTACAGAAACAACACTTATAAGAATACTTGTCACCCCATTTCAGGGACTACGGGGGAACCTAAGAAACTACTTAACCCCAAAATTTCTCATTTTACATATGGAAGGACTGGGAGGAGTTCAACAGTCTACATGATTTGCCTAAAGTTACACAGCCATTTAGTGACAAAGCCAAACCCAGAACTCAAGTCATGTTCTTAGCTGAGTATGCTTCGTGGTAAAAAACACAACTTCAACTCTTAGTTTAACTCTGATTATAAAATGCAGAGGTCAAGCAAATAAAATATTATAAAATATTCTAGTTATATCCAAGGTACTATAAGGCAATTATAGAACTACATAAGTGATCAAATAATCAGATATTACAGATCACTTAAATATTTATAAAACTACAGTGAGGATAACTCTGTCCACTGATGATTAAAATAAGGGAAAACTAACAAATAAAGAGTTTAATTTTTACTCCTAAAAATTTATTAGAAGTCTATTACCTTTATTTATGGGTAGAATTGTTTAACTCATTTTATTCTTGGTTTTTCTATGTTTTCTAAATGTTTTGTTGTATATATTATTTACTACCCAAACAAAACTAAAAGCAGTAAATGATTTTTAAGATATGCACCATTTAACTACATTATCTATTAGCTGCCACCTCCCTAGGAGTGAGATGACTGGCTCCTGTCCCAAGACGTGAGCTGATAGCAGTAACAGTCCTTCTTTGCTCAGAAGTTACCTCTCCTGTGAGCTGGGACACCTCTGCTTCAAGGTCTTGTTTCTCTATGGCAATTTGTTGCTTTTCAGAATCCAATGCATCCTTTTCTCCCTGAAGATCCTGAAGTTTCTGCTCGAAGTCACTTTCCATCTTTTTCATTTCTACTTGTAGCTCATGTCGGGCTGTTAACTCTGAGTCCAGCTAATGAAGAAAGCAATTAGGTTCGCAATTAGGCTCCCCAAAAACTCTTCATCCAATTAAGAAGCCCACGTGTTATTCCCCATAAATTGGTATTTTGTGCCAGTACTTACTCTGCAGAGTTCACTAACCCTATATATCAGGCAATGTATGGGGGGAAAAAAGCACTATAATTTTGACCTTAAAGTCAAGGATAAAAGACAGGAGAACTAAAGATCCTTTAATAGTCTTCCTACTTTCACAGTTTAACAAAACAAAACCCTGGGCTGGGGTTGTGGCTCAGTGGTAAAGCGATCGCAATCGCCTTGCTTGTGTGAGGCCTCGGGTTCAATCCTCAGCACCAAATAAAAATAAATAAAATAAAGGTATTGTGTCCAACTACAACTAAAAAATGAATACTAAAAAAAAAAAGATTGTATTTAGAAAAACACAAAACAAAACCTAAGATTTGAAAGATCTTTAACCAACCTACTAGCAAGGGGTCTCCAGGATCCCATAGTTACTAGAATATAAAAATCTATCAACTATAATAGGACTCCTTAACAATCAAAGAGAAAAAGAGAACTCAAACATATTCCAGTTCCTATTATTCTAGGGATAAGAGACATGAGATGCCAAACAAATCTGAAAGTGCCATCACTATTATTCCAGAGTATCATTTATCGTTCCTGTCCTTCAAGGGCTGTGCAAGCTCACCTTCAGCTCCTTGTGTTCACATCCATTAACCCCTTCTACAATGACTAACCTATACTGAAAAGATGTAACCTAAAGACTATTAGATGCTGAGTATTTTCAAATATGAACAAAAATTGTCTTGCATGTTAGAAAAATAATAACCCTCATTTAAAGAAAGATATACTTTAAAGAGGATAAAAACAATTTGGGGATGGGGGCATAAAGCTAGAGATCAAACTCAGGACCTTATGAGTGCTAGGCAGGTAGTCTACCACTGATCCCACAAACGCACCTTTTTTTCCAGCTCTGTAGCTTTGGCTTCAGATTTCTCCACTTTTGTTTTATCAATCATTTGATCTGGGGGGGAAAAAGGTCAGTAAATGAAGTTCCCAGTTCTCATGGTTTCCTTTTCATTCCTAAGCCTTTTAATATACCAAAGAGCAGTCCTCTGTCCATTTGGTTATCTGTATTATCCTTACTGTTCAGCACTAGACCAAGAAATAGGACTTTTAGATAAGTTCAACCTATAATTTCTCAATGCAAAGCAAGGCTAACATGCTGGGTGGCATGAACAATGCCTGAATTATATTTATGAAACTCTGAAACCAGCAAGTATCACAGATGATAGGTGAAGTCCCTACAAAAAAGTGATGTATGAGAAAGGGCAGGATGTTAGATTTATGTAGAAATATGTTAAACATAAGGACTGTATATTCCTAACAAAGATGTTGGTTATGACCTAAGAAAGGACAAAAATGGAAATATCTGGGGAACAGAAAGATTTCTTCTCTGAAATTATCATTGACAGAAAGATGCAAAATGAAAAGAAAAAGCAATGGATGCTTTAAGGAACTGGATAGAAGAGTATACTTAACCAATCAATCCCTCGATATCAATCTGGAGGTGCCGGCATTTGAAATCAGGATCAGCTCCATTCTTATGAAGAACTATCTGGGAGATACATTCTTCAATCAACTTATAGTACTGTGGTCTACAGAAGAATCAGAACAGACAGAGTTATCAAATGGAAGTCAAGGATAATTTTCAGAAGTATTCAGGATCAAGAAAAGTAAACTGACACTAGAAAGACTTAAGGATATGTGTTCTAAAAAAGAACTTTTCGTAAAGTTAATGGAAGCACCTCTGCCGTGCTGTAAGAAAGCCCCCTTCTTTCACGTCAGCTCCCACCCTTCCTATTCCAGATAATCAACTTCTTATGGGGAGGGGATGTAGCTCATTGGCAGACTATGTGTTTAGTGTAAAAGTCCTGGAGTCAACCTCTAGCACTGTGGGGGGAAAAAGTTCTTTCCATCTGCCTCCAAGTGCCAATACTTTCCCATTTAAATGTTCAGGCTTGACCCCTCTCTATAATGAACAGTGCTACTGTTGAATTTCCACTTCCAGGTAACAAGAAAGATTTTAAATTACAAACTCCCTTTGTTATCCTCACCCTATTTACTCCCTTCCAAAAGGAAGGGTATTTTATTTATTTATTTTTTATTGTTTATTTTTCTTCTTTGGTGGGAAAGGTATTTCAATTTATATACTCTGGCCTTTTCCACAGGGATGCCTTTCAGTTGGGTTAAAGGGGTTACTGATGGCTTCATCTGTGACTAATAAACCAGAATCCAGTCTTTCTCTTCTTTTTCCTTTCACAGGACAGTCTTTGAATTTTAGGATTCTGCTCTTTCCATTTAAGCTCATATTCAAAACTTCCCATAGGCACACCATCTTACCTGGCCTCATAGTCATTTCGGACCAACAGCAGGTGCTGAAGAATGGACAGGAAATGTGGCTCTGCCTTTGAGTCCTTCACTGTGTTTAATAGAATCTGGAAGACTTCACCAAAGTCAGTGGAAAAGGAACAGGCTAAGGAAAGCAAAAATTTAGAAACTGTATTTGACAGATGGCTTGCTCAGTTTTGGGAGAAACAAAGGAAAAGTAACAAGATGCCACTTCTACTTTAATTATGGCTGTTCCTCCCATTAATATTACCAGAAACTTTAAGTTCCTTTGGTTAAGTATAGTACTTTAAAGGGACTGAGAATTCCTAGTACTTGGCTTAAAGATCAAGCAGTAGACAGAAACTAAAAATACAACCACCTCAAAGTCCCTTGTGGCACATACTAATAGTTAACCAAATTAATCCTTCAGCCCAAACATATCTAAAGTCAGCTCTACATCTCAGTGGGCTAAGCTATCATGTTCTAGGAAGTTTAAAGTGATTTTGATGGCTGTCCATGTTGAACAACGCTCAGACCACCTTTATTGACTTCCCTAGTCTATACTGAAGTAAATAAACCCAACAGTAATAAAAAGACACATGCCTTATTTACTGAGAAGACACATCAGCCTCATGCCTTGTACTGAATCATCTCCCAGATCATTTCATATGAGGGTCTGTAACTGAATGCAATGAATGTTTCATCTGTCCCAAGACTCTGTCCAGTGAACAAAAGGATATTCCATCTCCATGCGAATGTCATCTAGCCGTCCCTTCAGATCATAGGAATCTTCTTCCCCTTGTTCATCAAACACATTTAGTTGCACTCTCATATCATCATTTTCAATCTCTCGAAGGTCCTGTCAATAACAAAAGTAGAAGTGAGGGAATCCAAAAGTGTCTCATGTGGCTAGAAATCAACACCTTTCAACTTGGTTTTTAAGTTTAAAACCAGTAATCCTGGGAATGACTGAGGCTGTAAGAGCAGGAAGGAACCAGCCCAGACTTTCTAATGAAGTGTTGTCTCTTACCTGCAACACCTGATGCAGCCCTAATCGCATCAGTTCACTTCTAATGTGAACTCGGAAGTCAAGTTCTTCAGCTGGAGTGATGAGAGCATTGATCAGCTGTAGGCATCCCACCTAAAAAAAAAAAAAAAAAAAAAAAATTCAGTAGCTATGTCAATGGTAACTACTACAGCTCAAGACTCCATCCTCTTTACATGCACTCCAAGACTCCCAAATAAAACCCAGAAGGTGTTGTACAAAAACTATGGGAATAACCTTTCTACTACAGCAGAAACCTAGTTTGAACACAGGCCTTGAGACCTCAGAAATATAAATGATTCCAAGGATATGACAGTATATGTTATTGGAGAACCTTGGTTTTACTAATGTACAAATAGATATCTTGCTTTTTTTCAATCTCACAATGAGGAAAGTTCTTTCTTTGACTTCTTAGAGAAAAGGTTGTATCATTTTCCCTTCAGAACAATTTTTCAAATGTAAAATATATTGTTGGAAAATACTCCACATAAGATGAGGTCTTTCCATCTTGAACTCTAATCTTGGGCTTAGTTTCAAGGGGTATACCTTGAGTGCAATGGAGGTCCCACTTTTTAATCCATCCAACAGCGGCTGGAAACGTTCCACCTCATCCATCTCAGCTCTTTCTGTCATTGCCTCCAAAACCCTTTCATTCCTGCTCAAGAAAAAGGAAAGGGAGGGTCCTGCCAGGTGCTCTAACACATTATGGGTAAATAACACAGGGCACAGACCAGTTAGAAAGCATCATTAATGCTTTAGATTTCTCCAATTAATCTCTTGTCACTCCTAGAACAGAAGTCAGAATCTGCTAAAAACTATAAGCCATTTCTTCAGAAAAATCTATTTCCTAAAATCCAATCCTAGACTCCTATCCATGAATACCAAATTAAAGACCCATATTATAAGTTATAAATTGGTTCAACTTTTTGAGAGGCATTTAATAGTACTATTCAAGGTCTAATGCACACAATGTTTAGCCTACTTCTAAAGATAAGTTACAACCTATTAGATGTAAACATGAAAATATGTATAAGGATATTTCTTATAGCATAATTTTTAATAGCAAAATTCTTATCTCCTAGACCAACAACCAGAACCTGATTTAGTCCACCTAAAAGTCTAACAATGGGAGTGTTATTAAATAAATTATGGTACATACATGATATGCTAAATGGCCATTAAAGATAATAAGGTAAATCTATAAATACTGACAAAGAAGGATGTCCAAGATCTACTGTTAAATAAATAAAAAGAAACAAGCTGAAAAGAATGATTTAACTTTTGTTAAACCTGTCCTCAAAAAAAAAAAAAAAAAATCTATTCTATACATGCAGTTGGTTTTACAGACAAAAACCATCACTCCTCACCTCTTTTGGGGTGGGAGAAGATGATTCAAAATCAAGAAAATGTAATATGCTTGTGCTTTGAAAAACCATTAACAGTGTAATTTCTGTAGAATAGGACTTGGTGGTTGAATGAGGATGTTAAATTTTACTTTATATATTTCTTCATTTGAATTTTTAAGATAATATTGTGCTAATTCTGAATTAACAAAATAGTACATAAAACAGAACAAAACAAAAATGTCCTGGACAAAACAGACATTAATGCAGAGGCAACAGATACCCTGATGACCAATGACACACTCAGGATAGGAATCTTTCCTAAATACAGATGGACTGAAATGCTTGACCTTATGTTTCAGATTTCAGATTTTTTCAGACTTTGAAATATTTAAGTATATACGAGAGTTATCTTAGGAATGAGATAGATAGAAGTCTAAACACAAAATTTATTTATGCTTCATATATACCTTATACACACAGATGAAGTTAATTTCATAATAATACTTTTAATAATTTTGTGCACAAAATAAAGTTTTATGGTATGAGATTTTCTACTTGGGGATGTCATGATGGTACTCGAAAAAGTTTCAGTTTGGAGCATTTTGGGTATTCAGATTAGGAATGTGCGATCTATATTAAAATTCTTAGCACAGCTATAACCCCAGCTACTTAGGAGGCTGAGGTAGGAGGATTACAAATTCAAGGCCAACCTGAGCAATATTAGTAAGGCCTTTTCTCAAAATAAAAAATTTAAACGGCTGGGGATGTAACGTGTGATATAACGCTGCTGGATTTAATCTCTAGTACTGGGAAAAAAGATTCTCAGTGTTCACTTCTGATAAGAAATATGGTCTTGCTGAGTGCAGTGGGGTACACGTATAATCCCAGTGGCTCAGGAGACTGAGGCAGGAGGAATGCAAGTTCAAAGCCAGCTTCAGCAACTCAGTGAGGCCCTAAGCAACTTAGTGAGACCCTGTCTCAAAGTAAAAAAAATTTAAAAAGGGCTAGGGATGTGGTTCAGTGGTTGAGAGCCTCTGGGTTCAAGCCCTGGTACCAAAATAAATAAACAAACAAAAGAAATATGGTCTTAGCTAGTATTTAAGACCAAGAGAATATCTAAACAACTCAATTTTCCTCTACTCTAAACAGATGATAAAAATGAGAATGGACCAAAAAAAGTAACTCTAATCACATACATGTCCTCTGGTTGTGGTAGAATACAAAGAGCAGAAAGCAGTTTAGCTGCATCAATCATCATGTTGGGAACAGCGGGATCCATGGCTCTGACCAGCAGTAAAATTCCTTCTTCTGTCTCCAACATGGTTTTGATTCCAAACTGGTAGGACAAAAACAGAGAAGGAGATTTAAAGATAACAGCATCAGTTAGGCAAGATAGCACATGCCTGTAATCCTACCTGTAATCCCAGAACTCAGGAGACTACTTTACCACTGAGCTATGTCCCCATTCTTGGGTATCTCAAACAACAGAAATTTATTGTCTCACAGTTCTGGCTAGAAGTCCAAGATCAGATGTTAGCAGGGTTTGTTTCTTTGAAGACTGAGGGAGAATGTTTCATGCCTTCTCTTGTAGTTTCTGGTAGCTTATTGGAATCTTTGACTTTTGCTAAGTTGCTTAGGGCCTTGCTAAGTTACTAAGGCTGGCTTTGAACTTGCGATCCTTTAGCCTCAGCCTCCTGAGATACTGGGATTACAGGTGTGTGCCACTATACCTTTATAATGGTGTGCCACCATTCTTTATAATATCCCAATTCAAGAGAATAATTATAGATTACATTCTGAAACAAATTAGAGCTGGGAAAAAAGGTCCATGGAAATATGTACATGTGGCAATGAATAACAGATTCAGTACTAAAAGGGACAACCTCATTTTTCTACTTTCACTTTGGGGTTTGCCAAAAGAAGAGAACAAATGGAGGTCCAGATGAGGACTGGAACGAGAAGGGGAAAAAAAATCTTACCTTGTTGTTCATAAAAGCTTTCAAACAGCGAATGATCTCATGTTGGTTCCTGCTATCGTAGCTCCTGTATGTAGAAGACATAATCAGTGAAGTCTCTTTATTCTACATCCCTTTCCCAATTGACTTTTTAACCTTGCAAACAAGGATCTTAGGAATATCTCCAACTAATAGCCAAGTAAAGTCCAGCACATAGCACTTAGCCCAGAAACACTGACAAAAGTAAGTAGATGAAGAGGGATCCCCATCATAAAAGACCTTTGGCTGTAATCCAAGAATTTATTATTACATTATAACTTACCCTTTAACTCTTTCTAGGCTTCTAAGTGCTAAATTCTATCAGGATAACATCCTGATGCTTGCCCCACTACTTAAAAGATTTCAGATCTGAGAAGGTACATGTAGGAGGTCCTGGCCCTGTATTATTTTTGTCTCAGAAAGAGTCTAGGAGGTAAAGAGGTCACTTTGGCTCAGTCTGGTTTCCAAGGTAGCCTAACACAGTCCAAGTTATTCCCAAATTATTCCAATCACGAAGACTGTTGTAAAGGTAGTCCCAAGCTAATCAAGTATATTTTAAGATACCATATGGGATATGACCCAGACTAGATCACTCTGGAGAAAATCAGATCCTACTTCCAGACTAAAAAAGGGGGAGATAAGTAATCTTAAGTGTATATATCACATTCATCATGAAATTCCAAGTTCCTCATCCTTTGCCTATAATTATAATCATCATTCATCCACTGGTCACCCCACAACAAAAACCATTCTCAGCTAACAGTATATGCTCCTAGTCTATACATTTAAATGTTATTATTCTATAACCCTATAACCCTCCACCTTGAAGATGCAAAGACCTGGAATTTCTTACCCAGCAGTCTCCTCTTTCTCATCGTGAAGTCGTTTGAGGATGTCTAATAAAGAGGCCAGACCTTCAGCACCAAATGTTTGTACCCAACTATAAGAAAAAGACAGGGACAATGCAATATCAAATCAATAAATATTACTTCTTATTTATGATCAACTCTTTATTCCCAATTCAGATCATCCTTATATTTCCCAACTC